>NW_027202274.1:0-307343 GCF_024711535.1 Dipodomys merriami | reverse complement strand
GGTTACGGTTAGGGTTAGGGTTACCCGTAGTTTTAGGCTGAGGGTTTGGTTGAGGGTGATGGTTAGGTTTAGTTTGAAGGTAATGGTTAGGGTTAGGTTTAGTGTTAAGGATATGGTTAGAGGTATTGTTAGGGTGAGGGTGAGGTTTAGGCGTAGGGTTAGTTTTAGACTGAGGTTTAGGGTGAGTATTAGGGTTAGGGTGATGGTTAGGGTAGGGGTGACGGTAAGGGTAAACGTGAGGGTTAGGTTGAGGGTGAGGGTTACGGTAAGGTTGACTATTAGGGTTTAGTTGAGGGTTAGGTTTAGGGTTAGGGTGCGAGTTAGGGTTTGCGTTAAGTTTAGGGTTAGGGTGAGGTTTAGATTAAGGATTACAGTGAGGGTGAGGGTTAGGGTTATTTTGAGTGTTAGGGTTAGGATTAGGGTTAGGGTTAGGGTGAGGTTTAGGGTTAGTGTTAGGGTGAGGGTAAGGAAGAAGTATTGGGTTAGAATTAGGGTTAGGGTGAGGCCTAGGGTGAGGATGAGGTTTAGGGTTAGGATTAGGGTGAGGTTTAGGGTTAGGGTTATTGTTAGGGTGAGGGTGAGGTTCAAGTGTAGGGTTAGTGTTAGGGTTAAGTTTAGGGTGAGAGTTAGGTTGAGGTTTAGGGTTAGGGTTAGGATTAGGGTTAGGGTGAGGGTTAGGGTTAGATTGAGGATTAGTGTTAGGGTTAGTGTGAGGTTTAGTGTGAGGCTGAGGGTTAGGGTTAGGGTAAGAGCTAGGGTGAGGCTGAGGGTTAGGGTTAGTGTTAGGGTGAGTTTTAGGGTTAGGGTTATGTTTAGGGTTAGTGTGAGGGTTAGTTTTAGGGTGACGGTTAGTGTTAGGGTGAGGGTTAGGGTCAGGGTGACGGTTATTTTTAGGGTGAGGGTGAGGGTTAGAGTTAGGGTTAGGATTATTGATAGGGTTCGGGTTAGGTTGAGGGTGAGATTTAGGGTTAGAATTAAGGTTAGTGTAAGGGTTAGGGTTAGGGTAAGGGTTAGGGTTAGGATTAGGCTTAGGCTTATGCTTAGGCCGAGCATCAGGGTGAGGGTTAGGGTTCGGTATAGGGTGAGGGTTAAGGTTAGGGTTAGGGTGAGTGTTAGGATGAGGTTTAGGGTTAGGATTAGGGTTAGAGTGAGGGCTAGGGTGAGGGTTAGTGTGAGGCTTAGGTTTAGGGATGTGGATAGGTTTAGGATTAGTGTTTGGGTGTGGGTGAGTGTGAGGATTAGGGTTAGGGTAAGGGTTAGGGTGAGCGTTAGGGTTCGGTTTAAGTTTAGGGTCAGGGTGACTTTTAGGGTAAGTGTTACGGTGATGGTGAGTGTTAGGTTTAGGTTGAGGGTTAGGGTTAGGATTAGGGTTAGGGTGAGGGTGAGGGTGAGGGTTAGGGTTAGTGTTAGGGTAAGGGATAGGATCCGGGTTAGGATTAGGATTAGGGTGAGGGCTATGGTGAGGGTGAGGTTTAAGTTTAGGTTTAGTGTGAGATTTAGGGTTAGGGTTAGGGTGAGTGTGAGATTTAGGGTTAGACTTGGGGTTAGTGTTAGGGTTAGGATTAGGGTGAGCATTAGGGTTAGGGTTAGTGTTAGGCTTAGGCTGAGGCTTAGGCTGAGGGTTAGGGTTAGGGATAAGGTAATGTTTAGGGTTAGGGTAAAGATTAGGTTTTAGATGAGGGTGAGGTTTATGGTTATATTTAGGGTTACTTGGAGGGTTAGGTCGAGGGTGAGGCTTAGGGATAGTGTTAGGGTTAAGGTTAGGGTTATGGTTAGGGTTAGTGTGAGGATTAGTGTTAGGGTTAGGGTTAGTTTTAGGGTGAGGGTAAGTGTTAGGCTGAGGGTTTGTGTTAGGGTGAGTGTTATGGTTAGGGTGAGTGTTAGGATTAGGGTTAGGGTTATTGTTAGGGTTAGGTTTAGGGTTTTGGTTACGGTGAGGGTGAGGTTTAGGGTTAGAGTTAGGATGAGGTTTAGGGTTTGGTTTAGGGTTGGAGTTAGGGTTAGGATGAACGTGAGGTTTACGTTTAGAGTTAGGGTGAGGGTGAGGGTTAGGGTTAGGATTAGGGTAAGGGTTAGGATGAGGATGAGGTTTAGGGTTAGTGTTAGGGTTAGGGTGAAGTGGAGGGTGAGTGTAAGGGTGACAGTTAGTGTTAGGTTTAGGGTTAAGGTAAGGGTCAGGGTTAGGGTGAGTGTGAGGATGAGGGTTAGGGTTACCGTGAGGGTTAGGGTTAGGGTTAGGAGGAGGGTTAGGGTGAATTTCAGGATTAGGATTAGGGTTAGGGTGAGGGCTAGGGTGAGGGTGAGGTTCAGGTTTAGGGTTAGGGTGAGGTTTAGGGTTAGGGTTTGGGTTAGGGTTAGGGTGAGGGTGAGGTTTAGGGTTAGAGTTAGGGTTAGGCTTAGGCTTAGGGTTAGGCTGAGAATGAGTGTGAGGCTGAGGGTTAGTGTTACGGTGAGGGTTAGGGTAAGAGTTAGGGGTTGGGTTAGTGTTAGGGTGAGGGTGAGGTTTACGGTTAGAGTTAGGGGTAGGATGAAGCTGAGGTTGAGGGTTTGGGTTAGGCTTAGTGTTAGATTTAGGGTTAGGGTGAGGGTTAGGTTTATGGTAAGTTTAAGGCTTAGGTTTAGGATTAGGTTTAGGGTAAGGGTTAGGGTGAGTGTGAACATTAGGACTAGGGTTAGGGTTTGGCTTAGGGTTAGGCTGAGGGTGATGGTTAGGGTTAAGATAAGTGTTAGATTAAGGTTTAGGGTTAGGGTTAGGGGTGAGAGTTAGGGTTTGTGTATGTTTAGGGTTAGGGTGAGGGTTAGGATTACGGCTAAGGTGAGCTTGAGGTTTAGGATTATGTTGAGGATTAGGCTTAGGGTTAGGGCTAGGGTGAGGGTTAAGGTTCAGGTTAGGATGAGGGTAAGGTTGAGGATTAGGGTTAGGATTAGGGTTAGGCTGAGGGCTAGGGTGAGGTTGAGGGTTAGGGTGAGGGTAAGTTTGAGGGTTAGGTTTACCGTCAGGGTGATGATTAGGGTTAGGGTGAGGGTTAGGTTTAGGATTAGGGTTAGCCTGAGGATGAGTGTTAGGATTAGTGTTAGGGTTAGGTTTCGGGTTAGGATTAGTGTTATTGTTAGGGTTAGGGTTAGAGTTATGGTGAGGGTGAGTGTGAGGGTGAGGGTGAGGATTAGGGTTAGGGTGAGGTTTAGTGTTAGGGTTAGGATTAAGGTTAGGGTGAGAGTGAGGGTTCGGGTTAGGGTGAGTGTTAGGGTTAGGGTGAGGGTGAGAGTTAGGGTTAGGGTAAGTGTTAGGTTTAGGGTTAGGGTGAGAGTTAGGGTTCGGTTATGTTTAGGGTTAGGGTGAGGGTTAGGGTTAGGGTTAGGGTGAGAGTTAGGGTTCAGTTATGTTTAGGGTTAGGGTGAGGGATAGGGTTAGGGTTACGGTGAGCATGAGGTTTAGGGTTAAGTTGTGGATTCGGCTTAGGGTTAAGCCTAGGGTGAGGGTTAAGGTTAGGCTGAGGTTGAGAGTAACGGTGAGGTTTAGGGTTAGGATTAGGGTTAGGGTGAGGGTGAGGTTTAAGGTTAGAGTTAGGGTTAAGCTGAGGCTGAGGGTGAGTGTTAGGGTTAGGTTTAGGATTAGGATTAGGGTAAGGTTTAGGGTGAGTGTGAGTGTTAGGGTTAGGGATAGGCTTAAGGTTACACTGAGGGTGAGGGTGAGGGTGAGGTTTAGGGTTAGGATTAGGGTTAGGGTGAGGGTGAGTGTGTGTGTTAGAGTTAGGTTTAGGGTTTGGCTTAGGGTTAGGCTGAGGGTGAGGTTGAGGGTAAGGGTTAGTTTTAGGGTGAGGGTTAGAGTAAGGGTTAGGGGGAGGGTTAGGATGAGGTTTAGTGTTAGGATTAGGGTTAGGCTGAGGGCTAGGGTGAAGGGGAGGTTTAGGTTTAGGGTCAGGGTGAAGTTTAGTGTTTGGGTTAGGGTTAGGATGATGATGAGGGTCAGGGTTAACCTTTGGATTAATATTAGGCTTAGGCTTAAGGTGAGGTTTAGGTTGAGGGTTAGGATTAGGGTTAGGACTAGGATTAGGGTTAGGGTGATGGTGAGGATTAGGGCTAGGGTTAGGGAAAGGCTTAAGGTTAGGCTGAGGTTGAGGGTGAGTGTTAGGGTTAGGGTGAGGTTTAGGGTTAGGGTTAGGGTGAGTGTGAGGGTTAGGGTTAGGCTTAGGTTTAGGATTATGCTTAGGGTGAGGGTGTGGTTTAGTGTTAGGGTTAGGGGGAGGTTTAGGATGAGGGTTAGTGTTAGGGTGAGGTTTAGGGTGAGGGTGAGTGTGTGTGTTATGGTAGGTTTATGGTTAGGCTTAGGGTTAGGCTGCGGGTGAGGTTGAGGCTGAGGGTTAATGTTAGGGTGAGAGTTAGGATAAAGGTTAGGGGGAGGGTTAGGAAAAGGGATAGGGTTAGGATTAGGTTTGGGTGAGACTAGGGTGAGAATGAGGTTTAGGGTTAGGGTTAGCTTGAGGGTTAGGATTATGGTAAGGGTGAGAGTTAGTGTTTGGGTTAAGTTTAGGGTTAGGTTGAGGGTTAAGGTAAGGGTTACGTTAAGGGTAAGGGTTAGGGTTAGATTGAGGGTGAGGGTTCGGATTGGGGTTAGGGTGAGCGTGAGGGTTATGGTTAGTGTTAGGGTGAGGGTTAGGATGAGGGTTAGGGTTAGGATTAGTATTAGGGTGAGGCCTAGGGTTAGGGTGAGGTTTAGTGTTAGGGGTAGGGTTAGTGTTAGGGTGAGGGTGACGTTTACATTTATAGTTAGGTGTAAGATGAGACTGAGGTTGAGGTTTAGGGTTAGGCTTAGTGTTAGATTTAGGGTTAGGGTGAGGATAAGGTTGAGGGTGAGTGTTAGGATTAGGTTTAGGGTAAGGGTTAGGGTGAGTGTGAGCATTAGGGCTAGGGTTAGGGTTTGGCTTAGGGTTAGGCTGAGGGTGAGGGTGAGGATGAGGGTTAGGGTTAGTGTTAGATTAAGGTTTAGGGTTAGGGTTAGTGTTAGGGTGAGGGTTAAGTTGAGAATGAGGTTTAGGGTGACGTTGAGGATTAGGCTTAGGGTTAGGGCTAGGGTGAGTGTTAAGGTTAGGGTTAGGGTGAGGGTTAGGATGAGGATTAGGTTTAGGATTAGGGTTAGGGTGAGGGCTAGGGCTAGGGTGAGTGTGAGGGTTAGGGTTAGTGTTAGATTAAGGTTTAGGGTTAGGTTTAGGGTTAGGGTGAGGGTAAGTTTGAGGGTTAGTGTTAAGGTCAGGGTGATGATTAGGGTTAGGGTGAGGGCTAGGTTTTAGTATTAGGTTTAGCCTGAGGATGAGTGTTAGGATTAGTGTTAGGGTTAAGGTTAGGGTTAGGTTTCGGTTTTGGATTAGTGTTATTGTTAGGGTTAGGGTTAGAGTTATGGTGAGGGTGAGGGTGAGGGTGAGGGTGAGGGTTAGGGTTAGGGTGAGGTTTAGCGTTAGGGTTAGGATTAGGGTTAGTGTGAGTGTGAGGGTTAGGTTTAGGGTGAGTGTTAGGGTTAGGGTTAGGGTGAGAGTTAGGGTTTGGTTATGTTTAGGGTTAGGGTGAGGGTTAGGGTTAGGGTTACGGTGAGCATGAGGTTTAGGGTTAGGTTGAGGATTAGGCTTAGGGTTAATGCTAGGGTGAGGGTTAAGGTTAGGCTTAGGGTGAGGGTAAGGATGAGGATTAGGTTTAGGATTAGGGTTAGGGTGAGGGCTAGGGTGAGCTTGAGGGTTAGGATTAGTGTTAGATTAAGGTTTAGGTTTAGGGTTAGGGTTAGGGTCAGGGTTAGGTTGAGGGTTAGGGTTACAGTGATGGTGAGGATTAGGGTTAGGGTTAGGATAAGGGTTAGCATGAGGTTGAGTGTTAGTATTACAGTTAGGGTTAGGGTTAGGGTTAGGTTTCGGTTTAGGATTAGTGTAATTGTTAGGGTTAGGGTTCGAGTTATGTTTAGGGTGAGGGTGAGGGTGAGGGTTAGGGTTAGGGTTATGGTGAAGTTTAGGGTTAAGGTTAGGATTAGGGTTAGTTTGAGGGTGAGTTTTAGGGTTAGATTTAATTTTAGTTGCAGGGTTAGGTCGAGGGTTAGGGTTAGGTTTAGTTTTAGGGTTAAGTTTAGGGTGAGGGTTAGGTTGAGGTTTAGGGTTATGGTTAGTGTTAGGGTTAGGATTAGGATGAGGGTGAGGGTGAGTGTTAGGGTTAAGGTTAGGGTTAGCCTTAGGCTTAGGCTTAGGCTGAGTGTGAGGGTGGGTGTGAAGATTAGGTTTAGGGTGATGGTTAGCATTAGGGCTAGGTTGACGGTTAAGATGAAGGTTAGGATTAGGATTAGAGTTAGGATGAGGGCTAAGGTGAGGGTGAGGGTTAGGGTAAGTTTTCAGCTTAGGCTAAGGTTTAGGATGAGCATGAGTTTGAGGGTGAGTGTTAGGGTTAGGGTGATGGTTAGGTTTATGGTTAGGGTGAGGGTTAGGATGAGGTTTAGGGGAAGGGTGAGGGTTAGGGTGAGGATGATGGTAAGGTTAAAGATGAGGTTTAGGCTGAGGGTGAGGTTTAAGATAAGAATGAGCGTTAGGGTTAAGTTTAGGGTTAGGGTAAGGGTTAAGGTTAGGGTTAGATTGAGGGTTAGATTGAGGATTAGGGTTAGCGTTAGTGTGATCTTTAGGGTGAGGATGAAGGTTAGGGTTAGGGTCAGGGTGATGGTTAGAATTAGGGTTAGGGTGAGGGCTAGGGTGAGGGTGAGAATTAGGGTTAGGGTTAGGGTTAGGGTGAGGTTTCGGATTAGGGTGAGGTTTAGAGTTAATGTGAGGGTTAGTGTTAGGGTTAGGGTTAGCGTTAAGTTGCGGGTTATGTTTAGTGTGAGGGTTAGGTTTAGGGTTAGGGTTATTGTTAGGTTTAGGGTTAGGGTTACGGTTACGGTGATGGTGAGGTTTAGGGTTACAGTTAGGGTGAGGTTTAGTGTTAGTGTTAGGATTAGAGTTAGGGTTATGATGAGGGTGAGGTTTAGGGGTACAGTTAGGGTTAGGGTGAGGGTTAGGGTTAGGTGCGGGTTAGCGTGGGTGTGACAGTAAGGGTAAAGTTGAGAGTTAGGCTGAGGGTGAGGGTTACGGTAAGGGTGAGGGTTAGGGTTAGGGTGAGGGTTAGTGTTAGCTTTAGGGTGAGGTTGAGGGTTAGATTGAGGATTAGTGTTAGTGCTAGTGTGAGGTTTAGTGTGAGGATGAGGGTTAGGATTAGGGTGAAGGCTAGGGTGAGGGTGAGGGTTGGGGTTAGTGTTAGGCTGAGGTTTAGGTTTACGGTGATGTTTAGGGTTAGTGTGCGGGTTAGTGTTACGGTTAGGATTAGTGTTAGGTTGAGGGTAAGTGTTTGGGTGAGCATTAGGGTTAGGGTGAGGGTTATGGTTAGGGTGAGTGTTAGGGTTAGGTTTATGTTTATTGTTAGGGTTTGGGATAGTGTTACGGTTACGGTGAGGATGAGTGTGAGGTTTAGGTTTAGGGTGAGGTTTAGGGTTAGGGTTAGTGTTAGGGTGAGGTTGAGGTTTAGGGTTAGATTTAGGGTTATTGTTAGTGTGAGGGTTATTGTTAGCATTAGGGTTAGTGTTACAGTCAGGGTAAGTCTTAGGGTGAGGGTTTGGGTCAGGGTGAGGGTTATGGTTAGTCTGAGGGTTAGGATTAGGGTTAGGGTTATTGTTAGGGTTGGGTTTAAGTTTATGGTTATGGTACGGGTGAGGGTGAGGGTTAGTGTTAGGGTTAGGGTGAGGTTTAGAATGAGGGTGGGGTTTAGGGTTAGAGTTAGGGTTAGGGTGAGGGTTAGCTTGAGGGTTAGGGTTAGGGTTAGTGTTAGGTTTAGGGTTAGGGTGAGAGTTAGGAGGAGGTATAGGGTTAGTGTTAGGGTTAGGATTAGGGTTAGGGTGAGGGTGAGTGTGTGTGCTAGGTTTTGGTTTAGGGTTAGGCTTAGGGTTAGGCTGAGGGTGAGTTTGAGAGTGAGAGTTAGGTTTAGGGTTAGGGTAAGGGTGAGGGTGAGGTTTAGGGTTAGGGTTAGGGTGGGATTAGGATTAGGATTAAGGTGAGGGTGAGGGTAAGGTTTAGGTTTAGGGTTAGGATGAGGGTTAGCGTTAGGATTAGGGTTAGGGTGAGTACTAGGGTGAGGGTGATGGTTAGGTTTAGGGTGACGGTTAAGTTTACGGTTAGGGTGAAGTTTAGGATGAGGTTTAGGGTTAGGAGGAGGTTTAGGGTGAGGATAATGATAAGGGTAAAGGTGAGGTTTATGCTGGGGGTTAGGGTTAAGATAAGGATGAGTGTTAGGGTTAGGTTTAGGGTTAGGGTAAGGGTTACGATTAGGGTTATGATGAGGGTTAAATTGAGTTTTAGGGTTAGGGTTAGTGTAAGGATTAAGGTTAGGTTGAAGGTTAAGGTTAGGGTCAGGTTTAGGGTTAGGGTGAGGTTGAGTTTTTGTGGTGTCATTAGGGTTATGGTGAGAGTTAGGGTGAGGGTTAGGTTTAGGGTAAGGGTTCGCATGGGGGTGATGGTAAGGTTAAACGTGAGGGTTAGTCTGAGGTTCAGGGTTACAGTGGGGTGAGGTTTAGTGTTAGGGTGAGGGTTAGGGTTAGGGGAAGGGTGTGGGTGAGGGTTAGATTGAGGATTAGTGTTACGGTTAGTGTGAGGTTTAGGGTGAGGATGAGGGTTAGGGTTAGGGTGAGGGGTAGGGTGAGGGTGACGGTTAGGTTTAGGTTTAGGGTGAGGTTTAGGGTTAGGGTCATGATTAGGGTTAGTGTGAGGATTAGTGTTAGTTTTAGGGTTAGTGTTAGGGTGAGGGTAAGTGTTAGGGTGAGGGTTAGGGTCAGGGTGAGGGTTATGTTTAGGTTGAGTGTTAGGGTTAAGGTTAGGGTTAGGGTTATTGTTAGGGTTAGGGTTACGGTTACGGTGAGGGTGAGGGTGAGGGTGAGGGTGAGGGTTAGGGTTAGTATGAGGTTTAGGTTTAGGGTATGGGTTAGAGTTAGGGTTAGGGTGAGAGTGAGTTTTACGGTTAGAGTTAGGGGTAGTGTTAGGGTCAGTGTTAGGGTGAGGGTTTGGGTTAGAGTTACACTTAGGCTTAGGCTTAGGCTTAGGCCAAGCATGAGGGTGAGGGTTAGGGTTAGGGTTAGGGTGTGGGTTAGGGTTAGTTTTAGGGTGAGGTTTAGGATGAGGTTTAGGGTTAGGATTTGTCTTAGGGTGAGGACTAGTGTGAGGGTTAGGGCGAGGGTTAGTTTTAGGGATAGGGTTAGGTTTAGGGATAGGGTTAGGTTGAGTCTGAGGGTCAGTGTTAGGGTTAGGCTTAGGTTTAGGGTGAGGGTAAGGTTATGGTTTTGGTTAGGGTGAGGGTGATGCTGAGGATTAAGGATAGATTTAGGGTTGGGTTTAGTGTTAGTGTTAGGGTTAGGGTTATGGTTACAGTTAGGTTAGGGCTAGGGTTAGGCTTAGGTTTAGGCTGAGGGTGAGGGTGGGGTTGAGTATTAGGGTTAGGGTTAGGATTAAGGTTTTTGTTAGTGTAATTGTTAGGGTTAAGTTTGCACTGAGGTTGAGGCTGAAGGTGAGGATTATGGATAATATTAGGGTTAAGGTTAGGGTTAGTGTTATTTTTAGGGTTAGGTTTAGAGTTACGGTGAGATTGAGGGTGAGGGTTAAAGTTAGGGTTAGGGTGAGGTTTAGCGTGAGGTTTATGGTTAGGGTTAGGGTGAGGGTGAGGTTTAACATTAGAGTTAGTGTTAGGGGGAGGGTTAGGGGGAGGTTTAGGTTTATTGTTAGTGTTAGGGTTAGGGGATGATGAGGGTTAGGTTGAGGTTTAGGGATAGGGTTAGGTTTAGTATTAGGGTTAGGGTGTGGGTGAGTGTGACCGTTAGTGTGAGGGCTAGGCTTTGGCTTAGGGTTAGGCTCAGGATGAGGGTGGGGGTGAAGATTATGGTTAGGGTGATGGTTTGGGTTAGGGTTAGTGTTATTGTTAGGGTTAGGGTTAGAGTTACGGTGAGGGTGAGCGTGAGGGTTAGGGTTAGGTTTAGGGTTAGGGTTAGGATTAGGGTTAGGGTGAGGGTGAGGTTTAGGTTAGATTTAGGGTTAGTTGGAGATTTAGGTCGAGGGTTAGGGTTAGGGTTAGTTTTCGGGTTAAGTTTAGGGTGAGGGTTAGGTTGAGGTTTAGGTTTATGGTCAGGGTTAGTTTTAGGAGTAGGGTGATTGTGAGTGTGAGGGTGAGGGTTAGGGTTAGTCTTAGAATTAGGCTTATAGTTAGGCTGAGGGTGAGGGTGGGGGTGAAGATTAGGTTTAGGGTGGTGGTTATGGTTGAGGCTAGTGTGAGGGTTAGGATGAGGATTAGGATTAGCATTAGGGTTAGGGTGAGGGCTATGGTGTGGGTGAGGGTTAGGGTAAGGGTTAAGCTTAGGCTTAGGGTTAGGCTGAGCATGACGTTGAGGGTGAGGGTTAGGGTTAGGGTGATGGTTAGGTTTAGGGTTAGGGTGAGGGTTAGGATGAGGTTTATGGTTAGGGTGAGGGTTAGGGTGAGGATGATGGTAAGGGTCAAGGTGAGGTTTAGGCTGAGGGTGAGGGTTAAGTTAAGGGTGAGGGTTAGGGTTAGGTTTAGGGTTAGGGTAAGGGTTAGGGTTAAGGTTAGGGTGAGGGTTAGATTGAGGATTAAGGTTAGGCTTAGTGTGAGGTTTAGAGTGACGATGAGTTTTAGGGTTAGGGTGAGGGTGAGGGTTAGGATGAGGTTCAGTTTAAGGATTAGGGTTATGGTGAGGGCTAGGATGAGTGTGAGGTTTAGGGTTTGGGTTAGGTTGAGGTTTAGGGTTAGGGTTAGGGTTAGGGTTAGTGTGAGGTTTATGGTTATTGTTAGTGTTAGGGTTATGGGATGGTCAGGGTTAGGTTGAGGTTTAGGGATAGTGTTAGGTTTAGTATTTGATTTAGGGTCAGGGTGAGTGTGACGGTTATGGTGAGGGCTAGGCTTAGGCTTAGGGTTAGGCTGAGGTTGTGGGTGCGGGTGAGGGTTAGGGTTAGGGTTAGGGTGTGGTTTAGGGTTAGGGTTAGTGTTAGTGTGAGGGTGAGGTTTAGGGTTAGATATAGGGTTTGGGGGAGGGTTAGGGTTAGGGTTAGGGATAGGGTTAGTGTTAGAAGTAGGGTGAGGGTGAGGGTTAGGTTGAGGTTTAGGGTTAGGGTTATGGTTAGGGTTAATTTGAGGGTTAGTGTTAGGGTTAGGGTTAGTGTTCGGTTGAGGGTAAGTTTTAGGTTGAGGGTTTGGGTTAGGGTGAGTGTTATGGTTAGGGTGATCGTTAGGATTAGGGTTAGGGTTATTGTTAGGGTTAGGTTTAGGGTTTTTGTTACGGTGAGGGTGAGGCATAGGGTTAGGGTTAGGGTGAGGTTTAGGGTTTGTGTTAGGGTTAGAATGAGGATTATGATGAAGGTGAGGTTTGGGGTTAGTGTTAGGTTGATGGTGAGGGTTAGGGTTAGGATTTGGTTTAGGGTGAGGGTGAGTGTGTGTGTTAGGTTTAGGTTTAGGCTAAGAGTTAGGCTAAGGGTGAGGTTGAGTGTGAAGGTTAGGGTTTGAATTAGTGTTATTGTGAGAGTGAGGGCGACGGTTTGGTTTAGTGTTAGGGTGAGGGTTAGGGTGAGTGTTAGGATTAGGTTTAGGGTTATGGTGAGCGTTAGGGTTAGGGTTAGGTTGAGGGTTTGGATTAGGGTAAGAGTTAGGGTTCAGAAAACCCAGAAATGAACCTACAGACCTATAACCATCTAATCTTCGATAAGGAAGCTAAAACAATAGAATGGAAGAAAGACAGCCTCTTCAGTAAATGGTGCTGGTAAAATTGGTTAACTACATGTAGAAAACTAAAGCTAGCTCCTTATATATCACTCTGCACCAGAATCAACTCCAAATGGATCAAAGACCTTGAACTCAAAGCAGACACTCTGAAAACATTACAGGATGGAATAGGAGAAACCCTAGGTCTCCTTGGCTCAGGCCGAAATTTTCTGAATAGAGACCCAGAAACACAACAAATCAAAGAAAGGTTGGACAAATGGGATTGCATAAGGTTGCAGAGCTTCTGCAGGGCAAATGACATAGCTAGCAAGATCAATAGAAAGCCCACCGATTGGGAGAAGATCTTTACTAGCCATACAACGGACAAGGGTCTCATATCTAAAATATACTTGGAACTCAAAAAATTAAACCACCCAACAACAAATCTTCAAAGAAACAACTGCCCAATAAATAAGTGGGCGAAAGACTTAAAGAGAAGCTTCTCTGAAGAAGAAAGAAGGATGGCCAATAGACACATGAAGAAATGTTCAACATCCCTAGCCATAAAAGAAATGCAAATCAAAACAACATTGAGACATCACCTCACTCCAGTTAGAACAGCAAAAATCAAGAACTCTAACAACAACAGATGCTGGAGGGGATGTGGACAGAAAGGAACCTTACTACATTGTTGGTGGGAATGTAAACTTGTTCAACCACTTTGGAAAGCAGTATGGAGGTTCCTCAAAAGACTTCACATAGATCTCCCCTATGATCCAGCAATCCCACTTTTGGGCATTTACCCAAATGTATACAAACAAGACCACACTAAAGCTACCAGCACAACTATGTTTATTGCAGCATTATTTACCATAGCTAAGATATGGAACCAACCCAGATGCCCCTCAATAGATGAATGGATCAAGAAAATGTGGTATATATACACAATGGAATTCTATGCCTCCATCAGAAAGAATGACATTTCCCCATTTGTTAGGAAATGGAAAGGCTTGGAAAAAATTATATTAAGTGAAGTAAGCCAGGCCCAAAGAAACATAGGTCCCATGGTTTCCCTTATTTGCAATATCTAGTATAGGTATGAGTCAAGCAGAAAAGGTCAGATAATGTGATGTTAGGAAAATGAATCCTTAGTTATGTATTTTAATGTTTTCGTTTCTTTCATGCATGTGTTTCTAACGCATTTATAAGATTATTTCTTTGTTGCTTTGTATGTCCCTCCCCCACAGTGTAACCCCCGCTTTCACTTTATTTGATGTCAGTATAAAATGTGGAGGAGATGGGGACAACAAGTCGTTTAAGGATTCAGGTGGACCTGTTCAACAAGGAGAATTACAAAATGTCATGTCAAAGCAAGCTTTACAATGTCGGTGTGGGGGGGGGGAGGGGGGTATGATTGGGTAGGGGGGAGAGGGAAGCCTGGGAAGGGAGGTGAAGGGTAAACAAAGGAGGAGGCTGCAATGCTTGGTAAGAAATGTATGCATTATCCTGCCAATGTAATTGTAACCCCTCTGTACAGTATGTTCTCAAATAAAATAAAATAAAATTTAAAAAAAAGAGTTAGGGTTCAGTTAAGTTCAGGGTTAGGGTGAGTGTTAGGGTTAGGGATATGGTGAGCATTAGGGTTAGGGTTAGGTTGAGGTTCTGGGTTACGTTAAAGATTAGGGTTAGTTTTAGGGTTAGGATGAGGGTTAGGATGAGGATTAGGGTTATGATTAGTGTTAGGGTGAGGGATAGGGTGAGGGTGAGAACTAGGGTTAGTGTTAGGTTAAGGTTTAGGGTTAGGGATAGGATTAGGGTGAGGGTTAGGATGAGGTTTAGGGTTACAGTGAGGGTGAGGGTTAGGGTTAGGGTGAGGGTTAGGGTTAGGATTAGGGTTAGGGCTAGGGTGAGGGTGAGGTTTACGGTTAGAGTTAGGGTTAGGGTGAAGCTGAGGGTGAGTGTTAGGATTCCAGTTAGTGTTAGGTTTTAGGTTAGTGTAAGTGTCAGTGTTAGAGTGAGGGTAAGGGTGAGGGTTAACATTAGGGTGAGGGTTAGGGTTAAGGTTAGGGGGAGGGTTAGGATGAGGGTTAGGATTAGGAATAGGGTTAGGGTGCGGGCTAGGGTGAGGGTGAGGTTTAAGGTTAAGGTTAGGGTGAGGTTTAGGGTTAGGGTTAGAGTTAGGGTTAGGGTGAGGCTGAGGTTTAGAATTAGAGTTAGGGTTAAGGTGAGGCTGAGGGTGAGGGTTAGGGTTAGGTTTAGGATAAGGATTAGGGTAAGGGTTAGGGTGAGTGTGAGGGTTTAGGGTTAGGGTTAGGGTTAGGCTTAGGGTTACACTGAGGGTGAGGGTGAGGGTTAGGGTTAGGATTAGGGTTAAGGTGAGGTTGAGTGTGTATGTTAGTGTTAGGTTTAGGGTTAGGCTTCAGGTTAGGCTGAGGGTGAGGGTGAGGGTGAGGATTAGGGTTTGGGTGAGGGTTAGGGTAAGGGTTTGGGGGAGGGTTAGGATGAGGGTTAGTGATAGGATTAAGGTTAGGGAGAGGGCTATGGTGAGCGTGAGGTTTAGGTTGAGGGTCAGGGGGAGGTTTAGTGTTAGAGTTAGTGTTAGGGTGAGGCTGAGGGTGAGGGTTAGGGTTAGGATTAATGTTAAGCTTAGGCTTAAGGTGAGGGTTAGGTTGAGGCTGAGGGTTAGGATTAGGGTTAGGAGTAGGATTAGGGTTAGGGTGAGGGTGAGTGTGAGGGTTAGGCATAGGGTTAGGGATAGGCTTAGGTTTAGTCTGAGGTTGAGGGTGAGGGTTAGGGTTAGGGTGAGGTTTAGGTTTAGGGTTACGGTGTGTGTGAGGGTTAGAATTAGGGTTAGGCTTAGGATTAGATTGAGGGTGAGGGTGTGGGTTAGTGTTAAGGTTAGGTTTAGGGTTATGGGGAGGGTTAAAATGAGGGTTAGGTTTAGGGTGAGGTTTAGAGTGAGGGTGAGTTTGTGTGTTAGGGTTAGGTTTAGTGTTAGGCTTAGGGTTAGTCTGAGGGTGAGGTTGAGGCTGAGGGTTAGTGTTAGGATGAGGGTTAGGGTAAGGGTTAGGGGGAGGGTTAGGAAAAGGGAAAGGGTTAGGATTAGGGTTGGGTGAGGCTAGAGTGATGATGAGCTTTAGGGTTAGGTTTAGCTTGATCATTAGGATTATGGTAAGGGTGAGAGTTAGTGTTTGGGTTAAGTTTAGGGTTAGGTTGAGGGTTAGGGTAAGGGTTATGGTGAGGGTGAGTGTTAGGGTTAGGTTGAGGGTGAGGGATCGGATTAGGTTTAGGGTGAGGGTGAGGGTTATTGTTAGTTGTAGGTTGAGGGTGAGCGCTAGGGTGAGGGTGAGGTTTAGGGTTAGGGGTAGGGTTAGTGTTAGGGTGATGGTGAAGTTTAGGGTTAGAGTTAGGGGTAGGATGAGGCTGAGGTCGAGGGTTAGGGTTGGGGTTAGTGTTAGATTTAGGGCTAGGGTGATGGTTAGGTTGAGGGTGAGGGTTAGGCTTAGGGTTAGGGTTAGGTTTATGGTAAGGGTTAGGGTGAGTGTGAGCGTTAGGGCTAGGGTTAGGTTTTGGCTTAGGGTTAGGCTGAGGGTGAGGATGAGGGTTAGGGTTAGTGTTAGATTAAGTTTTAGGGTTAGGGTTAGGGTTAAGGTGAGAGTTAGGGTTCAGTTATATTTATGGTTAGGGTGAGGCTTAGGGTTAGGTTTAAGGTGAGCGTGAGGTTTAGGGTTACGTTGAGGATTAGGGTTAGGGTTAGGGCTAGGGTGAGGGTTAAGGTTAGGGTTAGGGTGAGGGTAAGGATGAGGTTTAGGGTTAGGATTAGGGTTAGGGTGAGGGCTAGGGTGAGGTTGAGGGCTAGGGTTAGTGTTAGATTAAGGTTTAGGGTTAGGGTGAGAGTTAGGTTTAGGATTAGGGTTAGTGTGAGGGTGAGTGTTAGGGTTAGGGTTAGCGTTAGGTTTTGGTTTAGGATTAGTGTTATTGTTAGGGTTAGGTTTAGAGTTATTTGAGTGTGAGGGTGAGGGTGAGGGTTAGGGTTATTGTGAGGTTTAGGGTGAGGGTTAGGATTAGGGTGAGGTTAAGGGTGAGGGTTAGGGTTAGGATGAGGGTTAGGGTTAGGGTTAGGGTGAGAGTTAGGGTTTGATTATGTTTAGGGATAGGGTGAGGATTATGGTTAGAGTTATGGTGAGCATGAGTTTTAGGGTTACGTTGAGGATTAGGCTTAGGGTTAGGGCTACGGTGAGGGTTAAGGTTAGCGTTAGGGTGAGGGCAAGGATGAGGATTAGGCTTAGGGTGAGGATTAGGGTTTGGATTAGGCTTAGCATAAGAGTGAATGTTAGGATTAGGGTTAGGGTTTGGGTGAGGTTTAGGGATAGGATTAGTGTTATTGTTACGGTTAGGGTTAGAGTTGTGATGAGGGTGAGGGTGAGGGTGAGGATTAGGGATAGGGATAGGGTGAGGTTTAGGGTTAGGATTAGGATTAGGGGTTGGGTGAGGGTGAGATTTAGGGTTAGATTTAGGGTTATTTGGAGGGTTAGGTCGAGGGTTAGGTTTAGGGTTAGTTTTAAGGTTAAGGTTAGGGAGAGGTTTAGGTTGAGGTTTTGTGTTATTGTTAGGGTTAGGGTTAGGATTAGGGTGAGGGTGAGGGTGAGTGTGAGGGTTAGGGTTAGGGTTAGGCTTAGGCTAGGGTTAGGCTGAGTGTGAGGGTGGGGGTGAAGATTAGGTTTAGGGTGATTGTTAGGTTTAGGGCTAGGATGAGTGTGAAGATGTGGGTTAGGATTATGATTAGGGTTAGGTTGAGGTCTAGGGTTAGGGTGAGGGTCAGGTTAAGGGTTAGGCTTAGGCTTAGGGTTAGGCTGAGCGTGAGGTTGAGGGTCAGGTTTAGGGTTAGGGTGATTGTTAAGTTTACGGTTGGGTGAGGGTTGGAATGAAGTTTAGGGTTAGGGTGAGGGTTAGGGTGATGGTGATAAGGGTAAAGGTGATGTTTAGTTTGAGGTTGAGGGTTAAGGTAAGGGTGAGTGTTAGGTTAAAGTTTGGGGTTAGGGTAAGGGTTAGGGTTAGGGTTAAGGTGAGGGTTAGATTTAGGATTAGGATTAGGTTTAGTGTGAGATTTAGGGTGAGGATGAAGTTTAGGGTTAGGGTGAGGGTGATGGTTAGAATTAGGGTTAGGGTGAGGGCTAGGGTCAGGGTGAGGATTAGCGTTAGAGTTAGGGTTAGGGTGAGGTTTAGGATTAGGGTGAGGTTTAGGGTTAGTGTGACTGTTAGTGTTAGGGTTAGCGTTAGTGTTAGGGTGAGGGTATGTGTTAGGGTGAGGGTTAGTGTTAGGTTGTGGGTTATGGTTCGTGTGAGGGTTAGGGTTAGGTTTATGGTTATTGTTACCTTTAGGGTTAGGGTTACGGTTATGGTGAGGGTGAGGGTTAGGTTTAGGGTTTGGGTCAGGTTTAGTATTAGGGTTAGTGTTAGAGTTAGGGTTATGTTGAGGTTGAAGTTTAGGGGTAGAGTTAGGGTTAGGGTAAGGGTTAGTTTTAGGGTGCGCATTAGCTTGGGGGTGAAAGTAAGGTTAAAGGCGAGGGTTAGGCTGAGGGTGAGGGTTACGGTAAGGTTTAGGGTTAGGGTTAGGGTGAGGCTTAGTGTTAGCTTTAGAGTCAGGTTGAGGATTAGATTGAGGATTAGTGTTAGAGTTAGTGTGAGGTTTAGGGTGAGGATGAGGGTTAGGGTTAGGGTGAAGGCTAGGGTGAGGGTGAGGGTTGGGGTTAGTGTTAGACTGAGGTTTATGGTTCGGGTGATGTTTAGGGTGAGTGTGAGTGTTAGGGTTAGGGTGAGGTTTAGGGTTATGGTTAGGGTTAGGGTTAGTTAGGGTGAGGTTGAGGATTAGGATTAGATTTAGGGTTAGTGTTAGTGTGAGGTTAGTGTTAGCATTAGGGTTAGTGATACTGTGAGCGTAAGTCTTAACTTGAGGTTTTGGGTCAGGGTGACGGTTATGGTTATTGTGAGCGTTAGGATTAGGGTTAGGGTTATTGTTAGGGTTCGGTTTAAGGTTACGGTTATGGTGCGGGTGAGGATGAGGGTTAGGGTTATTGTTAGGGTGAGGTTTAGGGTGAGGGTGAGGTTTAGGGTTACAGTTAGGGTTAGGGTGAGGATTGGGATTAAGGTTAGGCTTAGGCTTAGGCCGAGCATGAGGGTGAGTGTTAGGGTTCGTGTTTAGGTGAGGGTTAGGGTTAGGTTTAGGATTAGGGTCAATGTTACTATGAGGTTTAGGGTAAGGATAAGTGTAAGTGTGAGGGCTAGGCTGAGGGTTAGAGTGAGGGTTAGGGTTAGGGATAGGGTGAGGTTTAGGATTAGAGTTAGGGTGATGGTGAGTGTGAGGGTTAGGATTAGGGTTAGGGTTAGGATTAGAGTTAGGATGAGGGTTAGGGTTTGGGATAGGGTGAGGGTGAGGCTGAGGATTAGGGTTAGGTTTCGGGTTAGGTTTAGGGTTAGTGTTAGTGTTAGGGTTAGGGTTAGGGTTACAGTGAGGTTTGGGGTTAGGGTTAGGGTTAGGCTTAGAATTAGGGTGAGGGTTAGGATGAGGATTAGGTTTACGATTAAGGTTAGGGTGAGGGCTAGGGTGAAGGCAAGGATTAGGGTTAGTGATAGGGTAACGTGGGTTAGGGTTAGGGTTAGGGTGAGGGTTAGGATGAGCGTTAGGTTTACGGTGAGGGTGAGGGTTAGGGTTAGGGTGAGGTTTAGGGTTTGGATTAGGGTTTGGGTGAGGTGAGTGTTAGCATTAGGGTTAGGGTTAGGGTTAGGGTTAGATTTAGGGTTAGGATTACTGTTATTGTTTGGGTTAGGGTTAGAGTTATGTTGAGAGTGATGGTGAGGGTGAGGATTAGGGTTAGAGTTAGGGTTAGGTTTAGGGTTAGGGTTAGTGTTAGGGTGAGGGTGCGGTTTATGGTTAGATTTAGGTTTAGTTGGAGGGTTAGGTCTAGGGTTAGGATTAGGGTAAGTGTTAGGGTTAAGGTTAGTTTCAGGGTTAGGTGGAGGTTTAAGGTTAGGGTTAGTGTGAATTTTAGGGTGAGCATGAGGGTTAGGGTTAGGGTGAGGTTTATGTGTAGGGCGATGCTTAGGGATAGTGTGAGGTTTAGTGTTAGGGTTAGGATTAGTGTTAGGGTGAGGGTAAGTGTTAGGGTGAGGGTTAGGGTTAGGGTGAGGGTTATGGTTAGGGTGAGGCTAAGGGTTAGGGTTAGGGTTATTGTTAGCGTTAGTGTTAGGGTTAAGGTTATTGTGAGGGTGAGGGTGACGGTTAGGGTTAGGGCTAGGATGAGGTTTAGGGTTAGGGTTAGGGTTAGGGTTAGGATTAGGGATAGGCTTAGGGTTAGGCTGAGGTTGAGGGTGAGGGTTAGGGTTAGGGTCAGGTTTAGGGTTAGGTTTAGGGTGTGTGTGAGGGTTAGGGTTAGGCTTAGGATTCGGATTAGCCTGAGGGTGAGGGTGTGAGTTAGGGTTAGGATTAGTGTTAGGGTGATGTTTAGGGTTTTGGTTAGGCTTACTGTGAGGTTGAGGATTAGGTTTACAGTTAGGGTTAGGGTGAGGTTTAGGTTCAGGGTTAGGGTAAGTGTTAGTTTTAGGTTTAGGGTTAGAGTGAGAGTCAGGGGGAGGGTTAGGGTTAGGGTTAATGTTAGGGATAGGATTTGGGTTAGAGTGAGGGTGATTGTGTTTTAGGTTTACGTTTAGGGTTAGGCCTACGGTTAGGCTGAGGGTGAGGTTGACGTTGACGGCTAGGTTTAGCCTGAGGTTTATGGATGAGGGTTAGGGTTAGGATTAGAGTTAGAGTAAGGGCTAGGGTGAGTGTGAGGGTGAGGTTTAAGGTTAGGGTTATGATTAGGGGGAGCTTTAGTGTTAGGGTTAGGGTTAGAGTTACGGTTAGGCTGAGGGTGAGGTTTAGGGGTACAGTTAGGGTTAGGGTGCGGGTTAGCTTGGGGGTGACGGTAAGGGTAAAGTTGAGGGTTAGGCTGAGGGTGATGGTTACGGTAAGGGTTAGGGTTAGAGTTAGGGTGAGGGTTAGTGTTAGCTTTAGGGTGAGGGTGAGGGTTAGATTGAGGATTAGTGTTAGGGTTAGTGTGAGGTTTAGGGGGAGGATGAGGGTTAGGCTTAGGGTGAGGGCTAGGAAGAGGGTGAGGTTTAGGGTTAGTTTTAGGGTGAGGTTTAGTGTTAGAGTGATGGTTAGAGTTAGTGTGAGGGTTAGTGTTAGGGTTAGATTTAGTGTTAGGGTGAATGTAAGTGTTAGGGTGAGGGTTAGGGTTAAGGTGAGTGTAATGGTTAGGGTGAGGATTAGGATTGTTTTTAGCATTAGGGTTAGGGTTACGGTTATGGTGAGGGTGAGGGTGAGGCTTAGGTTTAGGACTAGGATGAGGTTTAGTTATAAGGTTAGGGTTAGGGTTAGGGTCAGGGTGAGGCTTAGTTTTAGAGTCAGGGTTAGGATGAGGCTGAGGGTGAGAGTTAGGTTTAGGATTAATGTTAGGGTTAGGCTTAAGGTGAGGGTGAGGTTGAGAGTGAGGGTTAGAGTTAGGGTTAGGAGTAGGATTACAGTTAGGGTTTGGGTGAGTGTGAGGGGTAGGTTTAGGGTTAGGGATAGGCTTAGGTTTAGGCTGCGGTTAAGGGTGAGGTTTAGGGTTAGGGTGAGGTTTAGGGTTAGGGTTAGGATTAGGAATAGGGTTGGGGTTAGGGTGAGTGTGAGGGTTAGGGTTAGGTTTAGGGTTAGTCTTAGGGTTAGGCTGAGGATGAGGGTGAGGGTGAGGGTTAGGGTTAGGGTGAGGGTTAGGTTTAGGGTTATGGGGAGGGTTAGGATGAGGGTTACGGTTAGGATTATTGTTAGAGTGAGGGCTAGGAAGAGGTTGAGGTTTAGGGTTAGGGTTAGTGTGAGGTTTAGGGTTAGGTTTAGGGTTAGGGTTAGGGTGAGTGTGAGGTATAGGGTTAGAGTTAGGGTTAAGCTGAGGCAGAGTGTGAGGCTTAGGGTTAGGTTTAGGATTAGGATTATGGTAAGGGTTAGGGTGAGTGTGAGAGTTAAGGTTCCGGTTAGGGTTAGGCTTACGGTTACACTGAGGGTGAGGGTGAGGGTGAGGGTTAGGATTAGGATTATGGTTAAGGTGAGGGTGAGTGAGTGTGTTAGGTTAGGTTTAGGTTTAGGTTAAGGGTTAGGCTAAGGATGAGGTTGAAGGTGAGGGTTAGGGTTAGGGTAAGGTTTAGGGTAAGGGTTAGGGGGAGGGTTAGGATGAGGGTTAGGGTTAGGATTAGGGTTAGGGTGATAGTGAGGGTGATGTTTAGGCTTAGTTTTAGGGTGAGGGTTAGGATGAAGTTTAGGATTAAGGTTAGGGTGAGGGTTAGGGTTAGGGTGAAGGTTAGGGTGAGGGTGAGGATTAGCTTTAGGGTTAGGACTAGGATTAGAGTAAGGGTTAGCGTGAGTTTGAGGGTTAGGGTTAGGGTTAGGTTTAGGCTTAGGGTTAAGCTGAGGCTGAGGGTGAAGGTGAGGGTTAGGGGTAGGGTTAGGGTGGTGTTTAGGGATAGGGTTATTGTTAGGTTGGGGATTAGTGTGAGTGTTATGGTTAGGGTGAGTATTATGGTTATGATGGGTGTGAGGGTGAGTGTGATGGTTAGGGTTAGGGTGAGAGTTAGGGTTCAGTTAAGTTTAGGGTGAAGGTGAGGTTTAGGTTTAGGGTGAGCGTCAGTTTTAGGGTTAGGTTTAGGGTTAGGGTTAGGGTAAGAATGAGGGTTAGTGTTAGGGTTCAAGTGAGGGTTAGGGTGAGGATTAGGGTTGCGATTAAGGTTAGGGTGAGGGCTAGGGTGAGCGTGTGGATTAGGGTTTGTTTTAGGGTAAGGTTTAGGGTTAGGGTTGGGGTTAGGGTGAGGGTTAGGATGAGGGTTAGGGTTACGGTGAGGGTGAGGGTTAGGGTTAGGGTGAGGTTTAGGGTTAGGATTAGGGTTAGGGTGTGGTTGAGTGTTAGCATTAGGGTTAGGGTTAGGGTTAGGGTTAGGTTTAGGGTTAGGATTAGTGTTATTGTTAGGGTTAGGGTTAGAGTTATGGTGAGGGTGAGGGTTAGGGTGAGGGTGAGGTTTATGTTTAGATTTAGGTACAGTTGGAGGGTTGGTTCTAGGGTTAGGGTTAGGGTTAGGGTTAGGGTTAAGGTTAGGGTGAGGGTTAGGTTGAGGTTTAGGGTTAAGGTTAGGTTTAGGTTTAGGATTAGGGTTAGGGTGAGGGTGAGTATGAGGTTTAGGGTTAGGGTTAGGGTTAAGCTTAGGGTTAGGCTGAGGTTTAGGGTGGGGGTGAGGATTAGGGTTAGGGTGATGGTTAGAGTTAGGGTTATGGTGAAGGTTAGTGTTAGGATTAGGGTTAGAGTTAGGGTTAGGGTGAGGATGAGGTTTACGGGTAGAGTTAGGGTTAGGGTGAGGGTTAGAGTTAGAGTGAAGGTTAGGGTGGCGTTGACAGTAAGGATAAAGATGAGGGTTAGGCTGAGGGTGAGGGTTAGAGTAAGGGTGAGGGTTAGGGTTAGGGTGAGGGTTAGGGTGAAGGTTCAGGTGAGGGTGAGGTTTAGATTGAGGATTAGTGTTAGGGTTAGTGTGAAGTTTAGGGTGAGGATAAGGGTTAGGGTTAGGGTGAGGGCTAGGGAGAGGGTGAGGTTTAGGGTTAGTGTTAGGGTGAGGTTTAGGGTTAGGATGATGGTTAGGGTTAATGTGAGGATTAGTGTTAGGGTTAGGGTTAGTGTTAGGGTGATGGTAAATAGTAGGGTGAGGGTTAGGGTTAGGGTGAGTGTTAGGGTTAAGGTGAGGGTTAGGGTTAGGGTTAGGATTATTGTTAGCATTAGGGTTAGGGTTTCAGTTATGGTGTGGGTGAGGGTTAGATTTAGGGCTAGGATGAGGTTTAGGGATAGGGTTATGGTTAGGGTTAGGGTCAGGTTGAGGTTTAGTGTTACAGTTAGGTTTAGGGTGAGTCTGAGGGTGAGGGTTAGGTTTAGGATTAATGTTAGGGTTAGGCTTAAATGAGGGTTAGGTTGAGGGTGATGGTTAGAGTTAGGGTTACGAGTAGGATTAGGGTTAAAGTTAGGGTGAGTCTGAAGGTTAGGTTTAGGGTTAAGTATAGGCTTAGGGTTAGGCTGAGGTTTAGGGTAAGGGTTAGGGTTAGGGTTAGGGTCAGTGTGAGGGTTATTTTTAGGATTAGGGTTAGGGTGAGGGTTAGTGTGTGTGTTATTGTTAGGTTTAAGGTTAGGCTTAGGGTTAGGCTGAGGGTGAGGTTGAGGGTGAGGGTTAGCGTTAGGGTGAGGTTTAGGGTAAGGTTAGGGGGAGGGTTAGGAAGAGGGTTAGGGTTAGGGCTAGGGTTGGGTGAGGGCTAGGGTCAGGATGAGGTTTAGGGTTATGGTTAGGTTGAGGGTGAGGGTTAGGGTAAGTGTGAGAGTTAGGGTTCGTGTTAAGTTTAGTGTTAGGTTGAGGGTTAGGGTAAGGTTTAGGGTGAGGTTCAGGTTTAGGGTTAGGTTGAGGGTTAGGTTTCCAGATTAGGGTTAGGGTGAGGGTGAGGGTGAGGTTTACGTTTATTGTTAGGGTGAGAGTTAGGATGAGGGTTAAAGTTAGGGTTAGGGTGAGAATTACTGTTCGGTTATGTTTAGGGTTAGGGTGAGGGTTAGGGTTAGCATTAGGGTTAGGGTTCGGATGAGAGTTAGGGTTAGGTTTAGGGTTAGTGTTAGGGTTAGTGTTAGGGTTAGGGTCACATTGAGGGTTAGGATTAGGGTTAGGGTTAGGGTTAGTCTTAGGGTTATGCTGAGGGTGAGGGTGGGTGTGAGGATAAGAGTTAGGGTTAGGGTTAGGCTTAGGGTTAGGGTTATTGTTATTGTTATGGTTACTGTTAAGTTTGCGGTGAGCGTGAGGCTGAGGGTGTGGGTGAGGGTGAGGGTTATTGTTAGGGTGAGGTTTAGGGTGAGGATGAGGTTTAGGGTTAGAGTTAGGGTTAGGGTGAGGGTTAGGTTGAGGTTTAGGGTTAGGGTTAGTGTTAGGGTTAGGGTTAGATTGAGAGTTAGGGGGAGGTTTAGGGTTAGGGTTAGGGTGAGGGATAGGATTAGGTTTACGGTGCGGGTGAATGTGTTTGTTAGCTTAGGTTTAGTGTTAGGCTTAGGGTTAGGCTGAAGGTGAGGTTGAGGGTTCGGGTTAGGGTTCGGGTTAGGGTAAGGTTTAGGGTTAGGGATAGGGGTAGTTTGAGGTTTAGGATGAGGTTTAGGGTTAGGATTTGGGTAAGGCTGAGGGCTAGAGTTACGTTGAGGGTTAGGATTAGGATTAGGGTTAGGGTTAGATTTAGGGTTAGGCTGAGGTTGAGGGTGGGTGTGATGATTAGAGTTAGGGTTAGGGTTAGGCTTAGGGTTAGGGTTATTGTTAGTGTTATGGTTAGGGTTAAGTTTGGGGTGAGGGTGAGGCTGTGGGTGAGGGTTATGTTTATGGTTAGGGTTAGGGTTACGGTTAGGGTTAGGGTTATTATTATTGTTAGGGTTAGAGTTAGATTTACGGTGAGGGTGAGGATGCGGGTGAGGGTTAGGTTTAGGGTTAGTGTGGGGTTTACCGTTAGGGTTAGGATTAGGGTTCAGGTGAGGTTTAGGTTTAGGGTTAGATTTAGGGTTAGTGTTAGTGTGAGGGTTAGTGTTATCGTTAGTGTTAGTGTAACAGTGACTTTAAGACGTAGGGTGAGGTTTTGGGTTAGGGTGAGTGTTATGTTTAGGGTGAGGGTGAGGATTAGAGTTAGGGTTATTGTTAGTTTTCGCTTTAAGGTTACTGTTATGGTGCGGGTGAGGGTGAGGTTTAGGATTAGGGTTAGGGTGAGGTTTAGGATTAGGGTTAGGGTGAGGTTTAGGGTGAGGGTTTGGTTTAGGGTTAGAGTTAGGGTTAGGGTAAGGGTTAGGTTGAGGGTTAGGGTTAGGGTTAGTGTTAGGGTTAGGGTGAGAGTTAGGGCGAGGTTTTAGGATTAGTGTTAGCGTGAGGGTTAGGATTAATGTTAGCATGCGGGTGAGTGTGTGTGTTAGGGTTAGGTTTAGGGTTAGGCTTAGGTTTAGGGTTAGGGTGAGGGTGAGGTTTAGGGTTAAAGTTAGTGTTAGGCGGAGGGTCAGGGTGAGGTTTATGGTTAGGGTTAGTGTTAGTGTTAAGGGGAGGGTGAGGTATAGGTTGAGGTTTAGGGATAGGGTTAGGTTTAGTATTAGGGTTAGGTTGAGGGTGAGTGTGAAGGTTAGGGTGAAGGTTAGGCTTAGGCTTAGGTTTAGGCTGAGTGTGAGTGTGGGGGAGAGGATTAGGGTTTGTGTGATGTTTCGGGTAAGGTTAGTGTTATTGTTAGTATTAGGGTTAGAGTTACGGTGAGGGTGAGGGTTAGGGTTAAGGTTAGGTTGGGGTTTCGGATTAGGTTAGGGTTAGTGTGAGGGTGAGGTTTAGGTTTAGATATAGGGATAGGGGGAGGGTTAGGGTGAGGGTTAGGCATAGGGTTAGTGTTCGGGTTAGGGTGAGGGTGAGGGTTAGGTTGAGGTTTAGGATTATAGTTAGGGTTAGGGTTAGTGTGAGGGTTAGTGTTAGGGTTAGGGTTAGTGTTAGGGTGAGGGTAAGTTTTAGGGTGAGTGTTTTGGTTAGGGTGAGGGTTATGGTTTGGGTGAGGGACAGGATTAGTGTTAGGGTTATTATTAGGGTTAGGTTTAAGGTTTTGGTTATGGTGAGGGTGAGGGTGAGGTTTAGGTTTTGTGTTAGGGTTAGAGTGAGGGTTAGGATGAGGGTGAGGTTTACGGTTGGATTTAGGGTTAGGGTGCAGGTTTGGGTGAGGTTTAGGGTTAAGGTTAGTGGTAGGGTTGGGGTTAGGGTGAAAGGTAGGTGGAGGATTAGGGTTAGATTAAGGTTAGGGTTAGGTATAGGGTTTCGGTTACAGTGAGTGTGATGGTTAGGATTAGGGTTAGGGTGAGGGTGAGGTTTAGGTTTAGAATCAGGGTTAGGGTGAGGCTGAGGGTGAGGCTGAGGTTTAGGGTTCGGGTTATGATGAGGTTTAGGGTTAGGTTTAGGTTGGGTGTGAGGGTTATGGTTAGGGTTAGGGTTAGCCTTAAGTTTAGGCTGAGGGTTTGGGTGAGGATGAGGGTTAGGGTTAGTTTGAGGGTTAGGGTTAGGGTTAGGGTGAGGTTTAGTGTTAGGGTTAGGGTAAGAGTTATGGTTAGTGTGAGGGTGAGATTTAGAGGTAGAGTTAGTTTTAGGCTGTGAGTTAGTATGAGTGTTCGGGTTAGGGTGAGAGTTAAGGTAGGGGTGACGGTAAGGGTAAACGTGAGGGTTAGCCTGAAGGTGATGGTTACGGTAAGGTTGAGGGTTAGGGTTATGGTGAGTGTTAGGGCTAGGGTTAAGGTGAGAGTTAGGGTTCAGGTTAAGTTTAGGTTTAGGGTGAGTATTAGAGTAAGGGTTATGGTGAGGGTGAGGGTTAGGATTAGGTTGAGGGTTATGGTTAGGTTGAGGGGTAGGGTTAGGGTTACCATTACGGTGAGGGTGAGGGTTAGGTTTAGGATTAGGATGAAGTTTAGGTTTAGAGTAAGGGTTAGAGTTAGGGTTAGTGTGAGAGTGAGGTTTAGGCATAGAGTTAGGGTTAGTGTTATTGTTAGGGTTAGGGTTAGGGTGAGAGTTTGGGTTAGAGTTAGGCTTAGGCTTAGGTTTAGGCCAAGCATGAGGGTGAGGGTTAGGGTTAGGGTTAGGGTGAGGGTTAGGGTTAGGGTTAGGGTGAGGGTTAGGATGAGGTTTAGGTTTATGATTAGTGTTAGGGTGAGGACTAGGGTGAGGGTTAGGGTGAGGGTTAGGTTTAGGGATAGGGTTAGGTTTAGAATTAGGGTTCGGTTGTGGGTCAGTGTGAGAGTCATAGTTAGGGTTAGGCTTAGGGTTAGAGTGAGGGTTAGGGTTAGGGTTTTGGTTAGGGTGAGGGTGAGGCTGAGGATTAGGGTTAGAGTTAGGGTTAGGGTTAGAGTTAGGGTTAGGGTTAGAGTTAGGGTTAGGGTTAGGGTTAGGGTTAGTCTTAGGATTAGGCTGAGGGTGAGAGTGGGGTTGAGGATTAGGGTTAGGTTTAGGATTAGGGTTATTGCTAGTGTTATGTTTAGGGTTAAGTTTCCACTGAGGGTGAGGCTGAAGTTGAGGGTTATGGTTATGGTTATGGTTAGGGTTAGTGTTATTTTTAGGGGTAGGGTTAGATTTACGGTGAGATTGAGGGTTAGGGTGACGGTTAGGTTTAGGGTTAGGTTTAGGCTGAAGTTTAGGGTTAGGGTTAGGGTGAAGGTGAGGTTTAGGGTTAGAGTTAGTGTTAGGGGGATGGTTAGGTTGAGGTTTAGGGATAGGGTTAGATTTAGTATTAGGGGTATGGTGAGGGTGAGTGTGACAGTTAGGGTGGGGGTTAGGCATAGGTTTAGGGTTAGACTGAGGGTGAGGGTGGGGGTGAGGATTAGGGTTAGGGTGATGGTTTGGGTTAGTGTTAGTGTTATTATTACGGTTAGGCTTAGAGTTACTGTGAGAGGGAAGGTGCTGGTGAGGGTTAGGGTTAGGTTTAGGGTGGGGTTTAGGGTTAGGGTTAGGGTTAGTGTGAGGGTGAGTTTTAGGGTTAGAAATAGGGTTATGGGGAGGGTTAGGATGAGGGTTAGTGATAGGGTTAGTGTTAGAGTTAGGGTGAGGTTTAGGGTTAGGTTGAGGTTTAGGGTTATGGTTTTGGTTAGGTTTACTGTGAGGGTTAGTGTTAGGGTTAGGGTTAGTGTTAGGGTGAGGGTAAGTTTTAGGGTTAGGGTTTGGGTTAGGGTGAGTGTTTGGATCAGGGTGAGGGTTAGGGTTAGTGTTAGGGTTATTGTTAGGGTTAGGTTTAGGCTTTTGGTTTCCGTGAGGGTGAGGGTGAGGTTTAGGTTTAGGGTTAGGATGAAGTTTAGGGTTAGGGTTAGTGTTAGGGTTAGGGTTTGGGTGAGAGTTAGGTGAAGAGTTAGGGTTAGGGTTAGGCTTAAGGTTAGAGTTAGGTTTAGGGTTTCGGTTACTGTGAGGGTGAGTTTCAGTATTAGGGTTAGGGTGAGTGTGAGGATTAGGGTTAGAATTAGGGTTAGAGTGAGGCTGAGCGGGAGGGTGAGGGTTAGGATTAGGATTAGGGTTAGGGTTAGGGTGAGTGTGAGGGTTATGGTTAGGGTTAGGGTTAGGGTTAGGGTGAGTGTGAGGGTTATGGTTAGGGTTAGGGTTAGCCTTAGGTTTAGGCTCAAGGTTTGCATGAGGGTGAGGGTTATGTTTAGTTTGAGGGGTAGGGTTAGGGTCAGGGTGAGTTTTAGTGTTAGGGTTATGGTTAGAGTTATGGTTAGGGTGAGGGTGAGGTTTAGGGTAGAGTTAGTTTGAGGGTGAGGGTTATGGTGAGTTTGAGGGTATGGTGAGGGTTAGGATAGGGGTGAAGGTAAGGGTAAACGTGAGGGTTAGGCTGAGGGTGAGGGTTACGATAAGGTTGAGGGTTACGGTTAGGGTGACCGTTAGGGTTAGGGTTAGTGTGTGAGTTAGGGTACAGGTTAAGTGTAGGGTTAGGATGAGGGTTAGGGTAAGGGTTACGGTGAGGGTGAGGGTTAGGTTTAGGTTGAGGGCTAGGTTGAGGCTGAGGGTTAGGGTTAAGGATAGGGTAAGCGCTAGGGTGAGGGTTAGGGTGAGGGTTAGGGTTTGGGATAGGTTTAGGTTTAGGATTAGTGTTAGTTTGAGGGTGAGTGTGAGGGTTAGGGTTAGGCTTAGAATTAGGGTGAGGATTAGGGGTAGGGTTTCGGTTAGGGTGAGGCTGAGGCTGAGGATTAGGGTTAGGTTTAGGGTTAGGGTTATAATTAGGGTTAGGCTGAGGGTGAGTGTGGTGGTTAGGATTAGAGTTAGGGTTAGGTTAGGCTTAGGTTTAGGCTTATTGTTAGTGTTATAGTTCGGGTTAAGTTTGCAGGGAGGGTGAGGCTGAGGGTGAGGGTTATGGTTAGAGTTACGGTTAGGGTTAGGGTTAGTTTTATTGTTAGGTTTAGGGTTAGAGTTACGGTGAGGTTGAGGGTGAGGGTGATGTTAGGGCTAGGGTGAGGTTTAGGGTTAGGGTTTCGGTTAGGGTTAGGGTGATTGTGATATTAGGTTTAGAGTTAGAGTTACGCGGAAGGTTAGGGTGAGTTTAGGTTTATGGTTAGGGTTAGGGATAGAATGAGGATTAGGGTTAGGGTTAGGGTGAGGTGAAGGTTAGGTTGAGGTTTAGGGTTAGGGTTAGGTTTACTATTAGGGTTAGGGTGAGGTTTAGGGTGAGGGTTAGGCTGAGGGTTAGGCTTAGGCTAATGGTTCGACTGAGGGTGATGGTGGGGGTTAGGATTAGGGTTAGGGTGATGGTTTGGGTTAGGGTTAGGGGGAGTTTTAGAGTGAGGGTTAGGGTTAGGTTTAGTATTAGGGTTAGGGTAAGGATGAGGGTTAGGGTTCAGGTTAGTGTTAGGGTTAGGGTAAGGGTGTGGTTTATGGTTAGGGTTAGGGTTAGGGTTAGATTTATGGTGAGGGTGACGGTGCGGATGACTGTGAAGTTTAGGGTTAGGCTTACAGTTAGACTTAGGGTTAGTCTAAGGGTGAGGGTGAGGTTTAGGGATAGGGTGAGTGTTAGGGTTAAGGTTATCGGGTGGTTAGGTTGAGGGTTAGTGTTAGGATTAGGGTTAGGGTGATTGCTAGGGTGAGGGTGAGGTTTAGGGTTAGGTTAGGGTGAGGTTTATGGTTAGGGGTAGGGTTAGGTTGACGTTGAGGTTTAGGGTTAGAGTTAGGATTAAGGTGAGGCTGAGGGTGAGGGTTAGAGTTAGGGTTAGGATTAGGATTCCGGTAAGGGTTAGGGTGAGTGTGAGTGAAAGAGTTAGGGTTAGGGTGAGGCTTAGGGTTACACTGAGGGTAAGGGTGAGGGTTAGGGTTAGGGTGAGAGTTAGGGTTCAGGTTAAGTTTAGATTTAGGATGAGGGTTAGGGTTAGGTTTAGGTTGAGTGTGAGGTTTAGAGTTAGGTTGAGGGTTAGGGTTAGGGTTAGGGTTGGGGTGAGGGTTAGGATTAGTGTTAGGGTGAGGTTTAGGGTTAAGGTTAGAGTTAGAGTGAGGGTTAGGATGAGGGGAAGGTTTACGGTAATGGTGAGAGTTAGGGTTAGGGTGAGGGTTAGGGTTAGGTTTAGGGTTAGGGTGAGGTTGAGTGTTAGGATTAGGGTTAGGGTTAGGGTTATTTTTAGGGTTACGGTTACGGTGAGGGTGAGAGTGAGGGTTAGGGTTAAGGTTAGGTTCAGGTTTTTAGTGTTAGGGTTAGGGTTAGATTTAGGGTTAGGGTGAGGTTAGGTTTAGGGTTAGTGTGAGGGTTAGTGTTTGGGTTATGGTAAGGGTTATGGTGAGGGTTGTGGTTAGGGTTTGTGTTAGGATAAGGGTTAGGGTTACAGTAGTGGTGAGGTTTAGGGTGAGTGTGATTGTTAGGATTAGGTTTAGGGTTTGGGTGAGTTTCAGGGTTAGGATTAGGGTTAGGGTTAGGGTTATTGTTAGGGTTAAGGTTATGGTGAGGTTGCTGGTGAGGATTAGGGTTAGGGGTACGTTGAGGTTTTTAGTGTTAGGGTTAGGGTAAGAGTTAGGGTTAGGGTGAGGTTAGGGTTAGGGTTAGTGTGAGGCTTAGTGTTTTGGTTAGGGTATGGGTTACGGTGAGGGTTGTGGTTTGGGTGAGGTTTAGGATTAGGTTTAGAGTTATTGTTAGGGTTAGGTTTAGGGTTACGGTTACAGTGAGTGTGAGGTTTAGGGTTAGGTTTAGTGTTAGAGTTAGGGTTATGGTGAGGGTTAGAGTGAGGGTGAGGCTGAGGCTTAGTGTTAGAATTAGGATTATGGTAAGGGTTAGGGTGAGTGTGAGGGTTAGGTTTAGGGTTAGCCTTAGGGTTAGGCTGAGCATGAGGTTGAGGGTGAGGGTTATTTTTAGGGATAGGGTGAGATTTAGTGTTAGGGTTAGGGTTAGAATTAGGGTTAGTTTGAGGGTGAGGTATAGGGATAGGGTTAGGGTCAGGGTGAAGTTTAGGGTTAGGGTGAGTGTTAGCGTGGGGGTGACGGTAATGGTAAAGGTGAGGTTTGGGCTGAGGGTGAGGGTTATGATAAGGGTGAGGGTTAGGTTTAGGGTGAGGGTTAGGGTTAGGATTAGGGTGAGGGTGAGGGTTAGATTGAGGATTAGTGTTAGGGTTAGTGTGAGGTTTGGGGTGAGAATGAGGTTTAGGGTTAGGTTTAGGGTTAGGATTAATATTAGGTTTAGGCTTAAGTTGAGGGTTAGGGTAAGGGTGAGGGTAAGGCTTAGTGTTAGGATTAGGATTAGGGTAAGGGTTAGGGTGAGTGTGAGGGTTAGGTTTAGGGTTAGGGTTAGGTTTAGGGTAAGGCTTAGGGTGAGGGTGAGGGTGATGGTTAGGGTTAGGGTGAGATTTTGGGGTAGGGTTTTTGTGAGAGTTAGGGTTCGGGTTAAGTTTTAGGGTTAGGGTGAGGGTTAGGTTTAGTGTTACAATGAGGGTGAGGGTTAGGGTTAGGTTGAGGGTTAGGGTTAGGTTTAGGATTAGGGTGAGGGTTAGGGTTAGGGTTAGCATGAGGTTTAGGCCTAGGGTTAGGGTTAGGGTGAGGTTTAGGATGAGGGTTAGGGTTAAGGTGAAGGTGAGAGTTAGGGTTTTTTTGAGGGTTAGTGTTAGGATTAGGGTTACAGTGAGGGTGAGGGTTATTGTTAGGGTTAGCAATAGGGTTATGGTTACTGTGAGGGTGAGGGTTAGGTTTAGGGTTAGGGTGAGGTTTAGTGTTAGGGTTAGTGTAAGAGTTAGGGTTAGGGTGAGGGTGTGGTTCAGGTTTACATTTAGGGTAAGGGTGAGGTTGAGGTTGAGGTTTGGGTTTAGGGTTAGTGTTAGAGTTAGGGTTAGGGTGAGGGTTAGGGCGAGGATGAGGGTGAAGGTGAGGGTGAGGGTTAGGCTTAGGGTTAGGATTAGGATTAGGGTAAGGATTAGGGTGAGTGTGAAGGTTAGGGTTACACATAGGCTTAGGCTTAGGGTTACGCTGAGAGTGAGGGTTAGGGTGAGGGTTAGGGTTGAGGTGAGGGTTAGGGATTGGTTTAGGGTGAGAGTTAGGGTTCGGTTAATTTTAGGGTTAGGTTGAAGGTTAGGGTTAGGATTAGGGTTAGGGTGAGGGCTAGGGTGAAGGTGAGGATTAGGGTTAGTGTTAGTGTAAGGTTTAGGGTTAGGGTTAGGGTTTGGGTTAGGGTTAGGATGAGGGTTAGGGTTAAGATTATGGTTGGGGTGAGGGTGAGTGATAGGATTAGGGTTAGGGTTAGGGTTAAGTTTAGGGAAAGGATTAATGTTATTGTTAGGGTTAGGTTTAGAGTTATGGTGAGGTTGAGGGTGAGTTTGAGGGTAGGGTTAGGGTTAGATTTAGGGTTAGTTGAAGGGTTAGTTCGAGGGTTAATGTTAGCGTTAGTGTTAGGGTTAAGGTTAAGGTTAGGTTTAGGTTGAGGTTTAGGTTTATGGTAAGGATTAGGGTTAGTGTGAGGGTGAGTGTGAGGGTTATGGTTAGGGTTAGGCTTAGGCTTAGGATTCGGCTGAGGGTGAGGGTGAGGGTGAGGATTAGGGTTAGGGTGATGGTTATGGTTAGGATTAGGGTGAGGGTTAGGATGAGGGTTAGGGGTAGGATTAGGGTTAGTGTGAGGGCTAGGGTGAGGGTGAAGTTTAGGGTAAGTGTTAAGCTTTGGCTTAGGGTTAGGCTGAGCATGAGGTTGAGGGTGAGGGTTAGGGTTAGGTATAGGGTGAGGTTTAGTGTTAGGGTTAGGGTTAGAGTTAGGGTTAGGTTCAGGGTGAGATTTACGGGTAGGGTTAGGGACAGGGTGAGGGGTAGGGTTAGGGTGAGGGTTAGGGTGGGGGTGATGGTAAGAGTAAAGGTGAGAGTTAGGCTGAGGGTGAGGTTTATGGTAAGGGTGAGGGTTAGGTTTAGGGTGAGGGTTAGGGTTAGAGTGAGGGTGAGGTTTAAATTGAGGATTTGTGTTAGGGTTAGTGTGAGGTTCAGGGTGAGGATGAGGGTTAGGGTTAGGGTGAGGGCTAGGGTGAGGGTTAGGGTGAGGGTTAGATTCAGGATTAGTGTTAGGGTTATTGTGAGGTTTAGGGTGAGGATGAGGTTTAGGGTTAAGGTTAGGGTTCGGATTTATATTACGGTTAGGCTTAAGTTTAGGGTGAGGGTGAGGGTGAGGTTTAGGTTTAGTGTTAGGATTAGGATTAGGGTTAGGGTTAGGGTGAGTGTGAGGTTTAGGGTTAGGTTTAGGTTTAGGCTTAGTGTTTGGCTGAAGGTGAGGTTGACGGTGAGGGTTATGGTTAGGGTGAGTGTTAGGGTTAGGGTTAGGGTGAGAGTTAGGGTTCAGGTTAAGTTTAGGGTTAGGGTGAGTGTTAGGGTAAGGTCAAATTGAGGGTGAGGGTTAGGGTTAGGTTGAGGGTTAGGGTTAGGTTTAGTTTTAGGGTTAGGGTGAGGGTGAGGGTGAGGGGTAGGTTTATTGTTAGGGTGAGGGTTAGGATGAGGGTTAGCATTAGGATTAGGGTTAGGGTGAGGGCTAGGGTGAGGGTGAGGTTTAGGGGTAGGTTTAGGGTGATGTTTAGGGTTAGGTTTAGGGTTACGGTTAGGGTGAGGTTGAGGTTTAGGGTTAGAGTTAGCGTTAGGGTGAAGCTGAGGGTGAGGGTTAGGGATAGGGTTAGGTTGAGGGTTAGGATTAGGCTTAGGATCAGGGTGAGGGTTAGTGTAAGTGTTAGGGTGAGGGTGAGGATGAGGTTTAGGGTTAGGATTAGGGTTCGGGTGAGGGCTAGGGTGAAGGTGAGAGGTAGGGTTAGGGTTAGGGTGAGGTATAGGGTTAGGTTTAGGGTTAGGGTGAGGGTTAGGATGAGGGTTATGTTTAAGATGTGGGTGAGAGTTAGGGTTATGTTGAGGGTTAGGGTTAGGATTAGGGTTACAGTGAGGGTGAGGGTTATTGTTAGGGTTAGGGTTAGGGTTATTTTTACTGTGAGGGTGACGGTTAGGTTTAGGGTTAGGGTGAGGTTTTGTCTTAGGAAAAGGTTTAGTGTTAGGGTTAAGGTGAGCGTGAGGTTTAGGTTTGGAGTTAGGGTAAAGGTGAGGCTGAGGTTGAGGTTTTGGTTAAGGTTTAGTGTTAGAGTTACGGTGAGGGTTAGAATGAGGGTGAGAGTTAGGCTTAGGGTTAGGATTAGTTTTAGGGTAAGGGTAAGGATGAGTGTGAAGGTTAGGGTTACGTTTAGGCTTAGGCTTAGGCTTAGGCTGAGTGAGGGTGAGGGTGAGGGTGAGGGTTAAGGTGAGAGTTGGGTTTAGGTTTAGGGTGAGAGTTAGGGTCTGGATAAGTTTAGGGTTATGGTGAGGGTTACGGTTAGGATTAGGGTTAGGGTGAGGGCTAGGGTGAGGATGAGGTTTAGGGTTAGTGTTAGGGTAAGGTTTAGGTTTAGGGTTAGGGTTTGGGTTAGGGTTAGGATGAGGGTTAGGGTTAAAATTATGGTTGCGGTGAGGGTGAGTGTTAGGATTAGGTTTAGGGTTAGGGTTAGGTTTAGGGATAGGATTAGTGTTATTGTTAGGGTTAGGGTTAGAGTTATGGTGAGGGTGAGGGTGAGGGTGAGGTTGAGGGTTTGGTTAGATTTAGGGTTAGTTGAAGTGTTAGTACGAGGGTTAATATTAGCGTTAGTGTTAGGGTTAAGGTTAAGGTTAGGTTTAGGTTTAGGTTTAGGTTTAGGGTTAGGGTTAGGCTGAGGATTAGGGTTAGGGTGAGGGTGAGTGTGAGGGTTAGGGTTAGGATTAGGCTTAGGGTTAGGCTGAGGGTGAGGGTGGGGATGAGGATTAGTGTTAGGGTGATGGATATGATTAGGGTTAAGGTGATGGTTAGGATGAGGTTTAGGATTAGGATTAGAGTTAGGGTGAGGGCTAGGGTGAGGGTGAAATTTAGAGTAAGGGATAAGCTTAGGCTTAGGGTTAGGCTGAGCATGAGGTTGAGGGTGAGGGTGAGGTTTAGGGATAGGGTGAGGTTTAGTGTTAGGGTTAGGGTTAGAGTTAGGGTTCAGGTGAGGGTGAGGTTTAGGGGTAGGGTTAGGGTCAGGGTGAGGGTTAGGTTTAGGGTGGGGGTGTTGGTAAGTGTAAGATGAGAGTTAGCCTGAGGGAGAGTGATATGGTAAGGGTGAGGGTTAGGTTTAGGGTGAGGGTGAGGGTTAGATTGAGGATTAGTGTTAGGGTTAGTGTGAGGTGTAGGGTGAGGATGAGGGTTAGGGTTAGGGTGAGGGCTAGGGTGAGGTGAGGGTGAGGGTTAGATTGAGGATTAGTGTTAGGGTTAGTGTGAGGTTTAGGGTGAGGATGAAGTTTAGGGTTAGGGTTAGGGTTAGGATTAATGGTAGGGTTCGGTTTAAGGTAAGGGTGAGGGTGAAGGTGAGGTTTAGGGTTAGTGTTAGGATTAGGATTAGGGTTAGGGTTAGGGTGAGTGTGAGGTTTAGGGTTAGTTTTAGGGTGAGGCTTGGTGTTTGGCTGAAGATGAGGGTGAGGGTGAGTTATGGTTAGGGTGAGTGTTAGGGTTAGGGTTAGGGTGAGAGTTAGGGTTCAGGTTAAGTTTAGGGTTAGGGTGAGTGTTAGGGTAACGGTAAATTGAGGGTGAGGGTTAGGGGTAGGTTGAGGGTTAGGGTTAGGGTGAGGGTGAGGGTGAGGGTGAGAGTGAGGGTTAGGGTTAGTCTTAGGGTGAGGGTTTGATGAGGGTTAGGGTTAGGATTAGGGTTAGGGTGAGGGCTAGGGTGAGGGTGAGGTTTAAGGTTAGGGTTAGGGTGAGGGTGAGGTATAGTGTTAGAGTTAGCGTTAGGGTGAGGCTGAGGATGAGGGTTAGGGTTAGGGTTAGTGTTAGAGTTAGGGTTACGGTGAGGGTTAGGTTGAGGTTGAGGGTAAGGCTTAGTGTTAGGATTAGGATTAGGATAACTTTTAGGGTGAGAGTGAGGGTTAGGGTTAGGCTTAGGGTTAAGTTTAGGGTGAGGCTGAGGGTGAGAGTTAGGGTTAGGGTGAGATTTAGGGATAGGGTTAGGGTGAGAATTAGGATTCGGGTTAAGTTTAGGGTCAGAGTGACGGTTAGGGTTAGGGTTACATTGAGGTTGAGGGTTAGGGTTAGGTTGAAAGTTAGGGTTAGGCTTAGGATTAGAGTGAGGGTTAGTGTAAGTGTTAGGGTGAGGGTTAGGATGAGGATTAGGGTTATGATTAGGGTTCGGGTGAGGGCTAGGGTGTGGGTGAGTGTTAGGATTTGTGTTTGGGTGAGGTTTAGGGTTAGGTTTAGGGTGAGGTTTAGGATATGGGCTAGGGTTACAGTGAGGGTTAGGGTTAGGGTTAGGGTGAGGTTTAGGGTTAGTATTTGGGTTAGGGTGAGTTTTAGGATTATATTTAGGGTTAGGGGGAGGTTTAGGTCAACGGTTAAGGTTAGGGTTAGTGTTAGGGTTAAGGTTAGGTTGAGGGTTAGGTTGAGGTTTAGGTTTAGGGTTAGGGTTAGAATTAGGGTTTGGGTTAGGCTATGTGAGATTTAGGGTTAGGGTTAGGCTTAGGGTTAGGGTTATGCTGAGGTTGAGGCTGGGGGTGAGGATTAGGGTTAGGGTTATGGTTAGGGTGAGGGCTAGGGTGAGCGTGAGGGTAAGGGTAAGGGTTAGGCTTAGGCTTAGGTTTAGGCTGAGCGTGAGGTTGAGGGTGAGTGTTAGGGTTAGGGTGATGGTTAGGTTTACTGTTAGGGTGAGGGTTAGGATGAGGTTGAGGGTTAGGGTGAGTATGATGGTAAGGGTAAAGGTGAGGTTTAGACTGAGGGTGAGGATTAAGATAAGGGTGAGGGTTAGGATTAGGTTTAGGGTTAGGGTTAGTGTTAGAGTGAGGGTTCGATTGAGCATTAGGGTTAGGGTTAAGGTTAGTGTGAGGTTTAGGGTGAGGATGAGGGTTAGGTTTAGGGTGAGGGTGAGAGTTAGAATTAGTGTTAGGTTGAGTGCTAGGGTGAGGGTTAGGGATAGGTTTAGGTTTACGATTTGGATTAGGGTGAGGTTGAGTGTGAGGCTTAGGGTTAGGGTTAGGGTTAGGCTTAGGGTTAGAGTGAGGGTTAGTGTTAGGGTTTGGGTTAGGGTTAGGTTGAGGCTGAGGCTGAGGGGTATGTTTAGGGTTAGGATTAGGGTTAGGGTTAGTGTTATTGTTAGGGTTAGGGTTAGAGTTACAATGAGGTTGAGGGTGAGAGTTAAGTTTAGGGTGAAGTTTAGCGTTAGGGTTAGGTTGAGGGTGAGGTTTATGGTTAGAGTTAGGGTTAGGGGGAGGGTTAGTGTGAGGTTTAGGGTTAGTGTTAGTGTTAAGGTGAGGGTGTGTGTTAGGTTGAGGTTTAGGGATAGGCTTAGGAGTAGGATTAGGTTTAGGGTGAGCGTGAGTATGAAGGTTAGGGTGTGGGTTAGGCTTAGGCTTAGGGTTAGGCTGAGGGTGAGAATGGGGGTGAGGATTAGGGTTAGGGTGATTGTTAGGGTTAGTGTTATTGTTAGGGTTAGGGTTCGAGTTTCGGTGAAGATGAAAGTACGGGTGAGGGTTAGGTTTAGGGTTAGGGTGGGGTTTAGGGTTAGGTTTAGTGTTAGGGTGAAGGTGAGGGTAAGGTTTACTGTTAGATATAGGGTTAGGGTGAGGGTTAGGGTGAGGGTTAGGGTTAGGGTTAGTGTTAGGGTTAAGGTGAGGATGAGGTTTAGGGTTAGATATAGGGTTAGGGGGAAGGTTAGGGTTAGGGTTAGGGTTAGGATTGCGGTTAGGGTGAGGTTTAGGGTTAGGGTTAAAGTTAGGGTTAGAATTACAGTGAGGGTGAGGGTGCAGATTAGTGTGAGGTTTAGGGTTAGAGTTAGGGTTAGGGTTAGGCTGAGTGTTAGGGTTAGGGTTAGTGTTAGAATTAGGGTTATGGTGAGTGTTAGGGTGAGGGTGAGGGTAAGGCTTAGTGTTAGGATTAGGATTAGGGTAAGGCTTATTGTGAGTGTGAGGGTTAGGGTTAGGGATAGTGTCAGGCTTAGGGTTAGGCTGAGCATGAGGTTGAGTGTGAGCATTAGGGTTAGGGATAGGGTGAGGTTTAATTTTAGGGTTAGGGTTAGAGTTAGGGTTAGGTTGAGGGTGAGGTTTAGGGATAGGTTTCAGTTCAGGGTGAGGGTTAGGGTTAAGGTGAGGGTTAGGGTGAGGGTCAGGGTGAGGGTTAGGCTTAGGGTGAGAGTTAGGGTTCCGGTTAAGTTTAGGGTTAGGGTGAGGGTTAGGTTATGTTTTACAGTGAAGGTGAGGGTTAGGGTTAGGTTGAGGGTTAGGGTTAGGGTTATTGTTAGGGTGAGGGTTAGGATGAGGGTTAGGGTTAGGATAAGGTTATGGTGAGGGCTAGGGTGAGGGTGAGGTTTAGGGTTAGGGTTATTGTGGGGTTTAGGTTTAGGTTTAGGGTTAAGGTTAGCGTTAGGGTGAGGGTTGGATTGAGGACTAGGGTTCGGGTCAGGGTTAGTTTTAGGTTTTGGGTGAGCATGAGGGTTAGGGTTAGGGTGAGGTTGAGGTTTAGAATTAGGCTTATGGTGAGTGCTAGGGTGAGGGTTAGGATGAGGGTGAGAGTGTGGATGAGGATTAGGGTTAGGCTTAGAGTTATTGTTAGGGTGAGGGTGAGTTTTAGGGTTAGAGTTAGGTTTCGGAGGAGGGTTTGGGTGAGATTTAAGTTTAGGGATAGTGTTAGGGTTAGGGTGAGGGTGAGGGTGAGGGTTAGGTTGAGGTTTAGGGATAGGGTTAGGTTTAGGATTCGGGTTAGGGTGAGCATGACTATGAGGGTTAGGGTGGGGGTTAGGCTTAGGCTTAGGGTTAGGGTGAGGGTGAGGGTGCGGGTGAGGATTAGGGTTAGGGTGATGGTTAGGGTTAGGTTTAGTGTTATTGTCAGGGTTAGGGTTTGAGTTCCGGTGAAGGTGAGGGTGGGGGTGAGGGTTAGGCTTAGGGTTAGGGTGGAGTTTAGGATTAGGGTTAGTTTTCCAATGAGGGTGAGTTTTAGGTTTAGATATAGGGTTAGGCGGTGGGTTAGGGTAAGGGTTAGGGTTAGGGTTAGGGTTAGGGTGAGGGTGAGGGTTAGGGTTAGGTTTAGGGTTAGGCTTATGGTGAAGTTTAGGGTTAGGGTTAGGGTTAGGGTTAGAATTTCGGTGAGGGTGAGGGTGCGGGTGAGTGTGAAGTTTAGGGTTAAGTTTATGGTTAGGCTTAGGTTTATGCTTACGGTTAGGCTGAGAGTGAGGGTGAGTGTGAGGTTTAGGGTTAGGGTGAGGGTTAGGGTTAGGGTTATGGGGTGGGTTAGGATGAGGGTTAAGGTTAGGATTAGGGTTAGGGTGAGGGCTAGGGTGAGGGTTAAGTTTATGGTTAGGGTTAGGGTGAGGTTTAGGTTTATGCTTAGGGTTAGGGTTAGGGTTAGGTTGAGGTTTAGAGTTAGAGTTAGTGTTAGGGTGAGGGTGAGGTTTAGGGTTAGAGTTAGGTTTAGGGTGAAGTTTAGGTTGAGGGTTAGCTTTAGGGTTAGGGTTAGGGTTAGGTTTAGAGTGAGTGTTAGGGAGAGGGTTTGGGTTAGGTTTAGGGTTAGGCTTAGGGTGAGGGTAAGGGTGAGGTTGAGGGTGAGAGTTACGGTTAGTGGGAGTGTTAGGATGAGTGTTAGTGTTAGGATTAGGGTTAAGGTAAGGACTAGGGTGAGGGTGAGATTTAGGGTGAGGTTTAGCTTTAGAGTTAGGGTTAGGGATAGGTTGCGGTTGAGGTTTAGGGTTAGAGTTAGGGTTAGGGTGAGGCTGAGTTTGAGGGTAAGTTTTAGGTAAGTGTTAGGGTTACAGTTAGAATTAAGGTGAGGGTTAGAGTGAGGGTGAGGGTTAGGGTTATGGTTAGGTTTAGTGTGAGATTTAGGGTTAGGGTTAGGGTTAAGGTGAGGGTGAGGGTTAGGGTGATTGTTAGGGTTTTAGGGTTGGGGTGAGGGTTAAGGTTAGGTTTAGTTTAGGTTTAGGATTAGGGCTAGGGTGAGGGCTAGGGTGAGGCTGAGGGTTAGGTTTAGCATTAGGGTGAGGTTTTTGGTTAGGGTTAATTTTAGAGTTAGGGTGAGTGTTAGGGTTAGGGTTATGGTGAGGGTTAGGTTTAGGGTTAGAGTGAGGGTTAGGGTGAGTTTTAGTGTTAGGGTTAGAATTAGGGTTAGGGTGAGGGTGAGGTTTAGGGTTAAAGTTAGGGTTAGCTTAAGGTTTAGGGTGAGTGTTAGGGTTAGGGTTAGGGTGAGGGTTTGGGTTAGTGTTAGGGTTACTGTGAGCGTGAGGGTTAGGGATAGAGTTAGGGTAAGTTTTAGTGTTATTGTTAGGGTTAGTGTTAGAGTTATAGAGAGGGGGAGGGCGAGGAGGAGGTTTAGGGATAGAGTGAGTTTTAGGGTTATGGTTAGGGTTAGGGTGAGGGTGAGCATGAGATTTAGGGTTAGAGTTAGGGTTAGGGTGAGGGTTATGGTGAGGGTTAGGGTAAGGGTTAGTGTAATGGTTAGGGTGAGGGATTAGGATGAGGGTTAAGTTTAGGGTTTGGGTGAGATTTAAGGTTCGGGTTACAGTGAGGGTGAGGGTTAGGGTAAGGTTGAGGGTTAGGGATAGGATTAGGTTTAGGGTGAGGGTTATGGTTGGGTTTAGGATGAGTGTTAGGTTGAGGATTAGGGTTAGGATTAGGGTTAGGGTGAGGGCCAGGGTGAGGGCGAGGTTTAGGGTTAGGGTTCAGTTGAGGTTTAGGGTTAGGGTTGGCTTGAGGGTGAGGGTTAGGCTGAGGGTTAGGGTTATGGTGAGGGTGTGGGTTAAGGTTAGGGTAAGGGTTAGGTTAGGGATAGGATGGGGGTTAGGGGGAGGGGGAGGGTTAGAGTTAGGGTTAGAGTTAGGATTATTGTTAGTGTTATGGTTATCGTTATGTTTGCAGTGAGGATGAGGCTGAGGGTGAGGGTTAGGGCTAGGATTAGTGTTAGGGTTAAGTTTAAGGCTAGGATTAGTGTTATTGTTAGGGTTAGGGTTAGAGTTATGGTGAGGTTGAGGGTGAGGGTAAGGGTGAGAGTTAGGGTTAGTGTTAGGGTGAGGTTTAGGGTTAGGGTTAGGATTAGCGTTAGGGTGAGGGTGAGTGTGAGGGTTCCTGTTAGGGTTAGGGGGAGGTTTAGGGTCAGGGTTAGTGTTAGGGTTAGTGTTAGGGTTAGGGTTAGGGTGAGGTTTAAGTTGAGGTTTACGGTTAGGGTTACAGTTAGGGTTAGGGTGAGGGTGAGGGTGAGGGTGAGTGTGAGGGTTCCTGTTAGGGTTAGGCTTATGCTTAGGTTTAGGCTGAGTTTGAGGTTGGGCGTGAGGATTAGGGTTTGGGTGATGGTTAGGGTTACGGTTAGGTTGAAGGTTAGGATGAGGGTTAGGGTTAGGATTAGGGTTAGGGTGAGGGCTAGGGTGAGGTTGAGGATTAGGTTTAGGTATAGGCTTAGGCTTAGAGTTAGTCTGAAGGTGAGTTTGAAGGTGTGGGTTAGTGTTTGGGTGATGGTTAGGTTTAAGGTTAGGGTGAGGGTTCAGGTGAGGGTAAGGGTTAAAGTGAGGGTGATGGTAAGCGTAAAGGTGAGGGTTAGGCTGAGGGTGAGGGTTAAGATAAGGGTAAGGGTTATTGTTAGCGTGAGGTTTAGGGTAAGGGTTACGGTTAGGGTAGGGTGAGGGTGAGGGTTACATTGAGAATTAGGGTTAGGGTTAGTGTGAGGTTTAGGATGAGGATGAGGGTTAGGTTTAGGGTTAGAATTACAGTTAGGGTGAAGGCTAGGTTGAGGGTGATGGTTAGGATTAGGGTTAGGGTTAGGATTAGGGTGAGGGTGAGGGTGAGTTTGTGGATTAGGGTTAGGTTTAGGGTTGGGCTTAGGGTAAGGCTAAGGGTAATGTTGAATGTGAGGGTTAAGGTTAGGTGAGGGTTAGGTTTATGGTTAGGGTGAGGGTTAGCATGAGGGTTAGGTTTAGGATGAGGGTTAGGGTAAGGATTAGGATTTGGATGAGGGCTAGGGTTAGGGTGAGGGTTAGGGTGAGGGTTACGGTGAGGTTTACGTTTCAGATTAGGTTTATGGATAGGGTGAGGGTTAAGGTTAGAGTTACGGTGAGGGTCAGGTTTAGGGTTAGGTTGAGGGTTAGAATTAGGTTTACGGTTAGGAGGTTTAGGGTTAGGGTGAGGGTGAGGGTTAGGATGAGGGTTAGGGATACAATTAGGGTTAAGGTGAGGGCTAGGGTGAGTGTGAGGGTAAGTGTTAGGGTTAGTGTGAGGTTTAGGGTTAGAGGTAGGGGTAGGTTTAGGGTTCAGGTTAGGGTTCAGGTTAGGGTTAGTCTTAGGGTGAGTGCTAGGGTGAAGGTGATGTTTTAGGTTAGGGTTAGCGTGAGGGTGAGGGTTAGGGTTAGGGTGAAGGTTAGGTTTAGGGTTAGGATTAGGTTTACGGTTTGGGTGAGGGTGAGTGTGACGGTTAGGGTTAGGGTTAGTGTTAGGCTTAGTGAAACGCTGAGCATGAAGGTGAGTGTGAGGGTTAGGGTGAAACTGAGGTTTAGGGTTAGAGTTCGTGTTAAGGTGAGGGATAGAGTGATGGTTAGTGTTAGGTTTAGGGTTAGGTTTAGGGATAGAGTGAGGGTTAGGGTAGTATAGGGTTAGGTTTAGGATTAGGGTTTTGGTGAGGGTGAGGATGAGGTTAAGGGTTAGGGTTAGGGTTCGGGTTAGGGTCAGCGTTTGGGTGAGAGTTAGGTTTCGGGTTAAGTTTAGGGTTAGGGTGAGGGTTAGGGTTAGGGTTATGGTGAGGGTGAGTGTTAGAGTTAGGGAGAGAGTTAGGGTTAGGGTGAGGGTTAGGGTTAGGGTTAGATTAAGAGTTAGGATGAGGATTAGGGTTAGGATTATGGTTAGAGTGAGGGCTAGGGTGAGGGTGAGGGTTAGGGTTAGTGTTAGGGTGAGGTTTAGCGTTTGTGTGAGGGTTAGGGTCAGGGTTAGGATGAGGGTTAGGGTTACGGTGAGGGTTAGGGTTAGGGTTAGGGTGAGGGTTAGGGTTAGGATTAGTGTTAGGGTGAGGGTGAGGTTTAGGATTAGGGTTAGGGTTAGGATTATTGTTATTGTTATGATTATGGTGACATTGCAGTGAGGAGGAGGCTGAGGGTGAGATTTATGGATAGGATTAGGGTTAAGGTTAGTTTTAGGGTTAGGATTAGTGTTATTGTTAGAGTTAAGGTTATAGTTACATTGAGGGTGAAGGTGAGGGTAAGGGTGAGGGTTAGGGTTAGGCTTAGGGTTAGGTTTAAGTTGAGGGTGAGTGTGAGGGTTAGGGTTAGTGTTAGGGTTAGGCTTAGGGTTAGGGTGAGGGTTAGGACTAGGGTTTGGTTTAGGGTGATGGTGAGGTTTAGGGTTAGGGTGAGGTTTAGGGTTAGGTTTAGGGTGAGGTTTAGGATGAGGGTTAGGGATACAATTAGGGTTAAGGTGAGGGCTGGGGTGAGGGTGAGGGTAAGTGTCAGGGTTAGGGTAAGGTTTATGGTTAGGGGTAGGGTTAGGGTGAAGGTGAGGTTAAGGGTTAGGGTTTGGTTCAGGGTGAGCTTTTTGTTTATGGTGAGGGTGTGGGTTAGGTTTGGATTGAGGGTTATTGTGAGGACTAAGGTGAGGGTTAGGGTTAGGGTTAGGGTGAGGGTTAGGTTGAGGTTTAGGTTTAGGGTTAGGGTTAGGGTTAGGATTAGGGTTAGTGTGAGGGTGAGTGTAAGGGTTAGGGTTAGGGTTATCCTTAGGCTTAGGGTTAGGCTGAGGGTGAGGTTGGGGATGAGGCTTAGGTTTAGAATGATGGTTCGGGGTATGGTTAGGTTGAGTGTTATGATGAGGGTTAGGGTTAGGATTTGGGTTAGGGTGAGGGCTAGGGTGAGTGTGAAGTTTAAGTTTAGGTTTAGGTTTAGGCTTAGTGTTAGGCTGTGGCTGATCGTGAGGGTGAGGTTTACGGTTAGGGTGATGGTTAGTGTTACAGTAAGGGTGAGGGTTAGGATGAGGGTTAGGATTAGGGTGAGCGTTAGAATGAGGGTGACAGTAAGAGTAAAGGTGAGGGTTAGGCTGAGGGTGAGGGTTATGGTAAGGGTGACGATGAGGGTAAGGTTTATGGTGAGTGTGAGGGTTAGATTGAGGATTAGTATTAGGGTTACTGTGAGGTTTAGGGTGAGGATGAAGGTTAGGGTTAGGGTGAGGGATAGGGTCAAGTTGAGGGTTAGGGTTAGGGTTAGGGTGAGGTTTACGTTTAGGGTGATGGTTAGTGTTAGTGTGAGGGTTAGTGTTAGTGTTAGTGTTAGGGTTAGCGTAAGTGTTAGGGTAAGGTATATGTTTAGGGTGAGGTTTAGGATTAGGGTTAGGGTTTGTGTTATGGTGGAGGTGGGGTTTAGGGTTAGAGATAAGGTTAGGGTGAGGGTTAGGGTTAGGGTTAGGGTTAGGTTACTGTTAGGGTTAGGGTTAAGGTGAGGTTTAGTGTGGGGGTGAGGGTTAGTGTTAGGGTTAGGATTAGGATTAGGGTTAAGGTGAGGGTGAGTGTGAGTGATAGGGTTAGGGTTAGGATTAGGATTAGAGTTAGGGTGAGGGTGAAGGTTATGGTTCGGGTGAGTGTTGGTCTTAGGGTTAGTGTGAGGGTTAGGGTGAGGGTTAATCTTAGGCTTAGGGTTTGGGTTTGGGCTAGGGTGAGGGTGAGGTTTAGGGTTAGGGTGGGGGTGATTGTTAGGGTGAGGGTTAGGTTAGTGTTAGGTTTAGGGTTGGTATTAGGGTTAGGCGAAATGTTAGGCTGAGGGTGAGGGTGAGGATGAGGGTTATGGAGAGGGTGAGGGTTAGGGTTAGTGTTAGGGTGAGGTTTAGTGTTAGGGTTAGGTTTACTGTTAGTCTTAGGGTTAAGGTGAGAGTTAGCGGGATGGTTAGTGTTAGAGTGAGGCTTAGGGTTAGCATTAGGGTTAGGGTGAGGGTGAGGTTTAGGGATAAATTAGGGTTAGGTTGAAGCTTAGGGTGACGGTTAATGTTAGGGTTAGTGTTAGGGTTAGGGTTAGGGTGAGGGTTAGGGTGAGGGTGAGGATTAGGGTTAGGGTAGGATTAGGATTAGGATTAGCTTTAGGGTTAGTGTGAGGGTTAGGGTTAGCGTTAGCCTTAGGTTTAGGCTGAATATGAGGGTGAGGGTTAGGGTTAGGTTTAGGTTGAGGGTTAGGTTTAGGTTTAGGGTGAGGTTTATTGTTAGGGTTAGGGTTAGAATTAGGGTTAGGGTGAGGGTTAAGTTTATCGGTTAGGGATAGGGTGAGGGTTAGTGTGAGGGTTAGGTTTAGGGTGAGGGTTAGTGTGGGGGTGACCGTAAGGGTAAACATGAAGGTTAGGCCGAGGGTGAGAGTTATTGTAAAGGTGAGGGTTAGGGTTAGGGTGAGGTTTGAGGTGAGGATGAGGGTAAGGGTTAGGGTGAGTGCTAGGGTAAGGGTGAGGGTTAGGGTTAGGGTTAGGGTGAGGGTAAATGTTAAGTTGAGGGTTGAGGTAAGGGTGAGGGTTATGGTTTGGGTGAGGGTTAGTGTTAGGGTTTGGGTTTAGGTTACGGTGAGGGTGAGTGTGAAGGTTAGGGTTAGGTTTAGGGTTAGGCTTAGGGTTAGGGTGAGGTTTAGGGTTAGGGTTATGGGGAGGTTTAGGATGAGGGTTAGGGTTAGGATTAGGGTTAGAGTGAGGGCTAGAGTGAGGGTGAGTTTTAGGGTTAGGTTTATGGTGAGGTTTAGGGTTAGGTTTAGGTTTAGGGTTAGGGTGAGGTTGAGATTTTGGGGTTAAAGTTATGGTTAATTTGAGCCTGAGGGTGAGGGTTAGGGTTAGGGTTAGGGTTAGGGTGAGTGTTAGGTTGAGGATTAGTGTGAGGGTGAGGGTTAGGGTTAGGTTTAGGGTTAGGATTAGTTTTATTGTTAGGGTCAGGGTTAGAGTTACAGTGAGTGTGAGGGTGAGATGAGGGTTAGCGTTAGGTTTAGGGTGAGGTTTAGTGTTAGGGTTAGGTTTAGGGTTAGGGTGAGAGTGTGGTATAGGATTAGATTTAGGGTTAGAGAGAGGGTTTTTCCCGGGTTAGGGTTAGGATTAGTGTTAGGGTTAAGTTTAGGGTGAGGGTTAGGTTGAGGTTAAGGGTTAGGGTTAGGGTTAGAGTTAGGGTTAGGATTTGGGTTAGGGTGAGGGTGAGTGTGGGTGTGAGGATTATGGTTGGGATGATGGTTAGGGTTAGGGTTATGTTGAGGTTTAGGATGAGGTTTAGGGTTAGGATTAGGTTTAGCGTGAGGGCTATAGTGAGGGTGAGGGTTAGGGTAAGGGTTAGTCTTGGCTAAGGGTTAGGCTGAGCGTGAGGTTGAGGGTGAGGGTTATGGTTAGGGTGATGTTTAGGTTTACGGTTAGGGTGAGGGTTAGGGTAAGGTTTAGGGTTAGGGGTAGTAGAATGGTCAGGATGATGGTAATGGTAAAGGTGAGATTTATGCTGAGGGTGAGGGTTAAAATAAGTGTGTGTTAGTGTTAGGGTTAGGGTTAGGGTAAGGGTTAGGGTTAGGGTGAGGGTGAGGTTTAAATTGAGGATTAGGGTTAGGATTAGGGTTAGTGTGAGGTTTAGGGTGAGGATGAGGGTTAGAATTAGGGTTAGGGTGAGGGCTAGGATGATGGTGAGGGTTAGGCTTAGTTTTAGGGTTAGGGTTGAGGTTTAGGATTAGGGTGAGGGTTAGGGTTAGTGTGAGGGTGAGTGTTAGGTTTAGGGTTAGTGTTAGGGTGAGGGTAAGTGTTATGTTGGAGTTTAGGGTGAGGGTGAGGGTTATGGTTAAGGTAAGGGTTAGGGTTTGGGTTAGGGTGAGTGTGGGGGTGAGGTTTAGGGTTAGATATAGTGTTAGGGGGAGGATTAGTGGGAGGGTTAGTGTAAGGGTTAGTGTTAGGGTTAGGGTGAGGGTGAGGTTTAGGTTGAGGTTTAGGGTTAGGGTTAGGGTTAGTGTGAGGGTTAGTGTAAGGGTTAGGGTTAGTGTTAGGGTGAGGGTAAGTGTTAGGGTGCGGGTTTGGGTTAGGGTGAGGGCTATGGTTAGGTTGAGGGTTAGGATTAGGTTTAGGGTTTTTGTTAATGTTAGGTTTAGGGTTACAGTTACGGTGAGGGTGAGGGTGAGGGTTAGGGTTAGGGTGAGGCTTGGGTTGAGGTTAAGATTTAGGGTTATGGTTAGGGTTAGGGTGAGGGTAAGTGTGAGGGTTAGGGATAGCCTTAGGCTTAGGGTTAGGCTGAGGGTGAGGGTGAGTTTTAGGATGAGGGTTAGGGTTAGGGTTACTGTTAGGTTTAGGGTTAGGATAAGTGTTATTGTTATGGTTTGTGTTAGCGTTAAGGTGAAGGTGAGGGTGAGGGTGAGGGTTAGGGCTAGGGCTAGGGTTAGGGTTAGCATTAGGTTTAGGGTTAGGGTGAGTGTGAGGGTTAGGTTTAGGGTTAGGGTTATCCTTAGGTTTAGGCTGAGGGTGAGGGTGAGGGTTAGGGTTAGGTTTAGGGTGAGGTTTAGGGTTAGGGGTAGTATTAGGGTTAGGGTGAGGGTGAGGTTTAGGGTTAGATTTGGGTTTGGGGGAGTGTTAGTTCGTGGTTTATAGTTAGGGTTAGTGTTAGGGTTAAGGTTAGGGTGAGGGTTAGGTTGAGGTTATGGGTTAGGGTTAGGGTTAGGGTTGGGATTAGGGTTATTGTGAGGGTGAATGTCAGGGTTAGGGTTAGGGTTAGGTTTAGGGTGAGACTGAGGGTGAGGATGGGGTTGAGTGTTAGGGTTAGCGTGATAATTAGGGTTAGGGTTAAGGTGAGGGTTAGGATGAGGGTTAGGGTTAGGATTAGGGTTAGGGTGAGGGCCAGGGTGAGGGTGAGGGTTAGGTTTAGGGTCATGGTTAGGTTTACAGTTAGGGTGACTGTTAGGATGATGTTTAGGGTTAGGGTGAGGATGATGGTAAGGGTAAAGGGGAGGTTTAGGCTGAGGGTGAGGGTTAAAATTAGGTTGAGGGTTACGGATAGGTTTAGGTTTAGGGTTAGGGTTAGGGTTAGGGTGATGTTTAATTAAGTGATTAGAGTTAGGTTAATGTGAGGTTTAGGGTGAGGAATTGGGATAGGGTTAGGTTGAGGGTGAGGGTTAGAATTAGGCTTAGGGTGAGGGCTAGGGTAAGGGTGAGGTTTAGGGTTAGAGTTAGGGTTAGGGTGAGGTTTAGGATTAGGGTGAGGTTTAAGGTTAGTGTAAGGGTTGGTGTTAGGGTAGGGTTAGGGTTAGGGTGAGAGTAAGTGTTAGGGTGAGGGTGATGGTTAGGGTGAGGGTTAGGGTTAGGGTTATTGTTAGGGTTAGGTTTAGGTTTACGTTTATAGTGTGGGTTAGTGTGAGGGTTAGGGTTAGCGTTAGGATGAGGTTTAGTGTTAGGTTTAGATTTAGAGTTAGGGTTAGGTTGAGGGTGAGGTTTAGGGGTAGAGTTAGGGTTAGGGTGAGGGTTAGGTGAGTTTTAGGGTTAGGGTAAGGGTTAGGGTGGGGGTGAAAGTAAAGGCAAACTTGAGGGTTAGGCTGAGGGTAATGGTTACGGTCCGGTGAGGGTTAGGGATATGGTGTGGGTTAGGGTTATGGGAAGGATGTGGGTGAAAGTTAGATTGAGGATTAGTGTTACGGTTAGTGTGAGGTTTAGGGTGAGGATGAGGTTTAGGGTTAGGGTGAGGTCTAGGGTGACAGTGAGGGTTAGTGTAGGGTTAGGGTGAGGTTTAGGGTTAGGGTGATGGTTAGATTTAGTGTGAGGGTTAGTGTTATGGTTAGGGTTCGTGTTAGCGTGAGGGTAAGTGTTAGGGTGAGGGTTACGGTTAGGGTGAGGGTTATGGATAGGTTGAGGTTTAGGGTTAGGTTTAGGGTTATTGTTATGTTTAGGGGTAGGCTTATGGTTACAGTTAGGGTGATGCTGAGGGTTAGGTTAGGGTTAGGATGAGGTTTAGCTTTAGGGTTAGGGTGAGAGTTAGGGTTAGGTTGAGAGTGAGGTTTACTGCTAGAATTAGGGTTAATGTTAGGGTTAGGGTGAGGGTGAGGTTTAGGGTTAGGCTTAGGCTTAGGCTTAGGCTTAGGATTAGGCCGAGCATGAGGGTGAGGGTTAGGGTTAGGGTTAGGGTGAGGGTTAGTGTTTGGGTTAGGGTGAGGGTTAGGATGAGGTTTAGGGTTAGGATTAGGGTTAGGGTGAGGGCTAGGCTGAGGTTTAGGGTGAGGGTTAGGTTTAGGGATAGGGTTAGGTTAGGATTAGGGGTAGGGTGAGGGTGAGGATGAGGGAGAGGGTTAGGGTTAGGGTTACCATTAGGCTTAGGGTTATGATGAGGTTTAGGGTTAGGTTTTGGGTTAGTGTGAGGGTGAAGCTGAGGATTAGTGTTAGGTTTAGGGTTAGGGTTAGGGTTAGATTGAGGGTTAGGCTTAGGGTTAGAGTGAGGGTTACGATGAGCGTTACGGATAGGGTTAGGTTTAGGCTTAGGGTTAGGCTGAGGGTGAGTGTGAGGGTTAGGTTAAGGGTTTGGGTTAGAGTGAGGGTGAGGCTGAGCATTACTGTTAAGTTTATGGTTAGGCTTAGGGTTAGGTTTAGGGTTAGGGCTAGGGTTAGTTTGAGGGTTTGGGTTTCGGTTAGGGTTAGTGTTAGGTTTAGGATTAGGGTGAGGATGAGGTTTAGGGTTAGAGTTAGGTTTAGGGGCAGAGTTAAGTGAGGTTTAGGGTTAGGGTTAGTGTTAGGGTGAGGGTGAGGGTGGGGGTTAGTTTGAGATTTAGGGATAGGATTAGGTTTAGGACTAGGGATAGGGTGAGGGTGAGGGTGTGGGTTAGCCTTAGGCTTAGGGTTAGCCTGAGGGTGAGGGTGGGGGTGAGGATCAAGGTTAGTTTTAGGGTTAGATATAGGGTTAGGTAGAGGGTTAAGGTGAGGGTTAGGGATAGGGTTAGTGTTAGGGTTAGGGTGAGGTTGAGGGTTAGGTTGAGGTTTAGGGTTAGGGTTAGTGTTAGTGTTAGCTTTAGGTTGAGAGTTAGGGGGAGGTTTAGGGTTAGGGTTAGGGTTAGGGTTGGCATTAGCGTTAAGATGTGGGTGCGGTTTAGTGTTAGAATTAGGATTCGGGTAAGGCTGAGGGTGAGGGTTAGGTTTAGGGTTAGTGTTATGGTTAGGGTTAGGGTGAGGGTTAAGGTAAGGGTGTGGTTTAGGGTTAGGGTTAGGATTAGGGTTATGGTTAGGGTGAGTGTGAGGGTTAGGATTAGGCTTAGGCTTAGCCTTAGGTTTAAGCTGATGGTGAGTGTGAGGGTTAGGATTAGGCTTAGGCTTAGCCTTAGGTTTAAGCTGATGGTGAGTGTGAGGTTTCGAGGTAGAGTTAGGTTTAGGGTGAGGGTTAGGTTGAGGATTAGGGTTAGGGTGAGGGTTAGGGTTAGGGTTAGGGTGAGGGTTAGTTTGAGGTTTAGGGATAAGGTTAGGGTTAGGACTGGGGTTAGGGTGAGGGTGAGGGTGAGGGTTAGGCTTAGACTTAGGCTTGGCTGAGGGTGAGGGTGGGGGTGAGGATTAGGGATTCTGTTAGGGTTAGGTTTAGGGTTAGGCTGAGGGTGAGGGTGGCGGTGAGCATTAGGGTTAGGGTGATGTTTCGGGTTAGGGTTAGTGTTATTGTTAGGGTTAGGGTTAGAGTTACCGTGATGGTGAGAGTGCGGTTGAGGGTTAGGTTTAGGGTTAGAGTGGGGTTTAAGGTTAGGGTAAGGGTTAGGGTGAGGGTGAGGTTTAAGGTTAAATATAGGGTTAGGGAGAGGGTTAGGGTGAGGGTTAGGGATAGGGTTAGTGTTAGGTTTAGGGTTACGGTTACTGTGAGGGTGAGGGTGAAGTTTAGGTTAGGGTCAGGGTGAGGATTAGGGTTTGGGTTTGGGTTAGAGTGAGGGTTAGGGTGAGGGTGACGTTTAGGGATAGAGTTAGGGTTAGGGTGAGGGTTAGATTGAGGTTTAGGGTTAGGGTTATTCTTAGTGTTAGGGTTAGTTTGAGAGTTAGGGGGAGGGTTAGGGTTAGGGTTAGTGTTAGGTTAGGATGTGTGTGAGGTTTAGTGTTAGAATTGGGGTTAGTGTGAGGCTGAGGTTGAGGGTTAGGTTTAGGGTTAGGATTAGGGTTATGGTGAGGGTGAGGGTTAGGTTTAGGGTTAGGATAAGGATTAGGGTTAGGGTTAGGCTAAGTGTGTGGGTTAGGGTTAGGGTCAGTGTTAGCCTTAAGATTAGGCTGAGGGTGAGGGTGAGGGTGAGGGTTAGGTTTAGGGTGAGGGTTAGGTTTAGGGTGAGGGTGAGGTTTAGTTTTAGGTTTCGGGTTAGAGTTAGGGTTATGGTGAGGGTGAGGTTTAGGGGTAGAATTAGAGTTAGCGTGAGGGTTAGAGTTAGGGGAAGGGTGTGGGTGAGGGTTAGATTGAGGATTAGCTTTAGAGTGAGGGCTAGGGTGAGGGAGAGTGTTAGCATTTGGATTAGTGTGAGGTTTAGTGTTAGGGTTAGGCTGAGGGTGAGGGTGGGGGTGAGGATTAGGGATAGTGTTAGGTTTAGGTTTAGGGATAGGCTAAGGGTGAAGGTGGCGGTGAGCATTAGGGTTAGGGTGATGTTTTGGGTTAGGGTTAGTGTTATTGTTAAGGTTAGGGTTAGAGTTACAGTGAGGGTGAGGGTGCGGGTGAGGGTTAGGGTTAGGATTAGGGTGGGGTTTAGGGTTAGGATTAGGGTTATGGCGAGTGTAAGGTTTAGGGTTAGATATAGGGTTAGGGAGAGGGTTAAGGTGAGGGTTAGGGATAGGGTTAGTGTTAGGGTTAGGGTGAGGTTGAGGGTTAGGTTGAGGTTTAGGTTTAGGGATAGGGTTAGGATTAGTGTGAGTGTTAGTGTTAGGGTTAGGGTTAGTGTTAGGGTGAGGTTAAGTGTTAGGTTGAGGGTTTGGGTTAGGGTGAGGATTATGGTTAGGATGAGGGTTAATATTAGGGTTAGGGCTATTGTTAGGGTTAGGTTTAGGGTTACGGTTACTGTGAGGGTGACAGTGAGGGTTAGGGTTAGGGTAAGGGTTAGGTTTGGGGTTTGGGTTAGGGTGAGGGTGAGGCTGAGGACTAGGGTTAGGTTTAGGGTTAGGTTTAGGGTTAGGTGTAGGGTTAGGGTTACAGTGAAGGTTAGGGTTAGGCCTAGGGTTAGGCTTAGGTTTAGGCTGAATGGGAGGGTGGGGTGAGGATTAGGGTTAGGGTTAGGGTTTAAATTAGGGTTATTTTTAGTGTTATGTTTTGGGTTAAGTTTGCAGGGAGGGTGAGGCTGAGGGTGAGGGTTATGGCTAGGGTTAGGCTTTGGCTTATGGTTAGACTGAGGGTGATCTTGGAGGTTAGGAATAGGTTATGGACGATGGTTAGGATTAGGGTTAGGGTGAGGTTTATGATGAGGGTTAGGGTTAGGATTAGGTTTAGGGTGAGGGCTAGAGTGAGGGTGAGTGTTAGGGTTAGGCTTTGGCTTAGGCTTAGGTTTAGGCTGAGGCTGAGTGTGAGGGTGAGTTTTAGGATTAGGGTGATGCATAGGGTTAGGTTTAGGGTGAGTGTTTGGATGAAGGTTAGGTTTAGGGTGAGAGTTAGGGTGAGGGTGAGGGATAGATTGAGGATTCGGGTTAGGGTTAGTGTGAGGTTTAGAGTGAGGATGAGGGTTAGGCTTAGGGTGAGGTTTAGGGTTAGGGTGAGAGTTTGGGTTACTGTGAAGGTTAGTGTGAGAGTTAGGGTTAGTGTTAGGGTGAGGGTAAGTGTTAGGGTTAGGGATAGGGTTAGGTTTAGGCTTAGGGTTAGGCTGACGGTTAGGGTTAGGGTTTGGGTAAGGGTGTAGGTGAGGCTGAGGTTTAGGGTTAGGGTTAGGGTTAGGTTTAGGGTTAAGGTTAGGATTATGGTGATTGTTAGGGTTAGGGTTAGGCTTAGGCCTAGGGTTAGGCTGAGGGTGAGGGTGAGGGTGCGGGTGCGAGTTAGGTTTAGGGTTAGGGTTAGGGTTTGGTTTATTGTTAGTGTTATGATTAGGGATAGGTTTGCGGTGAGGGTGAGGCTGAGGGTGAGGGTTATGGTTAGGGTCAGGTTTAGTGTTAGGGTTAGGGTTAGTATTAATGTTAGTTTTAGGGTTAGAGTTACGGTGAGGTTGAGGGTGAGGGTTTTGGTTAGGGTGAGGTTTAGAGTGAGTTTTAGGGTAAGGGTTATGGTTAGGTTGAGGGTGAGGTTTCGGGTTAGAGTTAGGGTGAGGGGGAGGGTTAGGGTGAGGGTTAGGGTTAGGTTTAGTGTTAGGGTTAGGGGGAGGTTGAGGTTTAGTTTGAGGTTTAGGGATAGGTTTAGGTTTAGGATTAGGGTTAGGGTGAGGGTGAGTATGAGGGTTAGTGTGAGTGTTAGGCTTAGGCTTAGGGTGAGGGTGGGGGTGAGGATTAGGGTTAGGGTGATGGTTCGGGTTTGGGTTAGTGTTATTGTTAGGGTTAGGGTTAGAGTTACGGTGAGGGTGAGGGTAAGGTTGCGGGTGCGGGTTAATGTTAGGGTTAGGGTGAGGGTTAGGATGAAGATTAGGCTTTGGGTTAGGGTTAGGGTGAGTGCTAGGGTTTGGGTGAGGGTGAGGGTTATTGTTAGGGTGAGGTTTAGGGTTAGGATTAGGGTGAGGGTGAGGGTGAGTGTTAGGATTAGGTTTGGGCTTAGGGTTAGGGTTATGTTTAGGGTTATGGTTAGTGTTATTGTTAATGTTATGTTTAGATTTATGGTGAGGGTGAGAGTATTGCTGAGGGTTTGGGTTAGGGTTATGGTGGGGTTTAGGGTTAGGGTTAGGGTTAAGGTGAGGGTGATGTTTAGGGTTAGATATAGTTTTAGGGGGAGGGTTAGGGTGAGGGTTAAGTTTAGGGTTAGTGTTAGGGTTAGTGTGAGGGTGAGGGTTAGGTTGAGGCGTAGGGTTAGGATTCGGGTTAGTGTGAGTGTTAGTGTTAGGGTTACTGTTAGTGTTAGGTTGAGGGTATTTGTTAGGGTGAGGATTTGGGTTAGGGTGAGGGTTATGGTTCGGGTGAGGGTCGGGGTTATTTTTAGGGTTAGGGTTAGAGTTACAGTTATAGTGAGGGTGAGAGTGAAGGTTATGTTTTGGTTTAGGATGAGGTTTAGGTTTAGGGTTAGGGTTAGAGTTAGGGTTAGGGTGAGAGTGAGGTTTAGGGTTAGAGTTAGCCTTAGTGTTACAATTAGGGTTACGGTGAGGTTTAGGGTTAGGATTAGGCTTAGGCTTAGGCTTAGGCCGAGAATGAAGTTGAGGGTTAAGGTTAGGGTTAGGGTAAGGGTTAGGGTTAGGGTTAGGGTGAGGGTTAGGGTGAGGTTTAGGGTTAGCATTAGGGTTAGGATTAGGGCTAGGGTGAGGGTTAGGGTGAGGGTTAGGGTTAGGGATCGGGTTAGGGTTAGGATTAGGTTTAGGTTGAGGTTGAGGGTGAGGGTTAGGGTTAGGGTTAGGGTTAGGCTTAGGTTTAGGGTGAGGGTTAAGTTTAGAGTTTGGGTTAGGGTGAGGGTGAGGATGAGGTTTAGGATTAGGTTTAAGGTTATGGTGAGGTTTAGGGTTAGGGTTAGTGTTAGGGTTAGGCTTTCATTGAGAGGGTTAGGGTTAGGGTAATGGTTTGGCTGAGGGTGAGGGTGGGGTGAGGATTAGGGTTAGGGTTAGGGTTTAAATTAGGGTTATTTTTACTGTTATGTTTTGGGTTAAGTTTGCATTGAGGGTGAGGCTGAGGGTGAGGGTTATGGCTAGGGATAGGCTTAGGCTTAGGGTTAGGCTGAGGGTGATCTTGGGGGTTAGGAATAGGTTTTGGGTGATGTTTAGGATTAGGGTTAGGGTGAGGGTTATGATGATGGTTAGGGTTAGGAATCGGTTTAGGGTGAGGGCTAGGGTGAGGGTGTGGTGAGGTTTAGGGTTAGGGAGATGGAAAGGGTTAGGGTTAGGGTGAGTATTTGGATGAGGGTTAGGGTTAGGGTGAGTGTTAGGGTGAGGGTGAGGGATAGATTGAGGATTAGGGTTAGGGTTATTGTGAGATTTAGTGTGAGGATGAGGGTTAGGGTTAGGGTGTGGGTTACGGTTAGAATTAAATTTGGGGTGGGGACTAGGGTGAGGCTGAGGGTTAGGGTTAGGGTGAGGGTGAGGTTTAGGGTTACGGTGAGAGTTAGGGTTACTGTCAGGGTTAGTGTTAGAGTTTGGGTTAGTGTTAGTGTGAGGGTAAGTGTTTGGTTAGTGTTAGGTTGGTGGTTATGGTTAGGGTGACGTTTAGGGTTAGTTTTAGGGTTTTTGTGATGTTTAGGGTTAGGGTTACGGTGAGGGTGATGAGGAGGGTTAGATTTAGGGGAGGTTTAGGGTTAAGGTTAGGGTTAGAGTTAGGGTTAGGGTGAGTGTGAGGTGTAGGGTTAGAGTTAGGGTACAGGTGAGGGTTAAGGATGAGGGTTAGGGTTAGGGTTAGTTTTAGTTTTAGGGTTAGGGTGAGGTTAAGTGTTAGAGATATGGTTAGGATTAGGGTTAGGTTGAGGGTGAGTGGGTGGGTTAGGGTTAGGTTTAGGGTTAGGCTTAGGGTTAGGCTGAGGGTTAGGTTGAGGGGGAGGGTTAGGGTTCGGGTGAGGGTTAGGGTTAGGGTTAGTGTGAGGGTTAGGATGAAGGTTAGGTTTAGGATTAGGGTTAGGCTGAGGGCTAGGGAGAAGTTGAGGTTTATGGTTAGGGTTAGGGTGAGGTTTAGGGTTAGAGTTAGGGTCAGGGTGAGTTTGAGGTTTAGGGTTAGAGATAGTGTTAGGGTGAGTGTTAGGGTGAGGGTTTGGCTTAGTATTAGTGTTAGAGTTAGGGTTAGGGTGAGGGTTAGGGTGAGGTTGTGTGTTAGGGTTAGGGTTAGGATTAGTATTAGGGTTAGGGAGAGGGGGAGTGTGAGGGATAGAGATAGCCTTAGGTTTAGGCTGAGGGTGTGGGTGAGGGTGAGTGTTATGGTTAGTTTGGGGGTTAGGGTTAGCGTTAGGATGTGGTTTAGTGTTAAGGTTAGTGTTAGAGTTAGGGTTAGGATGAGGGTGAGGTTTAGGGGTAGAGTTAGGGTTAGGGTGAGTGTTAGGTTGATTGTTAGGGTTAGGGTGAGGTTTAGGGGTGACGGTAAGGATAAACGTGAGGGTTAGGCTAAGGGTGACGGTTAGGGTTAGGGTTAGGGTGAGGGTTAGGTTTAGGTTTAGGGTTAGGGTGAGGTTTAGGATTAGGGTTAGGGTTAAGGGGAGGTTTAGGGTTTGGGTTAGGGTTAGGCTGAGGGTGAGTGTGGGGGTGAGGTTTAGGATTAGGATGATGGTTAGGATTAGGGTAAGGCTGAGGGCTTGAGTGAGGGTAAGACTTAGCTTAGGCTTAGGGTTAGGCTGAGGGTGAGGTTGAGGGTGAGGGTTAGGGTTAGTGTGATGGTTAGGTTTACGGTTAGGGTGAGGGTTGGGATGAGGTTTAGAGTTAGGGTGAGGTTAGGGTGAGGATGATGGTAAGGGTAAAGGTGAGGTTTATGCTGAGGGTGAGGTTTAAGATAAGGGTGAGGGTTAGGGTTAGGTTTAGGGTTAGTGTAAGGGTTAGGGTTAGGGATAGGATGAGGGTTAGATTGAGGATTAATGTTAGGGTTAGTGTGAGGTTTAGTGTGAGGATAAGGGTCAGGATTAGGGTGAGGGTGAGGGTTAGAATTAGGGTTAGGGTGAGGGCTAGGGTGAGGGTGAGGGTTAGGGTTAGTGTGAAGGTTAGTTTTAGGGTTAGGGTTAGTGTTAGGGTGACGGTAAGTGGTAGGGTGAGGGTTAGGGTTAGGGTGAGGGATATAGTTAGTGTGAGGGTTAGGGTTAGGTTGAGGGTAAATGTTATGGTGAGTGTTAGGGTGAGGGTTAGTGTTAGGGATAGGGTTAGGTTTAGGATTATGGTTAGGTTGAGGGTGAGTGTGAGGGTTAGGGTTAAGGATTGGCTTAGGGTTACGGTGAGGGTTAGGTTTAGGGTTTGGGTCAGGGTGAGGGTGAGGCTGAGGATTAGGGTTGGGTTTAGGGTTAGTTTTAGGGTTAGGGTTAGGGTTAGATTTAGGGTTAGGGTTAGGATTATGGTGATGGTTAGGGTAAGGGTTAGGTTTAGGCTTACGTTTAGGATGAGTTTGACACTGAGGGTGAGGGTTATGGTTAGGGTTAGGGTGAGGGTTAGGGTTAGTGTAAGTGTTATTGTTAGGGTTAGAGTTAGAGTTATGATGAGGTTGAGGGTGAGGGTGAGGTTTAGGTTTAGGGTTAGGGTTAGAGTTAGGTTTAGGGTGAGGGGGTCGGAAAGGTTAAAGGTAAGGGTTAGGCTGAGGGTGAGGGTTACAGTAAGGGTTGGGGTGAGAGTTAGGTTTCAGGTTAAGTTTAGGGTTATGTTGAGGGTTAGGGTAAGGGTTACGATGAGGATGAGGGTTAGGGTTAGGGTGAGGGTTAGTGTTAGGATTAGGGTTAGGGTGAGAGTAAAGGTTCGGGTTAGTGATAGGGTGAGGGTTAGGATGAGGGTTAGGGTTAAGATTAGGGTTAGGGTGAGGCCTAGTTTCAGGTTGAGGTTTAGGGTTAGCGTTAGGGTGAGGTTTAGTGTTAGGGTTAGGGTTAGGGTTAGGGTGAGGTTGAGGTTTTCGGTTAGAGTTAGGGTTAGGGTGAGGCTGAGATTGAAGGTTAGGGTTAGGGTTAATGTTAGATTTAGGATTAGGGTGAGGATTAGGTTGAGAGTGAGGGTTAGGCTTAAGGTTAGGATTAGGATTAGCATCAGGGTTAGGGTGAGTGTGAGGGTTAGGGTTAGGCTTAGGTATAGGGTTAGGCTGAGGGTGAGGTTGAGATTGAGGGTTAGGGTTAGGTTTACGGTGAGAGTTAGGGTTTGATTAAGTTTAGAGTTAGGGTGAGGGTTAGGGTTAGGTTTATGGTGATCTTGAGTGTTAGGGTTAGGTTGAGGTTTACGGTTAGGATTAGGGTTAGGGTAAGGGTTAAGGTTAGGTTTAGGGTGAGGTTAAGAATGAGGATTAGGGATAGGGTGAGGGCTAGGTTGAGGGTGAGATTTAGGGTTAGTGTTAGATTAAGGATTAGGGTTAGAGTTAGGGTTAGGGTGAAGGTTAAGTTGAGGGTTATGGTTACGGTGAGGGTGAGGGTTAGAGTTAGGGTGAGGGTTAGGGTGAGGATGGTAATGGTAAAGGTGAGGTTTAGGCTGAGGTTGAGGGTAAGGCTGAGGGTTAGTGTTAGGTTTAGGGTTAGGGTAAGGGTTAGTGTTAGGGTCAGGGTGAGGGTTAGATTGAGTATTAGGGTTAGGGTTAGTGTGAGGTTTAGGGTGAGGATGAGGGTTAGGGTTAGGGTGAGGGTCAGGTTTAGATGTAGGGTTAGTGTGAGGGCTAGGGTGAATGTGAGTGTTATGGTTAGGGTGATGTTGAGGTTTAGGATTAAGGTGAGGTTTAGTGTTAGTGTGAGGGTTAGTGTTTGGGTTAGGGTTAGTGTTAGGGTGAGGGTAAGTGTTGGGGTGAGGATTAGGTTTAGGGTTAGGTTTATGGTTAGGGTGAGGTTTAGGGTTAGTGTTATTGTTAGGGTTAGGGTTAGGGTTATGGTTTCGTTGAGTGTGAGGTTGAGAGTTATGGTTAGTGTTAGGGTGAAGTTTAGTATTAGGGTTAGGGTTAGAGTTAGGGTTAAGGTGAGGGTGAGGTTTAGGGGTAGAGTTAGGGTTAGGGTGAGGGTTAGGGTGGTATTGAAGGTAAAGGTAAATTTGAGGGTTAGGCTGAGGATGAGGGTTACAGTAAGGGTGAGGTTTAGGGTTAGGGTGAGTGTTAGTGTTAGGGTTAGGGTGAGGGTGAGGGTTAGATTGAGGATTAGGGTTAGGGTTAGTGCGAGGTTTAGGGTGAAGATGAGGGTTAGGGTTATTGTTAGGGTGAGGTTTACGGTTAGGGTGATGCTTAGGGTTAGTGTGAGCATTAGTGTTAGCTTTTGGGTTTATGTTAGGTTGAGGGTAAGTGTTAGTGTGAGGGTTAGGTTCAGGGTGAGGGTATGTTGAGGTTGAGGGTGACGGTTAGGGTTAGGGTTATTGTTAGGGTTAGGTTTAGTGTTAGGGTTAGGGTTAGGGTTAAGGTTAGTGTTAGGATGAGGTTTAGTTTTAGTGTTAGGGTTAGAGTTAAGGTTAGGGTGAGGGTGAGAATTAGGGTTAGAGTTAGGGTTAGTGTTAGTGTTAGGATTAGGGTGAGGGTTAGGGTTAGGCTTAGGCTTAGGCTTAGGCTTAGGCTTAGGCCGAGCATGAGGGTGAGGGTTAGGGTTCGGGTTAGGGTGAAGGTTAGGGTGAGGGTTAGGGTGAGGGTGAGTGGGAGGTTTAGGGTTAGGGTTAGGCTTAGAGTTAGGGTGAGGGTTAGGGTTAGGGTTTGGGTTAGTTTGAGGGTGAGGCTGAGGATTAGGGTTAGGTTTTGGGTTAGGGTTAGGGTTAGGGTTAGTCTTAGGGTTAGGTTTCGAGTTACGGTGAGGTTGAGGTTGAGGGTGAGGGTTAGGGTTAGGGTGTGGTTTAGGGTTAGGTTTAGGGTTGGGGTTAGGGTGAGGGTGAGGTTTAGGATTAGAGTTAGTGTTAGGGTGAGGGTTAGGGTTAGGGATTGGGTTAGGATGTGGGTGGGGCTGAGGATTAGGTTTAGGTTTAGGATTAGGGTTAGGGTTAGGTTTTTATATTAGGGTTAGGGTTAGGATCATGTTGAGGGTTAGGTTTAGGGTTAGGGTTAGGCTTAGGGTTAAGCTGAGGTTCAGGGTGGGTATGAGGATTAGGGTTAGGGTTAGGGTTAGTGTTAGGGTTATTGTTAGTGATATAGTTAGGGTTAAGTTGGCTGTGAGGTTGAGTCTGAGGGTGAGGGTTATGATTATGGTTAGAGTTAGGGTTAGAGTTATTGTTAGGGTGAGGTTTAGAGTTACGATGAGGGTGAGGGTGAGGGTTAGGGTGAGGGTTAGTGTTAGGGATAGGGTTAGGTTTAGGATTATGGTTAGGGTGAGGGTGAGTGTGAGGGTTAGGGTTAAGTTTAGGCTTAGGGTTAGGGTGAGGGTGAGGTTTAGGGTTAGATTTAGGGTTATGGTGAGTGTTAGGTCGAGGGTTAGGGTTAGGGTTAGTGTTTGGGTTAAGGTTAGGATGAGGGTTAGGTTGAGGTTTAGGGTTAGGGCTAGGCTTAGTCTTGGGGTTAGGCTGAGGGTGAGGGTTGGGGTGACGATTAGGGTTAGGGTGATTGTTAGGTTTAGGGTTATGGTGTGGGTTAGTGTTAGGGTTAGGGTTAGAGTTAGGCTTAGAGTGAGGGTGAGGTTTCGGGGTAAAGTTAGGATTAGGGTGAGGGTTAGGGTTAGAGTGAGGGTTAGGGTTGGAGGGACGGTAAGGGTAAATGTCAGGTTTAGGCTGAGGGTGAGGGTTACAGTAAGGGTGAGGTTTAGGTTAGGGTGAGGGTTAGGGTTAGGGTTAGGGCGAGCGTGACGATTAGATTGAGGATTAGTGTTAGTTTTAGTGTAAAATTTAGGGTGAGGATGAGCTTTGGGGTTTAGGGCGAGGTCTAGGGAGAGTTTGAGGTTTAGGGTTAGTATTAGGGTCAGGTTTATGGTTACGGTGATGGTTAGGGTTAGTGTGAGGTTTAGTGTTAGGGTTAGGGTTAGTATTAGGGTGAGGGTAAGGGTTAGGGTGAGGGTTAGGGTGAGGGTGAGGGTTATGTTTAGGGTGAAGTTTAGGGTTAGTGTTAGGGTTATTGTTAGTGTTAGGGTTAGGGTTAAGGTTCTGGTGAGGGTGAGGTTGAGGGTTAGGGTTAGGTCTAGGATGAGGTTTAGGGATAGGGTTAGGGTTAGGGTCAGGGTGAGGTTCAGTGTTAGAGTTAGTGTTAGAGTGAGGCTGAGGGTGAGAGTTAGGGTTAGGATTAATGTTAGGGTTAGGCTTAAGTGAGGGTTAGGTTGAGGGTGAGTGTTAGGGTTAGGATTAGGAGTAGGATTAGGGTTAATGTTAGGGTAAGCCTGAGTGTTAGGGTTAGGGACAGGCTTAGGCTTAAGCTGAGGTTGAGGGTCAGGGTTAGGGTTAGGGTGAGGTTTAGGGTTAGGGTTAGGGTGAGGGTTAGCGTTAGGGTTGGGCTTAGGATTAGGCTGAGATTTAGGGTGTGGATTAGGGTTAGGGTTAGTCTTAGGGTGAGGTTTAGGGTTTGGGTTAGGGTTAGAGTTAGGGTTAGGGTGAGGGTGAGGTTTAGGGTTAGAGTTAGGGTTAGGGTGAGGTTTAGGTTGAGGGTTAGAGTTAGGGTTAGGATTAGGGATAGGATTAGGGTTAGAGTGAGGGGGAGTTGTGTGTTAGGTTTTGGTTTAGGGATAGGCTTAGTGTTAGGCTGAGGGTGAGGTTGAGGGTGAGGGTTAGGGTCAGGGGGAAGGTTAGGATGAGGGTTAGGGTTAGGATTAGGGTTAGGGTAAGGTGAGTGTGAGGGTGAAGTTTAAGGTTATGGTTAGGGTTAGGGTGAGGTGAGGGTGAGGTTTAGGGTTAGATTTAGGGTTAGGGTGAGGCTGAGGGTGAGGGTTAGAGTTTGGGTTAGGATTAGGTTTAGGGTAAGGGTTAGGGTGAGTGTGAGGGTTACGGTTATGCTTTGGGTCAGGCTGAGGGTGAGGGTGATGGTGAGGTTTAGGGTTAGGGTTAGAGTGAGAGTTAGTTTTCGTTTATGTTTAGGGTTAGGGTGAGGGTTAGAGTTACGGGGAGCGTGAGGTTTAGGGTTTGGTTGAGGGATATTTTTAGGGGTAGGGTGAGGGTTAGTGTTAGAATTAGGGTTAGCAAGAGGGTGAGTGTTAGGATTACAGTTAGAGTTAGTGTTAGGGTTAGGTTTAGGTTTAGGATTAGTGTTATTGTTAGGGTTAGGGTTAGAGTTATGGTGAGGGTGAGGTTGAGGGTGAGGATGAGGGTTAGGGTTAGGGTTAGGGTGAGGTTTAGGGTTAGGGTTAGGATTAGGTTTAGGGTGAGATTGAGGTTTAGGGTTAGATTTAGTGTTAGTTGGAGGGTTAAGTCGAGGGTTATGGTTAGGGTTAGTTTTAGGCTTAAGGTTAGAATGAGGGTTAGGTTGAGGTTTAGGGTTAGGGTTAGGATTAGGGTTAGGATCAGGGTGAGGTTGAGGGTTAGGGTTAGGCTTAGGCTTAGGCTTAGGGTTAGGCTGAGCAAGAGGTTGAGGGTGAGGGTTAGTGTTAGGGTGATGGTTAGGTTTACATTTAGGGTGAGGGTTAGGATGAGGTTTAGCATTAGGGTGAGGGTTAGGGTGATGATAATGGTAAGGGTAAAGATGAGGTTTAGGCTGAGGTTGAGGTTTAAGATAAGGGTGAGGGTTAGGGGTAGGTTTAGGGTTAGGGTAAGGATTAGTGTTAGGTTAGGGTTAGAGTGAGGTTTAGATTGAGAATTAGTGTTAGGGTTAGTGTGAGGTTTAGGGACAGGATGAGGGTTAGGGTTAGGGTTAGGGTGAGGTTTAGGATTAGGGTGAGGGTTAGGGTTAGTGTGAGGGTTAGTGTTAGGGTTAGGGTTAGTGTTAGGGTGAGGGTAAGTGTTAGGGTGATGGTTAGGGTTAGGGTGAGTGTTATGGTTAGGGTGAGGGTAAGGGTTAGGATTAGGGTTAGAGTGAGGTTTAGTGTTAGGTTTAAGTTTAGAGTTAGGGTTAGGGAGAGGGTGAGGTTTAGGGATACATTTAGGGTTAGGGTGAGGGTTAAGGTTAGGGTGCGGGTTAGCGTGGGGGTGACGGTAAGGGTAAAGGTGAGGGTTAGGCTGAGGGTGAGGGTTAGGATTAGGGTTAGGAGTAGGATTAGGGTTAGGGTGATCGTGAGTGTGAGGATGAGGATTAGGGGTAGATTTAGGATGAGTGTGAGGGTTCAGGTTTGGGTGTGGTTTAGGCTTAGGGTTCGGGTGAGGGTGAGGGTGAGGGTTAGGGTTAAGGTGAGGGTTAGGGTTACCGTTACCATGAGGCTTAAGTTTAGGATTAGGGTGAGGGTTAGGTTGAGGATTAGGGTTAGAATTAGGGTTAGGGTGAGGGCTAGGGTGAGGGTGATGGTTAGGGTTAGTGTTTGGGTGAACTTTAGGGTTAGGGTTAGGGGGAGAGTGAGGGTTAGGATGAAGTTTAGGGTTAGGGTGAGGGTGAGGATTAGGGTTAGGGTGAGGGTTAGGGTTAGGATTAGGGTTAGGGTGAGGTTGAGTGTTAGCATTAGTGTTAGGGTTATGGTTAGGGTTAGGTTGAGGGTTAGGATTACTGTTATTGTTAGGTTTAGCGTTAGATTTATGGTGAGGGTGAGGGTGAGGGTGAGTGTTACGGTTAGGGTGAGGTTTAGGGTCAGGGTTAGGATTAGGGTTAGTGTGAGGGTGAGGTTTATGGTTAGATTTAGGTTTAGATGGAGGGTTAAGTCGAGGGTTAGGGTTAGGGTAAGTGTTAGGATTAAGGTTAGGTTGAGGGTTAGGTTGAGGTTTAGGTTTAGGGTTAGCGTTAGGTTTAGGATTAGGGTGAGGGTGACGGTGAATGTGAGTTTTAGTGTTAGGGTTAGGCTTATGCTTAGGGTTAGGCTGAGGGTGACGGTGGGTGTGAGGATTAGGGTTAGGGTGATGGTTAGGGTTAGGCTTATGGTGAGGGTTAGTGTTAGGGTTAGGGTTAGAGTTAGGGTTAGAGTGAGGGTGAGGTTTAGGGGTAGAGTTAGGGTTAGGTTGAGGTTTAGGGATAGAGTGAGGGTTAGCGTGGGGGTGACGGTAAGGGTAAAGGTCAGGGTTAGGCTGAGGGTAAGTGTTACAGTAAGGGTGCGGGTTAGGGTTAGGGTTAGGGTGAGGGTGAGGGTTAGATTGAGGATTAGCTTTAGGGTTAGTGTGAAGTTTAAGGTGAGGATGAGGGTTAGGGTTAGGTCGAGGTCTAGCGAGAGATTGAGGATTAGGGTTAGATTTAGGGTGAGGTTTATGGTTAGGGCGATGGTTAGGTTTAGTGTGAGGTTTAGTGTTAGGTTTAGGGTTAGTGTTAGGGTGAGGGTAAGGGTTAGGGTGAGGGTTAGGGTTAGGGTGAGGGTTATATTTAGGGTGAAGTTTAGGGTTAGTGTTAGGGTTATTGTTAGTGTTAGGGTTAGGGTTAAGGTTATGGTGAGGGTGAGGATGAGGGATAGGTTTAGGTCTCGGATGAGGTTTAGGGATAGGGTTAGGGTTAGTGTGAGGTTTAGTGTTAGTTTTAGGGTTAGGTTGAGGTGAGGGTGAGGGTTAGGGTTAGGATTAATGTTAGGGTTAGGCTTAAGGTGAGGGTTAGGTTGAGAGTGAGGGTTAGGGTTATGATTAGGATTAGGATTAGGGTTAGTGTTAGGGTGAGGTTTAGGGTTAGGGTTAGGGTTAGGGTTAGGGACAGGCTTGGGGTCAAGCTGAGGTTGAGGGTGAGGGTTAGGGTTAGGGTGAGGTTTAGGGTTAGATTTAGGGTGAGTGTGAAAGTTAGGGTTAGGGTTAGGCTTAGGATTAGGCTTAGTGTTAGGGTGTGGATTAGGGTTAGGCTTAGTGTTAGGATGAGGTTTAGGGTTTGGATTAGGGTTAGAGTTAGGGTTAGGGTGAGGGTGAGGTTTAGTTTTAGATTTAGGCTTAGGGTGAGGTTTAGGTTGAGGGTTATGGTAAGGGATAGTTTTAGGGTTAGGGTGAGAGTTAGGGGAAGGGTTAGGCTTAGGGTTAGGGTTAGGTATAGGATTAAGGTTAGAGTGAGGGGGAGTGTGTGTGTTATGTTTAGGTTTAGGGATAGGCTTAGGTTAGGCTGAGGGTGAGGTTGAGGGTGAGGGTTAGGGTTAGGGGGAGGGTTAGGATGATTGTTAGGGTTAGGATTAGGATTAGGCTAAGGTCTAGGGTGAGTGTGAGAGTGAGGTTTAAGGTTATGGTTAGGGTTAAGTTTCGGGTTCGGGTGAGGTTTAGGTTAGAGTTAGGGTTTCGGTGAGCCTGAGGGTGAGGGTTAGAGTTAGGGTTAGGATTAGGTCTAGGGTAAGGGTTAGGGTGAGTGTGAGGGTTACGGTTACGCTTAGGGTCAGGCTGAGGGTGAGGGTGAGGGTGAGGGTGAGGGTTAGGTTTAGGGTTAGGGTGAGAGTTAGGGTTCGTTTATGTTTAGGGTTAGGGTGAGGCTTAGGGTTAAGGGGAGCGTGAGGTTTAGGGTTATGGTTAGGGTTAGGGTGAGGGTTAAGTTTAGGGTTAGGGTGAGGGTAAGGATGAGGATTATGTTTAGCATTAGGGTTATGTTGAGGGCTAGGTTGAGGGTGAGGGTTAGGGTTAGTGTTAGGTTACGTTTTAGGGTTAGGATTAGGGTTGGGGTGAGGGTTAGGTTGAGGGTTAGAGTTACAGTGAGGGTGAGGATTAGGGTTAGGGTAAGGGTTAGGGTTAGGATTAGGGTTAGCAAGAGGGTGAGTGTTAGGATTACAGTTATTGTTAGGGTTAGGTTGAGGGTTAGGATTAGAGTTATTGTTAGGGTTAGGGTTAGAGTTATGGTGAGGGTGAGGGTGACAGTGAGGGTGAGGGTTAGGGTTAGGGTGAGGTTTAGGGTTAGGGTTAGGATTAGGGTTAGGGTGAGGGTGAGGTTTAGGGTTAGATTTAAGGTTAGTTGTAGGGTTAGGTCGAGGGTTAGTGTTAGGGTTAGTTTTAGGGTTAAGGTTAGAGTGAGGTTTAGGTTGAGGTTTAGGGTTATGGTTAGGGTTAGGGTTAGGATTAGGGTGAGGGTGAGGGTGAGGTTGAGGGTTAGGTTTAGGCTTAGGCTTAGGCTTAGGGTTAGGCTGAGCGTGAGGTTGAGGGTGAGGGTTAGGTTTAGGGTGATGGTTAGGTTTACGGTTAGGGTGAGTGTTAGGATGAGGTTTAGCGTTAGGGTGAGGGTTAGGGTGATTATGATGGTAAGGGTAAAGATGAGGTTTAGGCTGAGGTTGAGGGTTAAGATAAGGGTGAGGGTTAGGGTTAGGTTTAGGGTTAGGGTAAGGATTAGTGTTAGGATAGGGTTAGGGTGAGGGTTAGATTGAGAATTAGTGTTAGGGTTAGTGTGAGGTTTAGGGACAGGATGAGGGTTAGGGTTAGGGTTAGGGTGAGGTTTAGGATTAGGGTGAGGGTTAGGGTTAGTGTGAGGGTTAGTGTTAGGATTAGGGTTAGTGTTAGGGTGAGGGTAAGTGATAGGGTGATGGTTAGGGTTAGGGTGAGGGTTATGGTTAGGGTGAGGGTAAGGGTTAGGATTAGGGTTAGAGTGAGGTTTAGTGTTAGGGTTAGGGTTAGAGTTAGGGTTAGGGAGAGGGTGAGGTTTAGGGGTACATTTAGGGTTAGGGTGAGGGTTAGGGTTAGGGTGTGGGTTAACGTGGGCGTGACGGTATGTGTAAAGATGTGGGTTAGGCTGAGGTTGAGGGGTAGGATTAGGGTTAGGAGTAGGATTAGGGTTAGGGTGATCGTGAGTGTGAGGATGAGGATTAGGGTTAGATTTAGGGTGAGTGTGAGGGTTATGTTTAGGGTGTGGGTTAGTCTTAGGGTTAGGATGAGGGTGAGGGTGAGGGTTAGGGTTAAGGTGAAGGTTAGGGTTAGGATTACCATGAGGGTTAGATTTAGGGTTAGGGTGAGGGTTAGGTTGAGGATTAGGGTTAGAATTAGGGTTAGGGTGAGGGCTAGGGTGAGGGTGATGGTTAGGGTTAGTGTTTGGGTGAGCTTTAGGGTTAGGGTTAGGGTGAGGGTGAGGGTTAGGATGAAGGTTAGGTTTAAGATGAGGGTGAGGATTAGGGTTAGGGTGAGGATTAGGGTTAGGATTAGGGTTAGGGTGAGGTTGAGTGTTAGCATTAGTGTTAGGGTTATGGTTAGGGTTAGGTTGAGGGCTAGGATTACTGTTATTGTTAGGTTTAGAGTTAGAGTTATGATGAGGGTGAGGGTGAGGGTGAGTGTTACGGTTAGGGTGAGGGTTATGTTTAGGGTGAAGGTTAGGGTTAGTGTTAGGGTTATTGTTAGTGTTAGTGTTAGGGTTAAGGTTATGGTTAGGGTGAAGGTGAGGGTTAGGTTTAGGTCTAGGATGACGTTTAAGGATAGGGTTTTGGTTAAGCTTAGGGTTAGGGTGAAGTTTAGTGTTAGTGTTAGGGTTAGGGTGAGGCTGCGGGTGAGGGTTAGGTTTAGGATTAATGTTAGGTTTAGGCTTAAGGTGAGGGTTACGTTGAGAATGAGGGTTAGGGTTAGGATTAGGAGTAGGATTAGTTTTAGTGTTAGGGTGAGGGTTAGGGTTAGGGTTAGGGTTAGGGTTAGGGTTATGGACAGGCTAAGGTTAAGCTGAGGTTGAGGGTGAGGGTTAGGGTTAGGGTGAGGTTTAGGGTTAGGGTTAGGTTGAGTGTGAGTATTAGGGTTAGGGTTAGGCTTAGGATTAGGCTTAGTGTTAGGGTGTGGATTAGGGTTAGGCTTAGTGTTATGGTGAGGTTTATTGTTTGGATTAGGGTTAGAGTTAGGGTTAGGGTGAGGGTGAGTTTTAGGGTTAGAGTTAGGGTTAGGGTGAGGTTTAGGTTGAGGATTATGGTAAGGGTTAGTTTTAGGGTTAGGGTTAGGGTGAGAGTTAGGGGAAGGGTTAGGAATATTTTTAGGGTTAGGTATAGGATTAAGATTAGAATGAGGGGGAGTGTGTGTGTTAGGTTTAGGTTTAGGGATAGGCTTAGTGTTAGGCTGAGGGTGAGGTTGAGCTTGAGGGTTAGGTTTAGGGGGAGGGTTAGGATGAGGGTTAGCATTAGGAATAGGGTTAGGGTAAGGTCTAGGGTGAGTGTGAGGGTGAGTTTTAAGGTTAGGGTTAGGGTTAGGGTTCGGGTTCGGGTGAGGTTTAGGTTAGAGTTAGGGTTACAGTGAGGCTGAGGGTGAGGGTTAGAGTTAGGGTTAGGATTAGGTTTAGGGTAAGGGTTAGGGTGAGTGTGAGGGTTACGGTTACACTTAGGGTCAGGCTGAGGGTGAGGGTGAGGGTGAGACTTAGGGTTAGGGGGAGGGTTAGGGTTAGGGTTAGGGTGAGAGTTAGGGTTCGTTTATGTTTAGGGTTAGGGTGAGGGTTAGAGTTACGGTGTGTGTGAGGTTTAAGGTTTGGTTGAGGGTCAGGGTTAGGATTAGGGTTAGGGTGAGGGTTAAGGTTTAGGGTTAGGGTGAGGGTAAGGATGAGGAGAAGGTTTAGCATTATGGTTAGGGTGAGGGCTAGGTTGAGGGTGAGGGTTAGGGTTAGTGTTAGGTTAAGGTTTAGGGGTAAGTTTAGGGTTACGGTGAGGGTTAGTTTGAGGGTTAAGGTTACAGTGAAGGTGAGGATTAGGGTTAGGGTGAGGGTTTGGGTTAGGAATAGGGTAAACATGAGGGTGAGTGTTAGGATTACAGTTATGGGTAGGGTTAGGGTTAGGTTGAGGGTTAGGAGTAGTGTTATTGTTAGGGTTATGGTTAAAGTTATGTTGTGGGTGAGGGTGAGGGTGAGGGTTAGGTTTAGAGTTAGGGTGAGGTTTAGGGTTAGGGTTAGGTTTAGGGTTAGGGTGAGGGTGAGGTTTAGGGTTAGATTTAGGGTTAGTTGCAGGGTTAGATTGAGGGATAGGTTTAGGATTAGTTTTAGGGTTATGGTTAGAGTGAGGTTTAGGTTGAGGTTTAGGGTTATGGTTAGGGTTAGGGTTAGGATTAGGGTGAGGGTGAGGGTGAGGTTGAGGGTTAGGGTTAGGCTTAGGTTTAGGCTTAGGGTTAGGCTGAGCGTGAGGTTGAGGGTGAGGGTTAGGGTTAGGGTGATGTTTAAGTTTACGTTTAGGGTGAGTGTTAGGATGAGGTTTAGCGTTAGGGTGAGGGTTAGGGTGATGATGTTGGTAAGGGTAAAGATGAGGTTTAGGCTGAGGTTGAGGGTTAAGATAAGGGTGAGGGTTAGGGTTAGGTTTAGGGTTAGGGTAAGGGTTAGGGTTACGGTTAGAGTTAGGGTGAGGTTTAGATTGAGGATTAGTGTTAGGGTTAGTGTGAGGTTTAGTGTGAGGATGAGGGTTAGGGTTAGGGTTAGGGTGAGGTTTAGCATTAGGGTTAGGGTGAGGGCTAGGGTGAGGGTTAGTGTTAGGGTTATGGTTAGTGTTAGAGTGAGGTTAAATGTTAGGTTGAGTGTTAGGTTTAGGGTGAGGGTTATGGTTAGGGTGAGGGTGAGGGTTAGGATTAGGATTAGAGTGAGGTTTAGTGTTAGGGTTAGGGTTAGTGTTAGGGTTAGGGAGAGGGTGAGGCATAGGGATACATTTAGGGTTAGGGTGAGGGTTAGGGTTTGGGTGCGGGTTAACGTGGGGGTGATGGTAAAGGTAAAGGTGAGTGTTAGACTGAGGCTGAGGGTTACGGTAACGGTGAGTGTTAGGGTTAGGGTGAGTGTCAGTGCTAGCGTTAGGGTGAGGTTGGGAGTTCGATTGAGGATTAGTGTTAGGGTTAGTGTGAGATTTATGGAGAGGATGAGGGTTGGGGTTACCCTGAAGTCTAGTGTGAGTGTGAGGGTTAGGTTTAGTGTTAGGGTGAGGTTTAGGTTTAGGGTGATATTTAGGGTTAGTGTGAGAGTTAGTGTTAGGATTAGGGTTAGTGTTAGGGTGAGGGTAAGTTTTAGGGTGAGGATTAGGGTTAGGGTGAGTTTTATGGTTAGGGTGAGGGTTAGGTTTAATATAAGTTTAAGGGTGAGGACTTGGCTAAAAGTTAGACTGATGGTTAGGGTTAGGGATAGGGATAGGTTTAGGATTAGGGTTAGGGTGAGGGTTAGGACTAGGGTTATGGTTAGGCTTAGAGTTAGGATGAGGTTTAGGGTTAGGGTTTGGGTTAGGGTGAGGGTGAGGCTGAGGATTAGGGTTAGGTTTAGGGTTAGGTTTGGGTTAGGTTTAGCGTCAGTGTTAGTGTTAGGGTTAGTGTTAGGGATCCAGTGAGGGTTGGGATTAGGGTTAGGATTAGGTTTAGGCTTAGAGTTAGGGTGAAGGTTAAAATGAAGATTAGGCTTACGATTAGGGTTAGGGTCAGGGCTAGGGTGAAGGTGAGGATTAGGGTTAGTGTTAGGGTAAGATTTAGGGTTAGTGTTAGAGTTAGGGTGAGGGTTAGGATGAGCGTTAGGGTTACAGTGAGGATGAGGGTTAGGGTGAGGGTGAGGATTAGGGTTAGGTTTAGGGTTAGGGTGAGGTTGAGTGTTAGCATTAGGGTTAGGGTTATGGTTAGGGTTAGGTTTAGGGTTAGGATTACTGTTATTGTTAGGGTTAGGGTTAGAGTTATGGTGAGGGTGAGGGTGAGGGTGAGTGTTAAGTTTAGGGTGAGGTTTAGGGTTAGGGTTAGGATTAGGGTTAGGGTGAGGGTGAGGTTTATGATTAGATTTAGGTTTAGTTGGAGGCTTAGGTGGAGAGTTAGTGTTATGGTAAGTGTTAGGGTTAAGTTTAGGTTGAGGGTTAGGTTGAGGTTTAGGGTTAGGGTTAGAATTAGGTTTAGAATTAGGGTAATGGTGAGGGTGAGGGTGAGGTTTAGCGTTAGGCTTAGGGTTAGGCTGAGGGTGAGGGTGGGGGTGAGGATTAGGGTTAGGGTGATGGTAAGTGTTAGGGTTAGGTTTAGAGTTAGGGTTAGGGTGAGGGTTAGGGTTAGGATTAGGGTTAGTGTGAGGTTGAGTGTTAGCATTAGGGTTACGGTTAGGGATATGGTTAAGTTTAGGGTTAGGATTATTGTTATTGTTAGGGTTAGGGTTAGAGTTATGGTGAGGGTGAGGGTTGGGGTGAGGGTTAGGGTTAGGGTTAGGATGAGGTTTAGGGTTAGGGTTAGGATTAGGGTGAGGGTGAGGGTGAGGTTTAGGTTAGATTTAGGTTTAGTTGGAGGGTTAGGTCGAGGGTTAGGGTTAGGGTTAGTGTTAGGTTTAAAGTTAGGGTCAGGGTTAGGTTGAGGTTTAGGGTCAGGGTTAGGTTTAGGTTTAGGATTAGGGTTAGGGTGAGGTTGAGTGTGAGGTTTAGGGTTAGGCTTAGGCTTAGGCTTATGGTTAGGCTGAGGGTGAGGGTTGGGGTGAGGATTATGGTTAGGGTGATGGTTAGGGTTAGGGTTATGGTGAGGTTTAGTGTTAGGGTTAGGATTAGAGTTAGTGTTAGGGTGTGGGTGAGGTTTAGGGGTAGAGTTAGGGTTAGGGTGAGGGTTAGCGTTAGAATGAGGGTTAGGGTGGGGGTGACTGTAACGGTAAAGGTGAGTGTTAGGCTGAGGGTGAGGGATACAGTAAGGGTGAGGGTGAGGGTTAGGGTGAGCGTTAGGGTGAGGGTTAGGGTGAGGGTGAGGGTTAGATTGAGGAATACTGTTAGGGTTAGTGTGAAGTTTAGGGTGAGTATGAGGGTGAGTGCTAGGGAGAGGGTGAGGTTTAGGGTTCAGGTTAGAGTGAGGTTTAGGGTTAGGTTGATGGTTAGGGTTAGTGTTAGGGTTAGGGTTAGTGTAAGGGTGAGGTTAAGTCTTAGGGTGAGGGTTAGCGTTAGGGTGAAGGTAAGTGTTAGGGTGAGGGTTAGGGTTAGGGTGAGGGTTATGCTTAGGGTGAGGGTTAGGGTTAGGGTTAGGATTATTGATAGCATTAGGGTTAGGGTTAAGATTATCGTGAGGTTGAGGGTGAAGGTTAGGTTTAGGGCTAGGAAGAAGTTTAGGGATAGGCTTCTGGTTAGGGTTAGGGTCAGGGTGAGGTTTAGTGTTAGATTTAGGGGTAGGGTGAGGCTGAGGGTGAGGGTTAGGGTTAGGATTAATGTTAGGGTTAAGCTTAAGGTGAGGGTTAGGTTGAGGGTGAGGGTTAGGGTTAGGGTGAGGAGTAGGATTAGGGTTAGTGTTAGGGTGAGTGTGAGGGTTAGGGTTAGGGTTAGGGATAGGCTTAGGTTTAGGCTAAGTTTGAGGGTTAGGTTTAGGGTTAGGGTGAGTTTTAGGGTTAGGGTTAGGGTGAGTGAGAGTGTTAGGGTTAGGCTTAGGTTTAGGATTAGCCTGAGGGTGAGGGTGTGGGTTAGGGTTAGGGTGAGGGTGAGGGTTAATTTTACAGTTAGGGTTAGGGTTAAGGTGAGGTTTAGGGTTAGGATTAGGATTAAGGTTAGGGTGAGGGTGAGGTTTATGATTAGATTTAGGTTTAGTTGGAGGCTTAGGTTGAGGGTTAGGGTTAGGGTTAATGTTAGGTTGAGGTTTATGGTTTGGATTAGGGTTAGAGTTAGTGTTAGGGTGAGGTTTAGGTAGAGGGTTATGATAAGGGTTAGTTTTAGGGTTAGTGTTACGGTAAGAGTTAGGGGGATGGTTAGGATTAGGGTTAGGTTTAGGGATAGGATTAGGGCTAGAGTGATCGGGAGGGTGTGTGTTAGGTTTAGGTTTAGGGTTAGGCTTAGGATTAGGCAGAGGTTGAGGTTGAAGCTGAGCCTTACGGTTATGTGGAGGGTTAGGATGAGGGTTAGGGTTAAGATTAGGGTTAGGATAAGGGCTAGGGTGAATGTGAGGGTGAGGTTTAAGGTTATGGTTATGGTTAGGGTTAGGGAGATTGTGAGCTTTAGGGTTAGAGTTAGGGTTAGGGTGAAGCTGAGGGTGAGGGTTAGGGTTAGGGTTAGGATTAGGATTAGGGTAAGGTTTAGGGTGAGTGTGAGGGTTACAGTTAGGCTTAGGGTTAGGCTGAGGGTGAGGGTGAGGGTGAGGGTTAGGGTTACGGTGATCGTGAGGATTAGGGTTAGGTTGAGGGTTAGGTTTAGGGTTAGGGTTAGGGTGAGGGTTAAGGTTAGGGATAGGGTGAGGGTAAGCATAAGGATTAGGGTAAGGATTAGGGTTAAGGTGAGGGCAAGGTTGAGGGTGAGGGTTAGGGTTAGTGTTAGATTAAGGTTTAGGTTTAGGGTTAGGGTGAGGGTTAGGTTGAGGGTTAGGGTTACGGTGAGGGTGAAGATTAGGGGTAGGGTGAGGGTTAGGGTTAGGATTAGGGTTAGCATGAGCGTGAGTGTTAGCATTACAGTTAGGGTTAGGGTTAGGGTTAGGTTTAGGGTTAGGATTAGTGTTATTGTTAGGGTTAGGGTTAGAGTTATGATGAGGGTGAGGGTGAGGGTGAGGGTTAGGCTTAGGGTTAGGGTGAGGTTTAGGTTAGGATTAGGATTAGGGTTAGGGTGAGGGTGAAGTTTAGGTTAGATTTATGGTTAATTGCAGGGTGAGGTTGAGGGTTAGGGTTAGGATTAGTTTTAGGGTTAAGGTTAGGGTGAGAGTTAGTTTGAGATTTTGGGTTATGGTTAGGGTTAGGGTTAAGAGTAGGGTGAGGGTGAGGGTGAAGGTGAGTGTGCCGGTTAGGCTTAAGCTTAGGCTGAGGGTTAGGCTGAGGGTGACAGTGGGGTTGAAGATTAGGTTTAGGGTGATGGTTAGGGTTGGGGCTAGGGTGAGGGTTAGGATGAGGGTTAGGTTTAGGATTAGTGTTAGGGTGAGGGCTAGGTTGAGGGTCAGGGTTAGGGTAAGGATTAGGCTTAGTTTTAGGGTTAGGCTGAGCATGAGGTTGAGGTGAGTGTTAGGGTTAGGGTGATGGTTAGGTTTACAGTTAGGGTGAGGATTAGGATGAGGTTTAGGGTTAGGGTGAGTGTTAGGGTGAGGATGTTGGTAAGGGTAAAGGTTAGGTTTAGGCTGAGGGTGAGGGTTAAGATAAGGGTGAGGGTTAGGGTTAGGGTTAGGGTTAGGTAAGTGTTAGGGTTAGGGTTAGGGTGAGCGTGAGGGATAGATTGAGGATTAGGGTTAGGGTTAGTTTGAGGTTTAGGGTGAGGATGAGGGTTAGCGTTAGGGTGAGGGTTAGGGTTAGAATTAGGGTTAGGGAGAGGGCTAGTTTGAGGATGAGGATTAGGGTTAGGCTTAGAGTTAGGGTGAGGGTTAGGATGAAGGTTAGGGTTAGGATTAGGGTTAGGGTGAGGGCTAGGGTGATGGTGAGGTTTAGGGTTAGGGTTAGGATTAGGGTTAGGGTGAGGGTGAGGTTTATGGTTACATTTAGGTTTAGTTGGAAAGTTAAGTCGAGCGTTAGGGTTAGGGTAAGGGTTAGGGTTAAGGTTAGGTTGAGGGTTAGGTTGAGGTTTAGGGTTAGGTTTAGGGTTAGGATTAGGGTTAGGGTGAGGGTGAGTGTGAGGTTTAGTGTTAAGGTTAGGCTTAGGCTTAGGCTTAGGCTGAGGGTGAGGGTGGGTGTGAGGATAAGGGTTACGGTGATGGTTTCGGTTAGGGTTAGGGTGAGAGATAGTGTTAGGGTTAGGTTTAGAGTTAGGGTTAGTGTGAGGGTGAGGTTTAGGCGTAGAGTTAGGGTTAAGTTGAGGGTTAGGGTTAGAGTGAGGGTTAGGGTGGGGGTGACCGTAAGGTTAAATGTGAGGGTTAGGCTGAGTGTGAGGGTTATAGTAAGAGTGAGGGTTAGGGTTAGGGTGAGGGATAGGGTTAGGGTGAGGGTTAGGGTGAGGGTTATGTTTAAGGTGAGGATTAGGGTTAGGGTTAGGGTTATTGTTAGCATTAGTGTTAGGGTTAAAGTTATGGTGAGGGTGAGGGTGAGGGTTATGTTTAGGGCTAGGATGAGGTTTAGGGATAGGGTTAGGGTTAGGGTTAGGGTCAGGGTGAAGTTTAGTGTTATAGTTAGGGTTAGGGTGAGGCTGAAGGTGAGGGTTAGGGTTAGGATTAATGTTAGGGTTAGGCTTAAGGTGAGGGTTAGTTTGAGGGTGAGGGTTAGGGTAAGGGTTAGGAGTTGGATTAGGGTTAGTGTTAGGGTGAGTGTACGAGTTATTGTTAGGGTTAGGGATAGGCTTAGTGTTAGGCTGAGGTTGATGGTGAGGGTTAGGGTTAGGGTGAGATTGAGGGTTAGGGTTAGGGTGAGTGTGAGGTTTAGGGTTAGGGTTACGCTTAGGATTAGGCTGAGGGTGAGGTGTGGTTTAAGTTTAGGGTGCCGGTTAGGGTTATGGGGAGGGTTAGGATGAAAGTTCGCGTTAGGATTAGGGTGAGGGTGAGGGTGACTGTGTGTGTTATGGTTATGTTTAGGGTTAGGCTTAGGTTTAGCTTGAGGGAGAGGTTGAGGATGAGGGCTAGGGTGAGTGTAAGGTTTAGGGTTAGGTTTAGTGTGAGGGTTAGGGTTAGGTTAAGGGTGAGAGTTAGGGTTCGGTTTAAGTTTAGGGTTAGGTTGAGGGTTTGGGTTCAGATTAGGGTTAGGGTGAGGGTGAGCGTGTGGGTTAGGTTTAGTGTTAGGGTGAGCTTTAGGGTTAGGATTAGGGTTAGGGTTAGGGCTATTGTGAGGGTGAGGTATAGAGTTAGGGTTAGGGTGAGGTTTAGGGTTAGGGTTAGTGTTAGATTTAGGGTTAAGTTGAGGGTGAGGGTTAGGCATAGGGTAAGGATTAGTTTTGCGGTAAGGGTTAGGGTGGGTGTGAGCGTTAGGATTAGGGTTAGGCTTAGTGTTAGGCTGAGCTTGAGGTTTAGGGTTAGGTTGAGAGTTAGAGTTAGGGTTAGGGTTTGGGTGAGGTTTAAGGTTAGGGTTAAGGTGAGGGTAAGGATGATGATTAGGGTTAAGATTACGGTTAGGGTGAGGGCTAGGGTGAGGCTGAGGGTTAGGGTTAGTGTTAGATTAAGGTTTGGGGTTAGGGTTAGTGTTAGGGTGAGGGTTAGGTTGAGGGTTATGGTTACAGTGAAGGTGAGGATTAGGGTTAGTGTGAGGGTTAGGGTTAGGATTAGGGTTAGCATGAGGGTGTGTGCTAGTATTAGGGTTAGGGTTAGGGTTAGGTTTCGGGTTAGGGTTAGTGTTATTGTTAGGGGTATGGTTAGAGTTATGGTAAGGGTGAGGGTGAGGGTTAGGGTTAGGATTAGGGTGAGGTTTAGGGTTAGGGTTAGGATTTGGGTTAGGGTGTGGGTGAGGATTAGGGTTAGATTTAGGTTAGTTGGATGGTTAGGTCGAGGGTTAGGGTTAGGGTTAGTTTTAGGGTTAAGGATAGGGTGAGGGTTAGGGTGAGGTTTAGGGTTATGGTTAGGATTAGGGTTAGGATTGGGGTGAGGGTGAGTTTGAGGGTTATGGTTATGGCTAGGCTTAGGTTTAGGGTAAGGCTGAGGGTGAGGGTGGGGGTGAGGATTACGTTTAAGGTGATGGTTAGGGTTAGGGTTAGTTTTAGTTTAGGATGAGGTTTAGGATTAGGATTAGGTTTAGGGTGAGGGCTAGGGTGAGGGTGAGGTTTAGGGTTAGGGTGATGGTTAGGTTTACGGTTGGGGTGAGGGTTAGGATGAGGTTTAGGGTTAGGGTGAGGGTTAGTGTGAGGATGATGGTAAGGGTAATTGTGAGGTTTCGGCTGAGGGTGAGGGTTAAGATAAGGGTGAGTGTTAGGGTTAGGTATAGGGTTAGGGTAAAGGTCAGGGTTAGGATTAGTGTGAGGGTTAGATTGAGGATTAGGGTTAGGGTTAGTCTGAGGTATACGGTGAGGATGAGGGTTAGGATTAGGGTAAGGGTGAGAGTTAGGATGAGGGTGAGGATTAGGGTTAGGATTAGGTTTAAGGTGACTTTTGGGATTAGTGTGAGGATTAGGGTTAGTTTGAGGGTTAGTGTTAGTGTTAGGGTGAGGGTAAGTGTTAGGGAGAGGGTTAGGTTTAGGGTGAGTGTTATGTTTAGGGTGAGGGTTTGGGTTAGGTTTAGGGTTACTGTTAGGTTTAGGGTTAGGGTTACGGTTATGGTGAGGGTGAACGTTAGGTTTAGGGTTACAGTGAGGTTTAGTGTTAGGGTTAGGGTAAGAGTAAGGGTTAGGTTGAGGGTGAGGTTTAGGGGTACAATTTTAGTTAGGGTGAGGGTTAGGGTTAGTGTGCCGGTTAGCGTCGGGGGGACTGTAAGGGTAAAGTTGACGTTTAGGCTGAGGGTGAGGGTTACGTTAAGGGTGAGGGTTAGGGTTAGGGTGAGGGTTAGTGTTAGCGTTAGGCTGAGGTTGAGTGTTAGATTGAGGATTAGTGTTAGGGTTAGTGGGAGGTTTATGGTGAGGATGAAGGTTAGGTTTAGCCTGAAGGCTAGGGTGAGGTTGAGGGTTAGGGTTAGTGTTAGGGTGAGGTTTAGGGTTAGGGTGATGTTTAGGGTTAGTGTTAGGGTTAATGTTAGGATTAGGTTTAGTGTTAGGTTGAGGGTAAGTTTTAGGGTGAGTTTTACGGTTAGGGTGAGGGTTATAGTTAGGGTGAGGGTTAGGGTTAGGATAAGTGTAAGGGTGAGGTCTAGGCTAAGGGTTAGGGTGAGGGTTAGGGTTAGGGATAGGATGAGGTTTAGGATTAGGTTTAGGGTGAGGGTGAGTGTGAGGGTTAGGATTCGGGTTAGCATTAGGCTTAGAGTTAGGATGAGGGTTAGGGTGAGGGTTTGGGTGAGGCTGAGGCTGAGGATTAGGGTTAGGTTAAGGTTTAGTGTTAGTGTTCGGGTTAGTGTTAGCGTTACAGTGAGGGTTGGGGTTAGGGTTAGGGTTAGGGTTAGGCTTAGAGTTAGGGACAGGGTTAGAATGAGGATTAGGTTTATGATTAGGGTTAAGGTGAGGGTGAGGATTAGGGTTAGTGTTAGGGTAAGGTTTAGGGTTAGGGTTAGGGTTAGGGTAAGGGTTAGGATGAGGGTTAGGGTTATGGTGAGGGTGATGGCTAGGGTTAGGGTGAGGGTTAGGGTTAGGATTAGGGTTAGGGTGAGGTTGATTGTTAGCTTTATGTTTAGGGTTAGGTTTAGGGTTAGGATTACTGTTATTGTTAGGGTTAGGGTTATAGTTATGGTGAGGGTGAGGGTAAGGGTGAGTGTTAGGGTTAGGGTGAGGTTTAGGGTTAGGGTTAGGTTTAGGGTTAGGGTGAGGGTGAGGTTTATGGTTAGATTTAGGTTATTTGGAGGGTTAGGTCGAGAGTTAGGGTTAGGGTAAGTGTTAGGGTTAAGGTTAGAGTGAGGGTTAGGTTGTGGTTTAGGGTTAGGTTAGACTTAGGGTGAGGGTAAGGTTTATGGTTACATTTCGGTTATTTGGAAGGTTAGGTCGAGAGTTAGGGTTAGGGTAAGGGTTAGGGTTAAGGTTAGGATGAGGGTTAGGTTGAGGTTTAGGTTTTCCGTTAGGTTTAGGGTCAGGATTAGGGTTAGGGTGAGGGCGAGTGTGAGGTTTAGGGTTAGGGTTAGGCTTAGGCTTAGGGTTAAGCTGAGGGTGAGGGTGGGGGTGAGGATTAGGGTTAGGGTGATGGTTAGGGTTAGGGTTAGGTTGAGGGTTAGTGTTAGAGTTAGGGTTAGAGTTAGGGTTAGGCTGAGGGTGAGGTTTCAGGGTAGAGTTATGGTTAAGGTGAGGGTTAGGGTTAGAGTGAGTGTTATCGTGGGGGTGACGGTAAGGGTAAAGTTGAGGTTTAGGCTGAGGGTGAGGGTTACGGTAAGGGTGAGGGTAAGGGTTAGGGTGAGGGTTAGTGTTAGTGTTTGGGTGAGTTTGACGGTTAGATTGAGGATTAGTGTTAGGGTTAGTGTGAGGTTTATGGTGAGGATGAGAATTAGGGTTAGTGTGAAGGCTATGGTGAGGGTGAGGGTTAGGTTTAGTGTTAGGGTGAGGTTTAGGTTTAGGGTGATGTTTAGGGTTAGTGTGAGTGTTAGTGTTAAGGTTAGTGTTAGTGTTAGGTTGAGGGTAAGCATTAATGTGAGGGTTAGTGTTAGGGTGAGGTTTATGGTTAGTGTGAGGGTTAGGAATAGGATAAGTGTAAGGGTGAGGGCTAGGCTGAGGGTTAGGGTGAGTGTTAGGGTTAGGGATAGGCTTAAGTTTAGGATTAGGTTTAGGTTGAGTGTGAGTGTGAGGGTTAGGATTAGGGTTAGAGTTAGGCTTAGAGTTAAGAGGAGGGTTAGGGTTAGGGTTTGGGTTAGGGTAAGGGTGAGGCTGAGGATTAGGGTTAGGTTTAGTTTTAGGTTTAGGGTTAGTGTTAGTGTTAGGGTTAGTGTTAGTGTTACAGTGAGGGTTGGGCTTAGGTTTAGGGTTAGGGTTAGGCTTAGAGTTAGGGTGATTGTTAGGATGAGAATTAGGTTACAATTAGGGTTAGGGTGAGGGCTAGGGTGAAGATGAGGTTTAGGGTAAGTGTTAGGCTAAGGTTTAGGGCTAGGGTTAGGGTGAGGGTGATGGTTAGGTTTAGGATTAGGGTTAGGTTTAGGATTAGGGTTAGGGTGAGGTTGAGTGTTAGCATTAGGTTTAGGGTTAGGGTTAGGGTTTGGTTTAGGGTTAGGATTACTTATTGTTAGGGTTAGGGTAAGAGTTATGATGAGGGTGAGGGTGAGGGTGAGTGTTTGGATTAGAATGAGGTTGAGGTTTAGGGTTAGGTTTAGGAGTAGGATTAGGGTTAGTGTAAGTGTGAATGTGAGGGTTAGGGTTAGGTTTAGGCATAGGCTTCTGGTTTTGCTGAGGTTGAGGGTGAGGGTTAGGGTTAGGGTGAGGTTTAGGGTTAGGGATTGGGTGAGTGTGAGGGTTAGGTTTAGGGTTAGGCTGAGCATGAAGGTGTGGGTTAGGTTTAGGGTTAGTGTTAGGTGAGGTTTAGGTTTTGGGTTAGGGTTAGAGTTAGGGTTAGGGTGAGGGTGAGGTTTAGGGTAAGAGTTAGGGTTAGGGTGAGGTTTAGGTTGAGGATTAGGGTAAGGGTTAGTTTTAGGTTTGGGGTTGGGGTCATAGTTAGGGGGAGTGTTAGGGTTAGACTTAGGTTTAGGGACAGGATTATGGTTAGAGTGAGCGTGAGTGTGTGTGGTAGGTTTAGGTTTAGGGTTAGGCTGAGGGTTAGGCTAAGGGTGAGGTTGAGGGTGAGGGTTAGGTTAAGGGGGAGTGTTAGGGTGAGGGTTAGGTTTAGGGTAAGGGCTAGGGTGAGTGTGAGGGTGAAGTTTAATGTTAGGCTTAGGGTTAGGGTTAGGGTGAGGGTGAGGTTTAGGGTTAGTGTTAGGGTTAGGGTGAGGGTTAGCGTTAGGGTTATTGTTACGTTTAGGGTTTGGTTTAGGGTGAGGGTTAGGGTGAGGGTGAGTGTTAGGATTAGGATTATGGTTAGGGTTAGGCTGAGGTTGAGGGTGAGGGTGAGGGTTAGGGTTAGGGTGAACGCTAGGGTGAGGGTGAGGGTTAGGGTTAGTGTTAGAGTGAGTGTTAGGGTTAGGGTGACGTTTAGGGTTAGTGTGAGAGTTAGTGTTAGAGGTAGGCTTAGTGATAGTGTGAGGGTAAGTGTTAGGGTGAGGGTTAGGGTTAGGGTGAGGTTTATGGTTATGGTGAGGGTAAGGGTTAGGATAAGTGTAAGGGTGAGGACTAGGCTGAGGGTTAGGGTGAGGTTTAGGGTTACTTATAGGGTTAGGTTTAGGATTATCGTTAAGGTTAGGGTGAGTGTGAGGGTTAGGATTAGGGTTAGGGTTAATCTTAGAGTTAGGATGTGGGTTAGGGTTACGGTTTCTATTAGGGTGAGGGTGAGGCTGAGGATTAGGATTAGGTTTAGTGTTAAATTTAAGGTTAGGTTAAGGGTTAGGGTTAGTGTTAGGGTCAGTGTTAGGGTTACAGTGAGGGTTGGAGTTAGGATTAGGGTTAGGCTTAGAGTTAGGGTGAGGGTTAGGATAAGGATTAGGTTTACAACTAGGGTTTTGGGTGAGAGCTATGGTGAAGTTGAGGATTAGGGTTAGTGTTAGGGTAAGGTTTAGCTTTAGGGTTAGGTTTAGGGTGAGGGTTAGGATGAGGGTTAGGGTTACAGTGAGAGTTAGGGTAAGGGTTAGGCTTAGGGTTAGGGTTAGGGTTAGGGTTAGGTTGAGGTTGAGTGTTAGCGTTAGTTTTAGGTTAGGGTTAGGGTTAGGTTTAGGTTTAGGATTACTGTTATTGTTAGGGTTAGGGTTAGAGTTATGGTGAGGGTGAGGGTGAGTGTTAGGAATAGGGTGAGGATTAGGGTTAGGGTTAGGATTAGCGTTAGGTTGAGCTTGAGGTATAGGTTTAGATTTAGGTTTAGTTGGAGGGTTTCTTCGAGGGTTAGGGTTCGGTTAAGTGTTAGGGTTAAAGTTAGGTGAGGGTTAGGTTGAGGTTTAGGGTTAGGTTTAGGGTTAGGATTAGGTTAGGGTGAGGGTGAGTGTGAGGTTTAGGTTTAGGTTTAGGCTTAGGCTTAGGGTTAGGCTGAGGGTGATGGTGTGGGTGAGGATTAGGGTTAGGGTGATGGTTACAGTTAGGGTTAGGGTGAGGGTTAGTATTAGGCTCAGGGTTAGAGTTAGGGTAAGGGTGAGGGTGAGGTTTAGTGGTAGAGTTATGGGTAGGGGGAGGGTTAGGGTTAGAGTGAGGGTTATGGTGTGGGTGACATTATGGGTAAAGGTGAGGGTTAAGCTGAGGTTGAGGGTTAGGGGAAAGGTGATGTTTAGGGTTTGGGTGAGGGTTAGGGTTAGGGATAGGGTGAGGGTGAGGGTTAGATTGATTATTAGTGTTAGGGTTAGTGTGAAGTTTAGGGTGAGGATGAGGATTAGGGTTAGGGCGAGGTCTAGCGAGAAGGTGAGGTTTAGGGTTAGTGTTAGGGTGAAGTTTATGGTTAGGGTAATGTTTAGGGTTAGTGTGAGGTTTAGTGTTAGGGTTAGGGTTAGTATTAGGGTGAGGGTAAGCGTTATGGTGATGGTTAGGGTGAGGGTTAGGGTTAGGGTTAGTGTTATTGTTAGTGTTAGGTTTAGAGTTAAAGTTATGGTGAGGGTGAGGGTTAGGGATAGGGGTAGGATGACGTTTAGGGATAGGGTTAGGTTTAGGGTTAGGGTCAGGGTGAGGTTTAGCGTTACAGTTAGGGTTAGGGTGAGGCTGAGGGTGAGAGTTCGTGTTAGAATTATTGTTAGGGTCAGGCTTAAGGTGAGGTTTAGGGTTAGGGTTAGTGTTAGGGTGAGGGCTAGGGTGAGGATGAGGTTTAGGTTTAGGTTCAGGGTGAGGTTTAGTGGTATAGTTAGTGTTAGGGTGAGGCTGAAGGCGAGGGTTAGGGTTAGGATTAATATTAGGCTTAGCCTTAAGTTGAGGTTTAGGTTGAGGGTGAGGTTTAGGATTAGGGTTAGTAGTAGGATTAGGGTTAGGGATAGGCTTAGGGTTAGGCTGAGGTTGAGGGTGAGGGTTAGGGTTAGGGTGAAATTTAGGGTTAGGTTTAGGGTGAGTGTGAGGGTTAGGGTTAGGGTTAGCCTTAGGATTATGCTGAAGGTGAGGGTTTTGGTTAGTGTTAGGGTTAGGGTTAGGGTTATGGGGAGGGTTAGGATGAGGGTTAGGGTTAGGGTGAGGTTTAGGGTGAGGGTGAGTGTGTGTGTTAGGGTTAGGTTTAGGGTTAGGCTTAGGGTTAGGCTGAGGGTGAGGTTAGGGTTAGGCTTAGGCTTAGGCTTAGGCTTAGGGTAAGGCTGAGAGTGAGGGTGAGGCTGAGGGTTAGTGTTAAGCTGAGAGTTATGGTAAGGGTTAGGGGGAGGGTTAGGAAAAGGGATAGGGTTAGGATTAGGGTTGGGTGGGGCTAGGGTGAGAATGAGTTTTAGGGTTAGGGTTAGCTTGAGGGTTAGGATTATTTTAAAGGTGAGAGTTAGTATTCGGGTTAAGTTTAGGGTTAGGTTGAGGGTTAAGGTAAGGTTTACAGTGAGGGTGAGGGTTAGGGTTAGACTGAGGGTTAGGGTTCGGATTAGGGTTAGGGTGAGCATGAGGGTTATGGTTAGTGTTAGGGTGAGGGTTAGGATGAGGGTTAGGGTTAGGATTAGTGTTAGGGTGAGGGCTAGGGTGAGGGTGAGGTTTAGGTTTAGGGTTAGAGTTAGGGTGAGTTTTAGGTTTAGAGGTAGGGTTACTCTTAGGGTGAGGGTGACGTTTAAGGTTAGAGTTCGGGGTAGGATGAGGCTGAGGTTGAGCGTTAGGGTTAGGGTTAGTGTTAGATTTAGGGTTAATGTGAGGGTTAGGTTCAGGGTGAGGGTTAGGCTTAGGGTTAGGATTAGGTTTAGGGTAAGGGTTAGGGTGAGTGTCAGCATTACTGCTAGGGTTAGGGTTTGGCTTAGGGTTAGGCTGAGGGTTCGGGTTAGGGTTCGGTTATGTTTATTGTTAGGGTGAGGGTTAGGGTTAGGTTTAAGGTGAGCATGAGGTTTTTGGTTACTTTGAGGATTACCTTTAGGGTTAAGGCTAGGCTGAGGGTTAATTTTAGGGTGATGATGAGGGTAAGGATGAGGATTAGGGTTAGGATTAGGGTTAGGGTGAGGGCTAGGGTGAGGGTGAGGGTTAGGGTTAGTGTTAGATTAAGGTTTAGGGTTAGGGTTAGGGTGAGGGTAAGTTTGAGGGTTAGGGTTCCGGTCAGGGTGATGATTAGGGTTAGGGTGAGGGTTCGGTTTAGGATTAGTTTTAGCCTGAGGTTGAGTGTTAGGATTAGTGTTAGGGTTAGGGTTAGGGTTAGGTTTAGGGTTAGGATTAGTGTTTTTGTTAGGGTTATGGTTAGAGTTATGGTGAGGGTGAGGGTGAGGGTGAGGGTAAGGGTTAGGGTTAGGGTGAGGTTTAGGGTTAGGGTTAGGATTAGGGTTAGGGTGAGGGTGAGGGTTATGGTTAGGGTGAGTGTTAGGGTTAGGTTTAGGGTGAGAGGTAGGTTTCGGTTATGTTTAGGATTAGGGTGAGGGTTAGAGTTAGGGTTATTGTGACCATGAGGTTTAGGGTTATGTTGAGGATTAGGCTTAGGGTTAGGGCTAGGGTGAGGGTTAAGTTTAGGTTAGGGTGAGGGTAAGGATGAGGATTAGGTTTAGGATTAGGGTTAGGGTGAGGGCTAGGCTGAGGGTGAGGGTTAGGGTTAGTGTTAGATTAAGGTTTAGGGTTAGGGTTTTGGTTAGGGTGAGGGTTAGGTTGAGGGTTAGGTTTATGGTGCGGGTAAGGATTAGGGTTAGAGTGAGGGTTAGGGTTAGGATTAGGGTTAGCATGAGAGGGAGTGTTAGGATTACAGTTAAGGTTAGGATTAGAATTAGGATTAGTGTTATTGTTAGGTTTAGGTTTTGAGTTATGGTGTGGGGGAGAGTGAGGGTGAGGTTTAGGGTTAGGGTTAGTGTGAGGTTTAGGGTTAGGGTTAGGATTAGAGTTAGGGTGAGAGTGAGGATGAGGGTTATTGTTAGGGTGAGGGTTAGGGTTAGGGTTAGGTGCAGGGTTAGGATGAGGGTTAGGGTAAGGATTAGGGTTAGGGTGATGGCTAGGGTGAGGGTGAGGTTTAGGGTTAGGGTTAGGGTTAGGGTGAGGGTGAGGTTTAGGGTTAGAATTAGGGTTAAGCTGAGGTTGAGGGTGAGGGTTAGTGTTAGGTTTAGGATTAGGATTAGGGTAAGGGTTAGGGTGAGTGTGAGGTTAGGTTTAGGATTAAGGTTAGGCTTAGGGTTACACTGAGAATGAGGGTGAGGGTGAGGTTTAGGGTTAGGATTAGGGTTATGGTGAGGTGAGTGTGTGTGTTAGAGTTAGGTTTAGGGTTAGGCTTAGGGTTAGGCTGATGTTGAGGTTGAGGGTAAGGGTTAGGGTTAGGGTGAGGGTTAAGGTAAGGGTTGGGGGAGGGTTAGGATGAGGTTTAGTGTTAGGATTAAGGTTAGGGTGAGGGCTAGAGTGAGGGTGAGGTTTAGGTTTAGGGTCAGGGTGAGGTTTAGTGTTAGAGTTAGTGTTAGGGTGAGGCTGACGGTGAGGGTTAGGGTTAGGATTAATGTTAGCGTTATGCTTAAGCTGAGGTTTAGGTTGAGGGTGAGGATTAGGGTTAGGGTTAGGGAAAGGCTTAGGGTTATTCTGAGGTTGAGGGTGAGGGTTAGGGTTAGTGTGAGGTTTAGGGTTAGGGTTAGGGTAAGTGTGAGGGTTAGGGTTAGGCTTAAGCTTAGGATTATGCTGAGCGTGAGGGTGAGGTTTAGTGTTAGGATTAGTGTTAGTGTTATGGGGAGGGTTAGGATGAGCGTTAGGGTTGAGGTGAGGTTTAGGTTGAGGGTGAATGTGTGTGTTAGGGTTACATTTAAGATTATGCTTAGGGTTAGGCTGAAGGTGAGCTTGAGGCTGAGGTTTAGTTTTAGGGTGAGGGTTAGGATAAGGTTTAGGGGGATGGTTAGGAAAAGGGATAGGGTTAGGATTAGGGTTGGGTGAGGCTAGGGTGAGAATGAGGTTTAGGGTTAGGGTTAGCTTGAGGGTTAGGATTATGGTAAGTGTGAGAGTTAGTGTTCGGGTTAAGTTTAGGGTTAGGTTGACGTTAAGGTAAGGGTTACGGTGAGGGTGGGGGTTAGGGTTAGGTTGAGGGTGAGGGTTCGGATTAGGGTTAGGGTGATCATGAGGGTTATGGTTAGTGTTAGGGTGAGTGTTAGGATGAGGGTTAGGATGAGGGTTAGCGTTAGGATTATTGTTAGGGTGAGGGCTAGGGTGAGGGTGAGTTTTAGGGTTAGGGTTAGGGTTAGGGTGAAGTTTAGGGTTAGGGTTTGGCTTAGTGTTAGATTTAGGGTTAGGCTGAGGGTTAAGTTGAGGGTAAGGGTTAGGGTAGGTTTAGGATTAAGGTTAGGGTAAGGGTTAGGGTGAGTGTGAGCATTAGGGCTAGGGTTAGGGTTTCGCTTAGGATTAGGCTGAGGGTGATGGTGAGGATGAGGGTTAGGGTTAGTGTTAGATTAAGGTTTAGGGTTAGGGTTAGAGTTAGGGTGAGAGTCAGTGTACAGTTATGTTTTGGGTTAGGGTGAGTGTTAGGGTTAGGGTTAAGGTGAGCATGAGGTTTAGGGTTACGTTGAGGATTAGGCTTAGGGTTAGGGCTAGGGTGAGGGTTAAGGTTAGGTTAGGGTGAGGGTAAGGATGAGGACTAGGGTTAGGATTAGGTTTAGGGTGAGGCCTAGGGTGAGGGTGAGGGTTAGGGTTAGTGTTAGATTAAGGTTTAGGGTTAGAGGTATTGGGTGAGTTTTAGGGTACGGCTAGGTTTAGGGTTAGGGTGAGGGTTAAAGTGAGCATGAGGTTTAGGTTTACGTTGAGGATTCGGGTTAGGGTTAGGGCTAGGGTGAGGGTTAAGGTTAGGGTTAGGGTGAGGGTAAGGATGAGGATTAGGGTTAGGATTAGGGTTAGGGTGAGGGCTAGGGTGAGGGTGAGGGTTAGGGTTACTGTTAGATTAAGGTTAAGGATTAGGGTTAGGGTAAGGGTTAGGTTGAGTGTAGGTTTACAGTGAGGGTGAGGATTATGGTTAGGGTGAGGGTTAGGGTTAGGATTAGGGTTAGCATGAGGGTTAGTGTTAGGATTACAGTTAGGGTTATGGTTCGGTTTAGGTTTATGGTTAGGATTAGTGTTATTGTTAGGGTTAGGGTTAGAGTAATTGGAAGGGTGAGGGTGAGGTTGAGGGTTAGGGTTAGGGTTAGGGTGAAGTTTACGGTTAGGGTTAGGATTAGGGTTAGTGTGAGGGTGAGGTTTAGGGTTAGATTTAGGGTTAGTTGGAGGGTTAGGTAGGTTTAGGGTTAGGGTTAGTTTTAGGGTTAAGGTTAGGGTGAGGGTTAGGTTGAGGTTTAAGTTTATGGTTACGGTTAGGGTTAGGATCAGGATGAGGGTGAGGGTGAGTGTGAGGGTTAAGATTAGGGTTAGGCTTAGGCTGAGGGTGAGGGTGGCGGTGAGGGTGGCGGTGAAGATTAGGTTTAGTGTGATGGTTAGGTTTGGGGATAGGGTGAGTGTTAGGATGAGGGTTAGGATTAGGATTAGGGTTAGGGGGAGGGCTAGGGTGAGGGTGAGGGTTAGGGTAAGGATTAAGCTTAGGCTTAGGGTTATGCTGAGCGAGTGGTTGAGGGTGAGAGTTAGGGTGAGTTTGATGGTTAGGTTTACGGTTATGGTGAGGGTTAGGATGAGGTTTAGGGTGAGGGTTAGGGTGAGGATGATGGTAAGGATAAGTTGAGGTTTAGTCTGAGGGTGAGGGTTAAGATAAGGGTGAGGGTTAGGGTTTAGTTTAGGGTTATGGTAGGGGTTAGGGTTAGGGTTAGGTTGAGGGTTAGATTGAGGATTAGGGTTAGGGTTCGTGTGAGGCTAGGGTGAGGGTGAGGTTTACAGTTTGGTTTAGGGTGAGGTTTAGGGATAGGATTAGTTTTAGGGTTGGGGTGAGGGTGAGGTTTAGGGTTAGAGTTAGATTTAGGGGGATGGTTAGGGTGAGGTTTATGGTTATTGTTATTTTTAGGTTTTTGGGATGGTGAGGGTTAATTTGAGGTTTAGGGATAGGGTTAGGTTTAGTATTAGGGTTAGGGTGAGGGTGAGGGTGACCGTTAGGGTGAGGGCTAGGCTTAGGCTTAGGCTTAGGCTGAGGGTGAGGGTGGGGGTGAGAATTAGGGTTAGGGTGATGGTTTGGGTTAGGGTTATTGTTAGGTTTAGGGTTAGAGTTTCGGTGAGGGTGAGGGTGTGGGTGAGGGTTAGGGTTCGGATTAGGGTGTGGTTTACGGTTAGGGTTAAGGTTAGTGTTAGGGTGAGGTTTAGGGTTAGATATAGGGTTAGGGTAAGGGTTAGGGTTAGAGTTAGTGATAGGGTTAGTGTTAGAATTATGTTGAGAGTGAGGGTTAGGTTGAGGTTTAGGGTTAGCGTTATGGTGAGGGTTAGTGTGAGGGTTAGTATTACGGTTAGGGTTATTGTTAGGGTGAGGGTAAGTTTTAGGGTGAGAGTTTGGGTTAGGGTGAGGGTTACTGTTATGGTGAGTGTTAGGATTAGCGTTAGGGTTATTGTTAGGCTTAGGTTTAGGGTTTTGGTTACAGTGAGGGTGAGTTATAGGGTTAGTGTTAGGGTGAGGTTTAGGGTTTGGGTTAGGGTTAGAATGAGGGTTACGATGAAGGTGAGTTTGCTGTTAGAGTTAGGGTGATGGTGACGGTTAAGGTTAGGATTTGGGTTAGGGTGAGGGCGAGTGTGAGTGTTAGGATTAGGTTTAGGTTTCGGCTAAGAGTTAGGCAAAGGGTGAGGTTGAGGGTGAAGTTTAGGGTTAGGATTAGGGTTAGTGTGAGAGTGAGGGCGACGGTTTGATTTAGTGTTAGGGTGAGGGTTAGGGTGAGTGTTAGGATTAGGGTTAGGGTTAGGTTGAGGGTTTGGGTTAGGGTAAGAGTTAGGGTTCGGTTAAGTTCAGGGTTAGGGTGAGTGTTTGGGTTAGGGTTATGGTGAGCATTAGGGTTAGGGTTAGGTTGAGGGTTTGGGTTAGGTTAAGGATGAGGGTTAGTTTTAGGGTTAGGTTTAGGGTTAGGATGAGGACAAGGGTTACGATTAGTGTTAGGGTGAGGGATAGGGAGAGGGTGAGAACTAGGATTTGTGTTAGGTTAAGGTTTAGGTTAAGGGATAGGCTTAAGGTGAGGGTTATTATGAGGGTTAGGGTTACGGTGAGGGTGAGGTTAGGGTTAAGGTGAGGGTTAGGGTTAGGATTAGGGTTAGGGTTAGGGTGAGTGTGAGGTTTAAGGTTAGATTTAGGGTTAGGGTGAAGCTGAGGGTGAGTGTTAGGGTTCCAGTTAGTGTTAGGTTTAGGGTTAGTGAAAGGGTCAGGGTTAGAGTGAAGGTAAGTGTAAGGGTTAGGGTTAGGGTTAAGGTTAGGGGGAGGGTTAGGATGAGGGTTAGTATTAGTATTAGGGTTAGGGTGAGGGCTAGGGTGAGGGTGAGGTTTAGGGTTAAGGTTAGGGTGAGCTTTAGGGTTAGGATTAGTGTTAGGGTTAGGGTGAGGCTGAGGTTTAGGGTTAGAGTTAGGGTTAAGGTGAGGCTGAGGGTGAGGGTTAGGGTTAGGTTTAGGATTAGGATTAGGGTAAGGGTTAGGTGAGTGTGAGAGTTAGGGTTAGGTTTAGAGTTAGGATCAAGCTGAGCTTGAGCTTTAGGGTTACGTTGAGGATTAGGGTTAGGGTTAGGGCTAGGGTGAGGGTTAAGTTTAGGGTTAGGGTGAGGGTAAGGATGAGGATTAGGGTTAGGATTAGGGTTAGGGTGAGGGCTAGGGTGAGGCTGAGGGTTAGGGTTAGAGTTAGATTAAGTTTTAGGGTTAGGGTTGCGGTTAGGGTGAGGGTTAGGTTGAGGGTTAGGGTTTCGGTGAGAGTGAGGATTATGGATAGTGTAAGGGTTAGGGTTAGGATTAGGGTTAGCATGAGAGTGAGTGTTAGGATTAGGGTTAGGGTTTGGGTTAGGTTTAGGGTTAGGATTAGTGTTATTGTTTGGGTTAGGGTGAGAGTTGTGGTGAGGGTGAGGGTGAGGGTGAGGCTTACGGATAGGGTTAGGGTGAGGTTTAGGATTAGGGTTAGGGTGAGGGTGAGGTTTAGGGTTAGATTTAGGGTTAGTAGGAGGGTTAGGTCGAGGGTTAAGTTTAGGGTTAGTTTTAGGGTTAAGGTTAGGGAGAAGGTTAGGTTGAGGTTTAGGGTTATGGTTAAGTTTAGGGTTAGGATTAGGGTGAGGGTGAAGGTGAGTGTGAGGGTTAGGCTTAAGGTTAGGCTGAGTGTGAGGGTGGAGGTGAAGATTAGGTTTAGGGTGATGTTTAGGATTAGGGCTAGGATGAGTTTTAAGATGAGGGTTAGGATTACTATTCTGGTTAGTGCGAGGTCTAGGGTTAGGGTGAGGGTTAGGGTAAAGTTTAGGCTTAAGCTTAGGGTTAGGCTGAGCATGAGGTTGAGGGTGAGGTTTAGGGTTAGGGTGATGGTTATGTTTACGGTTAGGGTGAGGGTTGGGATGAAGTTTAGGGTTAGGGTGAGAGTTAGGGTGAGGATGATGGTAAGGGTAAGGGTAATGTTTACGTTGAGGTTGAGTGTTAATGTGAGGGTGAGGGTTAGGGTAAAGTTTAGGGTTAGGGTTAGGGTTAAGGTTAGGTTTAGGGTGAGGGTTAGGGTTAGGATTAGGGTTAGGGTGAGGTTGAGTGTTAGCATTAGGGTTAGGGTTAGGTTTAGGGTTAGGGTTAGGATTAGTGTTCTTGTTAGGGTTAGGGTTAGAGTTATGGTGAGGGTGAGGGTTAGGGTTAGTGTTAGGGTTAAGGTTAGGGTGAGGATTAGGTTGAGGTTTAGGGTTAGGGTTAGGTTTAGGGTTAGGATTAGGTTTAGGGTGAGGGTGAGTGTGAGTTTTAGGGTTAGGGTTAGGCTTTTGCTTAGGGTTAGGCTGAGGGTGAGGATTAGGGTTAGGGTGATGTTTAGGGTTAGGGTTATAGTGAAGGATAGTGTTACGGTTAGGGTTACAGTTAGGATTAGGGTGACGATGAGGTTTAGGGGTAGAGTTAGGGTTAGGGTGAGGGTTAGCATTAGAGTGAGGGTTAGGGTGACGTTGACGGTAAGGATAAAGGTGAGGGTTAGGCTGAAGTTGAGGTTACAGTAAGGGTGAGGGTTAGGGTTAGGGTGAGGGTTAGGGTGAGGGTTCAGGTGAGGGTGAGGGTTAGATTGAGGATTAGTGTTAAGGTTAGTGTGAAGTTTAGGGTGAGGATGAGGGTTAGGGTTAGGGTGAGGGCTGGGAGAGGGTCAGGTTTAGGGTTAGTGTTAGGGTGAGGTTTACGGTTAGGATGATGGTTAGTGTTAGTGTGAGGGTTAGTGTTAGGTTTAGGGTTAGTGATAGGGTGAGGGTAAGTGTTAGGGTGAGGGTTAGGGTTAGGGTGAGTTTTATGGTTAGGGTGAGGGTTACGGTTAGGATTAGGATTATTGTTATCTTTAGCGTTAGGGTTTCGGTTATGGTGAGTATGAGGATTACATTTATGGCTAAAATGAGTTTTAGGGATAGGGTTATGGTTAGGGTTAGGGTCAGGTTTATGTTTTGTGTTAGAATTACGGTCTGGGTGAGGCTGAGGTTGAGGGTTAGGGTTAGGATTAATGTTAGGGATAGGCTTAAGGTGAAGGTTAAGTTGAGGGTGAGGGTTAGAGTTAGGGTTAGGAGTAGGATTAGGGTTACTTTTAGGGTGAGTGTGAAGGTTAGGATTAGGGTTAGGGATAGGCTTAGGGTTAGGCTGAGGTTGAGGGTAAGGTTTAGGGTTAGGGTTAGGGTTAGGATGAGTGTGAGTGTTATTGTTAGGATTAGGGTTAGGGTGAGGGTGAGTGTGTGTGTTAGTTTTAGGGTTAGGGTTAGGGTTAGGTTTAGGTTGAGGTTTGAGGTTTGGTATAGGGTTACAGTTAGGTTTATGGTGAGGGTGAGGTTTAGGGTTAGGCTGAGGGTGAGGGTGGGTTTGAGGATTAGAGTTAGGGTTAGGATTAGGATTAGGGTTAGGGATATTGTTAGTGTTATGTTTAGGGTTAAGTTTGTGGTGAGGCTGAGGGTGCAGGTGAGGGTGAGGTTTAGGGTTAGAGTTAGGGTGAGGTTTAGGGTGAGGGTGATGTTTAGGGTTAGAGTTAGGGTTAGGGTGAAGGTTAGGTTGAGGTTTAGGGTTAGTGTTAGTGTTAGGGGTAGGGTTAGCATGAGATTTAGGGGGAGGTTTAGGGTTAGGGTTAGGGTGAGGTATAGGATTAGTGTTAGGGTGCAGGTGAGTGTGTGTTTTAGGGTCAGGTTTAGGGTTAGGCTTAGGGTTAGGCTGATGGTGAGGTTGAGGGTGAGGGTTAGGGTTCGGTTTGGGGTGAGGGTTAGGGTTAGGATTAGGGGTAGGTTGAGGGTTAGGATGAGGTTTATGGTTAGGATTTGGATAAAGCTGAGGGCTAGGCTGAGGGTTAGGTTGAGGGTTAGGGTTAGAGATAGGGTTAGGTTTAGGATTAGGGTTAGGGTGAGGTTGAGTGTGAGGGTTAGTGTTAAGGTTAGGGTTAGGCTTATAGTTAGTGTGAGGGTTAGGGTTAGGTTTTGGGTTAGGGTGAGGGTGAGGCTGAGCATTAGGTTTAGGGTTAGGATTAGGTTTAGGGTTAGTTTTAGGTTTAGGGTTAGTGTTAGGATTATGTTGAAGGTTAGGAATAAGATTAGGGTTAGGGTTAGACTTAGGGTTAGGCTGAGGGTGAGGGTGGGTGTGATGATTAGAGTTAGGGTTAGGGTTAGGCTTCGGGTTAGGGTTATTGTGAGTGTTATGGTTAGGGTTAAGTTTGTGGTGAGGGTGAGGCTGAGGGTGAGGGTTATGTTTATGGATAGGGTTAGGGTTACGGTTAGTGTTAGGGTTATTATTATTGTTAGGGTTAGAGTTAGATTTACGGTGAGGGTGAGGATACGGGTGAGGGTTAGGTTTAGGGTTAGGGTGGGGTTTACGGTTAGGGTTAGGATTAGGGTTCGGGTGAGGTTGACGTTTAGGGTTAGATTTAGGGTTAGTGTTAGTGTGAGGGTTAGTGTTAGCGTTAGGATTAGTGTTACAGTGAGGGTAAGACTTAGGGTGACGGTTTGGGTTAAGGTGACGGTTATGGTTAGGGTGAGGTTTAGCATTAGGTTTAGGGTTGTTGTTAGGTTTCAGTTTAAGGTTACTGTTATGGTGCAGGTGAGGGTGAGGTTTAGGGTTAGGGTTAGGGTGAGTTTTAGGGTGAGGGTGAGGTTTAGGGTTAGAGTTAGGGTTAGGGTAAAGGTTAGGTTGAGGGTTAGGGTTAGGGTTAGTGTTAGGGTGAGATTAGGGCGAGGTTTAGGGTTAGGGTTAGGGTGAGGATTAGGATTAGGGTTAGCATGCGGGTGAGTGTGTGTGTTAGGGTTAGGTTTAGGGTTAGGCTTAGGATTAGTCTGAAGGTGAGGTTGAGGGTGAGGGTTAGGATTAGGGTTAGGGTGAGGGTGAGGTTGAGGGTTAGGATTAGGGTTAGGGTGAGGGTTAGGATGAGGCTTAGTGTTAGGATTAGGGTTAGGGTGAGTGCTAGGGTGAGGTTTAGGGTTAGGTTAAGGTTTAGGCTTAGGCTTAGGGTTAGGCTGAGCGTGAGGTATAGGTTGAGGTTTAGGGTTATGGTGATGGTTAGGTTTATGGTAAGGGTGAGGGTTAGGATGAGGTTTAGGGTAGGGGGAGGTTTAGGGTGAGGATGATGGTAAGGGTAAAGGTGAGGTTTAGGCTGAGGGTGAGGGTTAAGATAATGGTGAGTGTTAGGGTTAGGTTTACGGTTAGGGTGAGGGTTAGGATTAGGCTTTGGGTGAGGGTTAAATTGAGGTTTAGGGTTAGGGTTAGTGTAAGGTTTATGGTGAGGATGAGGGTTAGGATTAGGGTTAGGATAATTTTTAGGTTTAGGGTGAGGGTGAGGTTTTCTTTTGGAAAGAGGGTTAGGGTGAGGGTTAGGGTGAAGGTTAAGGTTAGGGTAAGGGTTATCATGGGGGTGATGGTAAGGGTAAACGTGAGGGTTAGGCTGAGGGTGAGGGTTACAGTGGGATGAGGGTTAGGGTTAGGGTGAGGGTTAGGGTTAGGGGAAGGGTGTGGGTAACGGTTAGATTGAGAATTAGAGTTAGGGTTAGTGTGAGGTTTAGGGTGAGGATGAGGGTTAGTGTTAGGGTGATGGCTAGGGTGAGATGAGGGTTAGGTTTAGCTTTAGGGTGAGGTTTTGGGTTAGGGTGATGATTAGGGTTAGTTTGAGGGTTAGTGTTAGTCTTAGGGTTAGTGTTACGGTGAGAGTAAGTGTTAGGGTGAGTGTTATGTTTAGGGTGAGTGTTATGGTTAGGTTGAGGGTTAGGGTTAGGATTAGGGTTATTGTTAGGGTTAGGGTTACAGTTATAGTGAGGGTGAAAGTGAGGGGTAGGGTTAGGGTTAGGATGAGGTTTAGGTTTAGCGTTAGGTTTAGAGTTAGGGTTAGGGTGAGAGTGAGGTTTATGGTTAGAGTTAGGGTTAATGTTAGGGTTAGGGTTATGGTGATTGTTTGGGTTAGAGTTAGGCTTAGGCTTAGGTTTATGCCAAGCATGAGGGTGAGGGTTAGGCTTATGGTTAGGGTGAGGTTTAGGGTTCGGGTTAGGGTGAGGGTTAGGATGAGGTTTAGGGTTAGGATTTGTGTTAGGGTGAGGGTTAGGTTTAGGGAGACGGTTAGGTTTAGGAGGGTTAGGGTTAGGCTTAGGATGAGTGTGAAGGTCAGGGTTAGGGTTAGGCTTAGGTTTAGGGTGAGGGTTAGTGTTAGGGGTTTGGTTGGGGTAAGGGTGAGGCTGAGGATTAGGGTTAGGTTTAGGGTTAGGTTTTGGGTTAGGTTTAGGGTTAGGGATTGGGTTACAATTAGGGTTAGCGTTAGGGTTAGGGTTAGGCTTAGGGTTAGGCTGAGGGTGAGGTTTAGGGTGAGGTTTAGGGTTAGGGTTAGGGTGAGGGTGAGTTTTAGGGTTAGAGTTAGTGTTATGGGGAGCGTCAGGCTGAGGTTTATGGTTAGGGTTAGTGTTAAGGGCAGGGTGAGGTATAGGTTGAGGTTTAGGGATAGGGTTAGGTTTAGTATTAGGTTTCGGGTGAGGGTGAGGGTGAGTGTGAGGGTTAGGGTGAGGTTTAGGCTTAGGCTTAGGTTTAGGCTGAGGGTGAGGGTGGGGGTGAGGATTAGGGTTTGGGTAATGGTTCGGGTTAGGGTTAGTGTTATTGTTAGGGTTAGGGTTAGAGTTACGGTGAGGGTGAGGGTGCGGGTGAGGGTTAGGCTTAGGGTTAAGCTGGGGTTTAGGGTTAGGGTTAGGGTTACTGTGAGGGTGAGGTTCAGGTTTAGATTTAGGGTTGGGGGAGGGTTAGGGTTAGGGTTAGGCATAGGTTTAGTGTTCGGGTTAGGGTGAGGGTGAGGGTTAGGTTGAGGTTTAGGGTTATGGTTAGGGTTAGTGTGAGGGTTAGGTTTAGGGTTAGGGTTAGTGTTAGGGTGAGGGTAAGTTTTAGGGTGAGAGTTTTAGTTAGGGTGAGCGTTATGGTTTGGGTGAGGGATAGGATTAGGTTAGGGTTATTGTTAGGGTTAGGTTTAGGGTTTTGGTTACGGTGAGGGTGAAGTTGAGGTTTAGGCTTTGGGTTAGGTTTAGAGTGAGGGTTAGGATGAGGGTGAGGTTTACGGTTGGATTTAGGGTTAGGGTGAGGGTTAGGGTGAGGATTAGGGTTTGGGTTACTCTTATGGTTAGGGTTAGGGTGAAAGTTAGTTGGAGGATTAGGGTAAAGGTTAAGGTTAGGGTTAGGTTTAGGGTTTCAGTTTCGGTGAGTGTGAGGGTTAGGATTAGGGTTAGGGTAAGGGTGAGGTTTAGGGTTAGACTTAGGGATAGGGTGAGGCTGAGGGTGAGGGTGAGGTTTAGGGTTTGGGTTAGGATGAGGTTTAGGGTTATGTTTAGGTTGAGTGTGAGGGTTATGTTTAGGGTTAGGGTTAGCCGTAAGTTTAGGATGAGGGTTTGGCTGAGGGTGAGAGTTACGGTTAGTTTGAGGGTTAGGGTTAGGGTTAGGGTGAAGTTTAGTGTTAGTATTAGGGTTAGAGTTATGCTTAGGGTGAGGGTGAGATTTAGACGTAGAGTTAGTTTTAGGGTGAGTGTTAGGGTTAGGGTGAGGGTTAGGGTAGGGGTGACGGTAAGGGTAAATGTGAGGGTTAGGCTAGGGTTAGGGTGAGGGTTAGGGTTAGTGTTAGGGTGAGAGTTAGGGTTCGGGTCAAGTTTAGGGTTAGGGTGAGGGTTAGCGTAAGGGTTATGGTAAGGGTGAGGGTTAGGGTTAGGTTGAGGGTTAGGGTTAGGATTAGGGTTAGGGTGAGGGTGAGGGTTAATGTTAGTGTTAGGGTGAGGGTAAGTGTTAAGTTGAGGGTTAGGGTTAGGTTGAGGGTTATGTTTAGGTTGAGGGGTAGAGTTAGGGTTAGGGTTATTGTTAGGGTTAGGGTTAGTGTTACCATTACGGGGTGGGTGAGGGTGTGGGTTAGGTTTAGGATTAGGATGAGGTTTAGGGTTAGAGTAAGTGTTAGAGTTAGGGTTAGTGTGAGAGTGAGGTTTAGGATAGAGTTAGGGTTAGTGTTATGGTTAGTGTTATGGTTATGGTTAGGGTTAAGGTGAGGGTTTGGGTTCGAGTCAAGCTTAGGCTTAAGCTTAGGCCAAGCATGAGGGTGATGGTTGGGGTTAGGGTTAAGGTGACGGTTAGTATGAGGTTTAGGTTTAGGATTAGTGTTAGGGTGAGGACTAGGGTGAGGGTTAGTGTTTGGGTTAGGTTTAGGGATAGGTTTAGGTTTAGAATTAGGGTTGGGTTGAGCGTCATTGTGAGAGTCAGGGTTACGGTTAGGCTTAGGGTTAGGGTGAGAGTTAGGGTTAGGGTTTTTTGTTAGGGTGAGGGTGAGGCTAAGGATTAGGGTTAGGTTTAGGATTAGGTTTTGAGTTATGTTTAGGCTTAGGCTTAGAGTTAGGGTTAGGGTTAGGGTTAGGGTTAGTCTTAGGATTAGACTGAGTGTGAGGTTGGGGTTGAGGATTATGGTAAGGGTTAGGATTAGGGTTATTGTTAGTGTTAAGGTTAGGGTTAAGTTTGCACTGAGGGTGAGGCTGAAGTTGAGGCTTATGGTTAGGGTTAGGGTTAGGGTTAGTGTTATTTTTAGGGTTAGGGTTAGATTTACGGTGTGATTGAGGGGTTAGGGTGAGGGTTAGGGTTAGGGTGAGGTTTAGGGTGAGGTTTAGGGTTAGAGTTAGTGTTAGGGGGATGGTTAGGTTGAGGTTTAGGGTTAGGATTATTGTTAGGGTTAACGGGGAGGGTGAGGGTTAGGTTGAGGTTTAGGGATAGGGTAGATTTAGTATTAGGGGTAGGGTGAGGGTGAGTGTGACAGTTAGGGTGAGGGTTAGGCATAGGCTTAGGGTTAGGCTGAAGGTGAGGGTGGGGGTGAGGATTAGGGTTAGGGTGATGGTTTGGGTTAGGGTTAGTGTTATTGTTAGGGTTAGGGTTAGAGTTATGGTGTGGGTGAGGGTGCGGGTAAGGGTTAGGCTTAGGGTTAGGGTGGGGTTTCGGATTAGGGTTTGGGTTAGTGTGAGGGTGAGGTTTAGGGTTAGAATTAGGGTTATGATTAGGGTTAGGGTGAGGGTTAGGGATAGGGTTAGTGTTAGAGTTAAGGTGAGGGTGAGGGTTAGGTTGAGGTTTAGGGTTATGGTTATGGTTAGGTTTAGTGTGAGGGTTAGTGTTAGGGTTAGGGTTAGTGTTAGGGTGAGGGTAAGTTTTAGGGTGAGATTTTGGGTTAGGGTGAGGGTTATGGTTAGGGTGAGGGTTAGGATTAGTGTTAAGTATATTGTTAGGGTTAGGTTTAGGCTTTTGGTTTCAGTGAGAGGGAGGGCGAGGTTTAGGGTTAGGGTTAGGGTGAGGTTTAGGGTTAGGATTAGTGTTAGGGTTAGGGTTAGTGCGAGAGTTAGGAGTACAGTTAGGGTTAGGGTTAGGCTTAAGGTTAGAGTTAGGTTTAGGGTTTCGGTTACGGTGAGGGTGAGTTTCAGTATTAGGGTTAGGGTGAGTGTGAGGTTTAGGGTGAGAATTAGGGTTAGGGTGAGGCTGAACGTGAGGGTGAGGGTTAGAGTTAGGGTTAGGATTAGGATTAGGTTTAGGATTAGGGTGAGTGTGAAGGTTATGGTTAGGGTTAGTGTTTGCCTCAGGTTTAGGCTGTGGGTTTGCGTGAGGGTGAGGATTATGGTTAGTTTGAGGGGTAAGGTTAAGTTTAGGATGAGGTTTAGTGTTAGGGTTATGGTTAGAGTTATGGTTAGGGTGAGGGTGAGGTTTAGGGCTAGAGTTAGTTTTAGGGTGAGGGTTATGGTGAGTGTGAGGGTTAGGGTAGGGGTGAAGTTAAGGGTAAACGTGAGGGTTAGCCTGAGGGTGACCATTACGGTAAGGTTGAGTGTTAGGGTTAGGGTGACATTTAGGGTTAGGTTTAGTGTGCGAGTTAGGGTACACTTTAAGTGTAGGGTTAGGGTGAGGGTTAGGGTAAGGGTTACAGTGAGGGTGAGTGTTAGGTTTAGGTTGAGGGCTAGGTTGAGGGTGAGGATTAGGGTTAGAGTTAGGATGAGAGCTAGGGGGAGGGTTAGGGTTAGGGATAGGGTTGGGTTTAGGATTAGTGTTAGGTTGAGGGTGAGTGTGAGGGTTAGGGTTAGGTTTAGGGTTAGGCTTAGAGTTGGGGTGAGGATTAGGGGTAGAGTTTGGGTTAGGGTGAGGCTGAGGCTGAGGATTAGTGTTAGGTTTAGGGTTATGGTTACGCTTAGGGTTAAGCTGAGGGTGAGGGTGGTGGTTAGGATTAGAGTTAGGGTTAGGTTAGGCTTAATTTTAGGGTTATTGTTAGTGTTATGGTTCGGGTTAAGTTTGCAGCGAGGGTGAGGCTGAGGGTGAGGGTTATGGTTAGAGTTAGGGTTAGGGTTAGGGTTAGTGTTATTGTTAGGTTTAGGTTTATGATTACGGTGAGGGTCAGGGTGAGGGTTAGGGTTAGGGTTAGGGTGAGGTTTAGGGTTAGGGTTAGGATTAGGTTTAGGGTGAGTGTGAAGTTTAGGGTTAGATTTAGACTTAGTTGGAGGGTTAGGTTGAGCGTTAATGTTAGGTTTAGTGTTAGGGTTAAGGTTAGGGTGAGGTTTAGGATTTGGTTTAGGGTTAGGGTTAGGGTTAGGATTAGGGTTAGGGTGAGGTGAGTGTGAGAGTTAGGGTTAGGCTCAGGCTTAGGCTGAGGGTTAGGCTGAGGGTGAGGGAGTGGGTGAGGATTAGGGTTAGCGTGATGTTCGGGTTCAGGTTAAGGTGAGGGCTAGGATGAGGGTTAGGGTTAGGCTTAGGGTTAGGGTGAGGGCTAGGGTGATGGTGAGGGTTAGGGTAAGTGTTATGCTTAGGCTTAGGGTTAGGCTGAGCATGAGGTTGAGGGTGAGTGTTAGGGTTAAGGATAGTGTGAGATTTAGTGTTAGGTTTAGTGTTAGAGTTAGGGTTAGGACGAGAGTGAGGTTTAGGAGTAGGGTTATGGTCAGCGTGAGGATTAGGGTTTGGGTGAGGGCAAGGGTGGGGGTGACGGTAAGGGTAAAGATGAGAGTTAGGCTGAGGGTGAGGGTTATGATAAGGGTGGGGGTTAGGTTTAGGATGAGGGTTAGGGTTAGGGTTAGGGTGAGGTTAAGGCTTAGATTGAGGTTTAGTGTTAGGGTTAGTGTGAGGTTTAGGGTGAGGATGAGGGTCAGGGTTAGGGTGAGGGTGAGGGTTAGGGTTAAGTTTAGGGTTTGGGTGAGGTTTAGGATTAGGGTGATGTTTAGGGTTAGTGTGAGGGTTATGGTTTGTGTTAGGATTAAGATTAGGTTTAGGGTTAGGGTGAGTGTGAGGGTTAGTGTTAGGGTTAGGGTTAGGCTTAGTGTTAGGCTGAATGTGAGGGTGAAGTTGAGGGTTATGGTGAGGGTGAGGGTTAGGTTTAGGGTTAGGGTGAGAGTTAGGGTTAGGGTTAGGGTTAGGGTTAGGGTGAAGGTGAGGGTGAGGGTGAGGGTTAGTGTTAGGGTGAGGGTTAGGATGAGGGTTAGGGTTAGGATTAGGGTTAGGGTGAGGGCTGAGGGTAAGGTTTAGGGTTAGGTTTAGGGTGAGGTTTAGGGTGAGGATGAGGGTCCCGGTTAGGGTGAGGGTGAGGGTTAGGGTTAGGTTTAGGGTTTGGGTGAGGTTTAGGATTAGGGTGATGTTTAGGGTTAGTGTGAGGGTTATGGTTTGTGTTAGGATTAAGATTAGGGTTAGAGTTACGGTGAGTGTGAGGGTTAGTGTTAGGGTTAGGGTTAGGCTTAGTGTTAGGCTGAATGTGAGGGTGAAGTTGAGGGTTACGGTGAGGGTGAGGGTTAGGTTTAGGGTTAGGGTGAGAGTTAGGGTTAGGGTTAGTGTTAGGGTTAGGGTGAAGTTGAGGGTGAGGGTGAGGGTTAGTGTTAGGGTGAGCGTTAGAATGAGGCTTAGGGTTAGGATTAGGGTTAGGGTGAGGGCTAAGGTGAGGGTGAGGTTTAGGGTTAGGTTTAGGGTGAGGTTTAGGGTTAGGTGTAGGGTTAGGGTGAGGGTGAGGGTCTGGTTTAGGGTTAGAGTTAAGGATAGGGTGAGGCTGAGGGTGAGGGTTAGGGTTAGGGTTAGTGTTAGAGTTAGGGTTACAGTGAGGGTGAGGTTGAGTGTGAGGATTAGGCTTAGTGATAAGATTAGGTTTAGGGTACAGGTTAGGGTGAGTGTGAGGGTTAAGGTTAGGGTTAGGGTGAGAGTTAGGATTAGGGTGAGGGTTAGTGTTAGGGTTATGGTTAGGGTGTGGGTTAGTGTTAGTGTTAGGGTGAGGGTTAGGATGAGGATTAGGGTTAGGATTAGGGTTAGGGTGAGGGCTAGGGAGAGGGTGAGGGTTAGGGTTAGTGTTAGGGTGAGGTTTAGGTTTAGGGTTTAGTCTTAGGGTCAGGGATAGGATGAGAGTTAAGGTTACTGTAACTGTGAGGGTTTGCATTAGGGTGAGGATTAGGGTTCGGATTAGGCTTAGAGTGAGGGTGAGTATTAGGATTAGGTTAGGGTTAGGGTTAGGGTTATGTTTAGGCTTAGGATTAGTTTATTGTTTGGGTTAGGGTTAGAGTTACAGTGATGGTGAGCTTCATGGTGAGGGATAGGCTTAGGCTTATGCTTAGGGATAGGCTGAGCTTGAGGTTGAGGTTGAGGGTTAGGGTTAGGGTGATGGTAAGGTTTATGGTTAGTGTGAGGGTTAGGTTGAGGGTTAAGGTTAGGGTTAGGTTTACGGTTAGTGTGAGGGTTAGGTTTAGGTTTTGGGTTAGGATGAGGATGATGCTCAGGATTACTGTTAGTTTTAGGGTTAGGGTTAGGTTTAGGGTTAGGGTTAGTTGTACGGTTACGGTCAGGGTTTGGGTTAAGTTTAGGGTTATGGTTAGGTTTAGGGTGAGGGCTAGGGTGAGGCTTAGGGTGAGGTTTAGGGTTAGGGATAGTGTTAGGGCGAGGGTTAGTTTGAGGGTTATGGTTAGGGTTAGTGTTAGGTTTAGGGTTAGGGTGAGAGTTAGGCGGAGTGTTAGGGTTAGGGATAGGGTTAGGATTAGGGTTAGGGTGAAGATGAATATTTGTGTTTAGGTTAGCTTTACGGTTAGGCTTAGGTTTAGGCTGAGGGTGATGTTGAGGATGAGGGTTAGGGTTATGTTGAGGGTTAGGGTTAGGGTTAGTGGGAGGGTTAGGGTGAGGGGTAGTTTTAGGATTAGGGTTAGGGAGAGGGCTAGGTTTTGGGTGAGGTTTAGGGTTAGTGTTAGGGTGAGGTTTAGGGTTAGGGTTAAGGTTAGGTTAAGGGTGAGGATTAGGCATAGAGTTAGTGTTATGGTGAGGCTGACCGTGAGGGTTAGGTTTAGGGTTAGTGTTAGATTTATGGTGAGTGTGATGGTTAGTATTAGTGTTAGGGTTAGGCTTAGGGTTAGGCTGAGGTTGAGGGTGAGGGTTAGGGTTAGGGTGAGGGTTAGGGTTAGGGTTAGGGTGAGGGTGAGGGTAAGGGTTAAGATTAGGGTTAGGCTTAGGGTTAGGCTGAGGGTTAGGGTGAGGGTTAGGTTTACGGTTAGGGTGAGGGTTAGGGTTAGTGTTAGTGTTATTGTTAGGGTCAGGGTTAGAGTTAAGGTGAGGTTAGGGTGCGGGTGAGGGTTAGGGTTAGGGTTAGGGTGGGGTTAAGAGTTAGGGTTAGGGTGAGCGTGTGGTTTAGATTTAGATATGGTGTTAGCAGGAGGCTTAGGGTGAGGGTTATGTTTAGTGTTAGTGTTAGTGTTACTGTTCCAGTTATGGTTAGCATGAGGGTTAGGGTTAGGGCTAGGCTTAGGCTTAAGCTTAAGCTTAGGCCAAGCATGAATGTGAGGGTTAGGGTTAGGGTTAGGGTGAGGGTTAGAGTGAGGTTTAGGGTTAGGGTGAGGTTTAGGGTGAGGGCTAGGGTGAGGCTTAGGGTGAGGTTTAGGGTTAGGGAGAGGGTTAGGTTTAGGATTAGGGTTAGGGTGAGAGTGAGTGTGAGGGTTAGGGTGAAGGTTAGGGTTAGGCTTAGGTTTAGGATGGGCGTTAGGATTAATGTTTGGGTTAAGGAGAGGGTGAGTCTGAGTATTAGGTTTAGGTTTAGGGTTAGAGTTAAGGTTAGGTTTAAGGTTAGGGTTAAGGTTAGTTTTAGGGTTATGGTGAGGGTTAGGGTTAGGGTTAGGGTTAGGGTTTGCCTTAGGGTTAGGCTGATGGTGAGGGTGGGGGTGAGGATAAGGTTAGGGTTAGGGTTAGGTTGAGGGTTAGGTTTAGGGTGGAGTTTAGTATTAGGGTTAGGTTTATGGTTACGGTGAGGGTTAGGGTTAGGGTTAGGTTTACGCTGAGAGTGAGGGTTAGGGTTAAGTTGAGGGTTAGGTTTAGGGTGAGCGTGAGGTTTAGGTTGATGTTTAGGGATATTGTTAGGTTTAGGATTAGGGATAGTTTTAGGGTGAGTGTGAGGGTTAGGGTGAAGGTTAGGGTTAGGCTGAAGTTGAGATTGAGGTTTAGGGTTAAGTTTAGGGTGAGGGCTAATTGTAGGGTTATGAGGAGGGTTTGGATGAGCTTTAGAGTTAGGATTATGGTTAGGGTGAGGGGTATTGTGAGGGTGAGTTTTAGGTTTAGGGTTAGGGTGAGGTTGAGGGTTAAGTTTAGGTTTGGGTTATGTTGAAAGTGAGGTTTAGGGTTAGAGTTAGGGTTAGGGTGAGGCTGAATGTGAGGGTTATGGTTAGGGTTAGTGTTAGAGTTAGGGTTAGGGTGAGGGTTAGGATGATGGTGAGGGTTAGGTTTAGGGTTAGGATTAGAATTAGGGTAAGGGTTAGGGTTAGGCATAGGGTTAGGGTTAGGATTAGGGTTATTGTTAGGGTTAGGGTTAGAGTTATGGTGAGGGTTTGGTTGCGGGTTAGGTTTATTGTTAGTGTTAGGGTAGGGTTAAGTGTTAGGGTTAGTGTTAGTGTGAGGGTGAGGTTTAGGGTTAGATATAGGTTTAGGGGTATGTTTAGGGTGAGGGTTAGGTTGAGGGTTAAGGTTAGGGTTAGGGTTACGTTGAAGGTGAGGTTTAGGGTTAGAGTTAGGGTTAGGGTGAGGCTGAAGGTGAGGGTTAGGGTTAGGGGTAGTGTTAGTGTTAGGGTTAGGGTGAGGGTTAGGATGATGGTGAGGGTTAGGTTTAGGGTTAGGATTAGAATTAGGGTAAGAGTTAAGGTTAGGCTTAGGCTTAGGGTTAGGGTTAGGGTTATTGTTAGGATTAGGGTTAGAGTTATGGTGAGGGTGAGGTTGCGGGTGAGGTTTAGGGTTAGGGTTAGGTTGGGGTTAAGTGTTAGGGTTAGGGTTAGTGTGAGGGTGAGGTTTATGGTTAGATATAGGGTTAGGGCTATGGTTAGGGTGAGGGTTAGGTTTAGTGTTAGTGTAAGGTTAGGGTGAGGTTGAGGGTTAGGTTGAGGTTTAGGGTTATGGTTAGGTTTAGGGTTAGTGTGAGGGTTAGTGTTAGGGTTAGGGTTAGTGTTAAGGTGAGGGTAAGTGTTAGGGTGTGGGTTTTGGTTAGGGTGAGGTTTACGGTTAGGGTTGTTGTTAGTGTTATGTTTAGGGTTAAGTTTGGGGTGAAGGTGAGGCTGATGTTGAGGGTTATGGTTATACTTAGGGTTAGGGTTAGGGTTAGTGTTATTGTTTGGGTTAGGGTTAGAGTTACAGTGAGGTTGAGGGTGAGGGTGAGGGTGAGGGTTAGGGTGAGGTTTAGGGTGAGGTTCAGGGTTAGGTTTAGGGTTAGAGTGAGGGTGAGGTTTAGGGTTAGAGTTAGGGTTAGGAGGTGGGTTAGGGGGTGAGGTTTAGGGTTAGGGTTAGTGTTAGAGTTAGGATGAGGGTGAGGGTTAGGATGAGGTTTAGGGATAGGTTTAGGGTTAGGATTAGGGTTTGGGTGAGGGTGAGTGTAAGGGTTAGGGTGAGGGTTAGGCTTAGGCTTATGTTTAGGCTGAGGGTGAGGGTGGGGGTGAGGATTAGGGTTAGGGTGATAGTTCGGGTTAGTGTTAGTGTTATTGTTAGGGTTAGGTTTAGAGTTACGGTGAGGGTGAGGGAGCGGTTGAGGGATAGGGTTATTGTGAGATTTAGGGTTTGGGTTAGGGTTAGAGTTAGGTTTATGGTGAGGGTGAGGTTTAGGGTTAGAATTAGTGTTCTGGTGAGGGTTAGTTTGAGGGTTAGGGTTAGTGTTAGTGTTTGGGTTAGGTTTATGGTGAGAGTTAGGGCGCGGGTTAGGGTTAGGGTTAGTGTTAGTATTAGAGTTAGGGTGAGGGTGAGTGTGATTGTTAGGGTTAGGTTTAGGGTTAGGCTTAGGGTTAGGCTGAGGGGGAGGTTGAGGGGGAGAGTTAGGGTTAGGGTGAGGGTTAGGGTTCAGGTTATGTTTAGGGTTAGGGTGAGGGTTAGAGTAAGCGTTATGCTGAGGGTGAGGGTTAGGGTTAGTTTGAGGGTTAGGTTTAAGTTTAGGGTGAGGTTGAGTGTGAGGGTTAGGTTGAGGATTTGTTTTAGGATTAGGGTTAGGGTGAGGGCTATAGTGAGGGTAAGGTTTAGGGTTAGGGTTAGGCTGAGGTTTAGGGTTAGGGTTAGGGTTAGGGTGAGTATGAGGTTTAGGTTTAGTGTTAGGGTTACGGTAAGGCTGAGGGGGAGGGTTAGGGTTAGGGTGAGTGTTAGATTTAAGGTTAGGGTGAGGGTTAGGGTGAGGGTGAGTGTTAGGGTTAGGGTTAGGGTTAGGCTTAGGGTTAGGCTGAGGGTGAGGGTGAGAGTGAGTGTTAGGGTTAGGGTGAGGATTAGGGGGAGAGTTAGGGTTCGCATTAAGTTTAGGGTTAAGGTGAGGGTTACGGTTAGGCTTACAGTGAGCATGAGATTTAGGGTTAGGTTGAGGGTTGGGATGAGGGTTAGGATTAATGTGACGGTTAGTGTTAAGGTTAGTGTGAGGTTTAGGATGAGGATTAAGGTTAGGATTATGGTTAGTGTGAGGGCTAGTGTGAGGTTGCGGGTTAGGGTTAGTGTTAGGGTGAAGTTTAGGTTAGGGTTAGGGTTAGGGTGAGTGTTAGGATGAAGGTTAGGGTTATGGTGATATGAGTGTTAGGGTTAGGTTTGGGGTTAGGGTTAGAATTAGGGTTAGGGTGAGGGTGAGTATTAGGATTCGGGTTAGGGTTAGGGTTAGGGTTAGGTTTAGGATTAGGATTAGTGTTATTGTTAGTGTTAGTGTTAGAGTTAAGGTGAGGGTGAGGGTGAGGGTGAGGGTGAGTCTGAGTGTCAGGGTTAGTGTGAGGTTTAGGGCTAGGGTTAGGATTAGGGTTAGGGTGAGGGTGAGGTCTAGGGTTAGATTTAGGGTTAGGGTGAGGGCTAGGGTGAAGCATAGGGTGAGGGTTAGGGCTAGGGATCGGATTAGGTTTAGGATTAGAGTTAGGGTGTGGGAGAGTGTGAGGGTTAGGTTTAGGGTTAGGGTTAGGCTTAGGGTTAGGGTGAGGGTTAGTGTTAGGTATTGGGTTTTGGTTGAGTGTGAGGCTGAAGATTAGGTTTAGGCTTAGGGTTAGGGTTAGGTTTAGGGTTAGGGTTAGGGTTACGGTGAGGATTAGGGTTAGGTTAGGGTTAGGGTTATTGTTAGTTTTTTGGTTAGTGTTAAGTTTGGTGTGAGGATGAGGCTGAGAGTGAGGGTTATGGTTAGGGTTAGGGTTATGGTTAGGGTTAGTGTTATTGTTAGGTTTAGAGTTAGAGTTACTTTGAGGTTGAGGCTGAAGGTGAGGGTTAGGTTTAGGGTGAAATTTTGGTTGAGGTTTAAGGTTAGTGTTAGGGTTATGGTTAGGATTAGTATTAGGGTGAGTGTGAGTGTGAGGGTTACAGTTAGGGTTAGGCTTAGGTTTAGGGTTAGGGTGTGGGTGAGGGTGGGGGAGAGGATTAGGTTTAGGGTGATGGTGAAGATTAGGGTTAGAGTGTTGGGTAGGGTGGGGGTGAAGTTTAGGGTGAGGGATAGGCTTAGTCTTAGTCCGAGCATGAGGATGAGGTTTAGGGTTAGGGTTAGGGTGAGGGTTAGGCTTAGGTTTATGGTGAGGGATAGGATGAGGTTTAGGGTTAGGATTAGGGTTAGGGTTAGGGCTAGGGTGAGGGTTAGGGTGAGGGTTAGGGTTAGGGATAGGTTTAGGTTTACAATTAGGGTTAGGGTGAGGGTGAGTGGGAGGGTTAGGGTTAGGGTTAGGATTAGGTTTAGGGTTAGGGTAAGGGTTAGGATTAGGGTGAGGCTGAGCCTGAGGATTAGGTTTAGCTTTAGGGTTAGTGTTAGGTTTAGGTTTAGGGTTAGGATTAGGGTTATGTTTAAGGTTAGGGTTACGGTGAGGGTTAGGGTTAGGTTTAGGCTTATGGTTAAGCTGAGGCTGAGGGTGGGGGTGAGGTTTAGAGTGAGGGTTAGGGTTAGTGTTAGGGTTATTGTTAGTGTTATGGTTAGGGTTAAATTTGCGGTGACGGTGAGGCTGAGTGTGAGGGTTATGTTTAGGGTTAGGGTTAGGGATAAGGTTAGTGTTATTGTTTGGGCTAGGATTAGGGTTACAGTGAGTTTGAGGGTGAGGGTGAGGGTTTTGTTTAGGTTAAGGTGGGGTTTAGGGTTAAGGTTAGGGTTAGGGTTTGGGTTAGGGTGAGGTTTACCGTTAGATATAGGGTTATAGGGAGGGTTAGGGGGAGGGTTAAGGTTAGGGTTAGGATTTGCGTTAGTGTGAGAGTTAGTGTTAGGGTAGGGTTAGTGTTAGGGTGAGGGTAAGTGTTAGGGTGAGGGTTTGGGTTAAGGTGAGGGTTAGGGTTAGGTTAGGGTTAGGGTAATGGTTAGGGTTAGGGTCAGGTTGAGGGTTACAATGAGGATTAAGGTTAGGTTTAGTGTGAGGTTAGGGTGAGGATGAGGGTTGGGGTTAGGTGAAGGTGAGGGTTAGAATTAGGATTAGGGTGAGGGCTAAGATGATTGTGAGGGTTAGGGTTAGGGTTAGCATTATGGTAAGGTTTAGGATTAGGGTAAGGGTTAGGTTTAGTGTGAGGATTAGTTTTAGGGTTAGGGTTAGTGTTACCGTGAGGATAACTGTTAGTTTGAGATTTAGGGTTAGGTTTTGGGTTATTGTTAGGGTTAGGGTTACGGTTACGGTGAGGGTGAGGGTGAGGGTTAGGGTTATGGTTAGGGTGAGGGTTGGGTTAGGTTTAGGGTGATAGTTAGGGTTCGTGTTAAGTTTAGGGTTAGGTTGAGGGTTTGGGTAATGGTTACTGAGAGGTTGAGGGTTAGGGTTAGGTTTAGGGTTGGGGTTAGGATTTGGGTTAGGGTGAGGGTGAGGGTTAGGATGAGGTTTAGGGTTAGGATTAGTGTTAGAGTGAGGGCTAGGGTGAGGGTGAGTGTTATGGTAAGGGTTAGGCTTAGGATTAGGTTTAGGCTGAGCATGAGGTTGAGGGTGAGGGTTAGGATTAAGGTGATGGTTAGGTTTAAGGGTTGGATGAGGGTTAGAATGAGGTTTATGGTTAGGGTGAGGATTAGGGTGAGGATGATGGTAAGGTTAAAGGTGAGATTTAGGCTGAGTGTGAAGGTTAAGATAAGGGTGAGGGATAGGGTCAGGTTTAGGGTTAGGGAAAGGATCAGGGTTAGGGTTAGGGTGAGGGTTAGATTAAGGACTAGGGTTAGGGTTAGTATGATGTTTATGGTAAGGATGAGTGTTAGGGAGAGGATTAGGGTTAGTGTGGGGGTTATGATTAGGGTGAGGATTAGGGTAAGGGTGAGGTTTAGTGTTAGGGTTAGGGTTAGAGTTAGGGTTAGGGTGAGGGTGAGGTTTAGAGGCAGAGTTAGGGTTAGGGTGAGGGTTAGGGTAGGGTTAGGGTAAGGTTTAGGGAGGGGGGGTGATGTTAATGTTAAACGTGAGGTTTAGGCTGAGGGTGAGTGTTACAGTGGAGTGAGGGATAGGGTTAGGGTTTGGGGAAGGGTGTGGTTGAGTGTTAGGGTTAAGGTGATGGTTAGGGTTAGTGTGAGGGTTAGTATTAAGGTTAGGGTTAGTGTTAGGGTGAGGGGAAGTGTTAGGGTGAGGGTTAGGGTGTGGGTGAGGGTTATGTTTAGGTTGAGGGTTAGGGTTAGCGTTCGGGTTATTGTTAGGTTTAGGATTAGGTTTAGGATTACAGTAAGTTTGAGGGTGAGGGTTAGGTTTAGGGTTAGGATGAGGTTTAGATTTATGGTTAGAGTTAGAATTAGAGTTAGGGTGAGAGTGACGTTTACAGTTAGAGTTAGGGTTAGTGTTAGGGTGAGGGTTAGGGTGAGGGTTGGGTTTAGGGTCAGGCTTAGGCTTAGGCTTAGGCCGAGCATGAATGTGACGGTTAGGGTTAGGGTTAGGGTGAGGGTTATGTTTAGGATTAGGGTGTGGGTTAGGATGAGGTTTAGAGTTAGGATTAGGGTTAGGGTGAGCGTTAGGGTGACGGTTAGGTTTAGGGATAGGGATAGTTTTAGGATTAGGGTTAGAGTGAGGGTGAGTGTGAGGGTTAGGGTTAAGGGTAAGCTTAGGTTTAGGCTGAGGTTTAGGGTTAGGGTTTGGGTTAGGGTGGGCGTGAAGCTGAGGATTAGGGTTAGGTTTAGGGGGAGGGTTAGGTTGAGGTTTAGGGTTAGGGTTAGTGTTATGGTTAGGGTGAGGGTGAGGGTTAGGTTGAGGTTTAGGGATAGGGTTAGGTTTAGGATTGGGGTTAGTGTGAGTGTGAGTGTGAGGGTTAGGGTGAGAGTTAGGCTTAGGCTTAGGGTTTGGTTGAGGATGAGGATGGCGGTGAGGATGAGGGTTAGGGTGATGGTTCGGTTTAGGTTTAGTGTTATTGTTAGGGTTAGGGTTAGAGTTACCGTGAGGGTGAGGTTGGGGGTGAGTGTTATGTTTAGGGTTAGGGTGGGGATTAGGGTTAGTATTAGGATTACGTTGAGGGTGAGTTTTAGGGTTAGATATAGAGTTAGGGGGATGGTTAGGGTGAGGGTTAGAGTTAGGGTAAGTGTTATGGTTAGGGTTAGAGTGAGGGTTAGATTGAGGATTAGGTTTAGGGTTAGTGTGAGGTTTAAGGTGAGGATGAGGGTTAGGGTTAGGATCAGGATGAGGGTTAGAATTAGGGTTAGGGTGAGGGCTATGGTGAGGGTGAGGCTTAGGTTTAGGGTTAGGGTTAGGGTGAGGTTTAGGATTAGGGTGAGGGTTAGTGTTAGTGTGCGGGTTAGTGTTAGTGTTAGCGTGAGTGTTAGGGTGGGAGTAAGTGTTAGGGTGAAGGTTAGGGTTAGGGTGAGGGTTATGGTTAGGGTGAGGGTTAGGGTTAGGTTTAGGGTTAGGGTGAGGGTTTGGGTTATTGTTAGGCTTTGGCTTAGGCTTAGGCTTAGGCCGAGCATGAGGGTGAGGTTTAGGGTTAGGGTTAGGGTTAAGGTGAAGGTTAGAATGAGTTTTATGGTTGGGATGAGGGTTAGGGTGAGGGCTATGATGAGTGTTAGAGTGAGGGTTAGAGTTAGGGCTAAGGTTAGGTTTAGGATTAGGGTAAGGGTGAGCGTGAGTGTGAGGGTTAGGTTAGGGTTAGGGTTAGGCTTAGATTTAGGGTGATGGTTAGGGCTAGGGTTTGGTTTAGGGTGACGGAGCGGCTGAGGATTAGGTTTAGGTTTTGTGTTATGTTTAGAGTTATGGTTAGTTTTAGGGTTAGGGTTAGTGTTAGGGTTAAGTTGTGGGTTAGAGTTAGGGTTAGGGTTAGGCTTAGGCTTAGGCTTAGGCTGAGGGTGAGTTTGGGGGTGAGGTTTAGGGTTATGGTTAGGGTTAGGCTTGGGGTTAGGTTTATTTTTAGTCTTATGGTTAGGGTTAAGTTTGAGGTGACGGTGAGGCTGAGGGTGAGGGTTCTGGTTAGGGTTAGGGTTAGGGTTAGTTCTATTTTAGGGTTAGGGTGAGAGTTACAGTGAGGTTTAGGATGAGGGTGAAGGTTAGGTTTAGGGTGGGGTTTAGAGTTAGGGTTAGGGTTAGGGTGAGGGTGAGGTTTAGGGTTAGAATTAGGGTTACGGGGTGGGTTAGGGGGAGGTTTAGGTTTAGGTTTAGGGTTAAGGTTAGTCTTAGGGTGAGGATAAGTGTTAGGGTGAGGGTATGGGTTTGGGTGAGGGTTATGGTTAGGGTGAGGGTTAGGATTAGGGTTAGGGTTATTGTTAGGGTTAGGTTTAGGGTTATGGTTGAGGTGAGATTGAGGGTGAGGGTGAAATTTAGGGTTAGATATAGGGTTAGGGTGAGGATTAGGGTGAGGGTTAGGGTGAGGGTTAGGGTTAGGCTTAGTTTGAGGGTGAGGCTTAGGTTGAGGTTTAGGGTTAGGGTTAGGGTTAGAGTTAGTGTGAGGGTTAGTGTTAGGGTTAGGGTTAGTCTTAGGGTGAGGGTAAGTGTTAGGGTGAGGATGTGGGTTAGGGTGAGGGTTAATGTTAGTGTGAGGGTATGGGTTAGGATGAGGGTCATGGTTAGGGTGAGGGTTAGGATTAGGGTTAGGGTTATTGTTAGGGTTAGATTTCAGGGTATGTTTGAGGTGAGGGTGAGGGTTAGGGTTAGGGTGAGGTTTAGGTTTTGGTTTAGGGTTAGAGTTAGGGCTACAGTGAAGGTGAGGTTTAGGGTTAGGGTTAGGGTTAGGGTGAGGGTTAGGTTGTGGGTTAGTGTTAGGGTTAGTGTTAGGGTTAGGGTTAGGTGAGAGTTAGGGAGAGGGTTAGGATTAGGGTTAGTTTTAGGGATAGGATTAGGGTTAGGGTGAGGGTGAGTGTGTGTGTTAGGGTTCGGTTTAGGTTTAGGCTTAGGGTTAGGCTGAGAGGGTGAGGTTGAGGGTTAGGGTTAGGTGGAGGGTTAGTATGAGGGTTAGGGTTAGGATTAGGGTTAGAATAAGGGCTAGGGTGAGTGTGAGGTTTAGTGTTAGGGTTAGGGTGAGGTTTAGGGTTAGGGTTATGGTTAGGGTGAGGGTGAGGTTTAGGGTTAGAATTAGGGTTAGGGTGAGGCTGAAGGTGAGTGTTAGGGTTATCGTTAGGGTTAGTGTTAGTGTTAGGTTTAGGTTTAGGTTTAGGGTGAGGGTGAGGGTGAGGGTGAGTGTTAGGTTTAGGGTTAGGGTTAGGGTTAGGGTGAGTGTGAGGGTTAGGTTTAGGGTTAGGGTGAGGGTTAGGGTTAGTGTTATGAGGAGGGTTAGGATGATGGTTAGGGTTAGGATTAGGGTTAGGGTGAGGGCTAGGGTGAGTGTGAGGTTTTGGGTTAGGTTTAGGGTGAGGTTTAGGTTTAGGGTTAGAGTTAGGGTTAAGGTGAGGCTGAGGATGAGGGTTAGGGTTAGGGTTAGGATTAGGATTAGGGTAAGGTTTAGGGTGAGCATGAGGGTTAGGGTTAGGGTTAGGGTTAGTCTTAGGGTTACACTGATTGTGAGGGTGAGGGTGAGGCTTAGGGTTAGGATTAGGGTTAGGGTGAAAGTGAGCATGTGTGTTAGGGTTAGGTTTAGGGGTAGGCTTAGGTTTAGGCTGAGGGTGAGGTTGAGGGTGAAGTTTAGGTTTAGCGTAAGGGTTAGGGTAAGGGTTAGAAGGAGGGTTAGGATGAGGGTTAGGGTTAGGATTAGGGTTAGGGTGAGGGCTAGGGTGAGGGTGATGTTTAGGGTTAGTTTTAGGTTGAGGTTGAGGTTTAGGATTAGGGTTAGCGTGAGGGTTTGGATCAGAGTTAGGGTTACGGTGATGTGAGGGTTAGGGTTAGGTTGAGGGTTAGGGTTAGAATTAGGGTTAGGGTGAGGGTGAGTATTAGGATTAGGGTTAGGCTTAGGGTTAGGGTTAGGTTGAGGTTTAGGATTAGTATTATTGTCAGGGTTAGGGATAGAGTTACAGTGAGGGTGAGGTTGAGGGTTAGGGTTAGGTTTAGGGTGAGGTTTAGGGTTAGTGTTAAGATTAGGGTTAGGGTGAGATTGAGGTTTAGGGTTAGATTTAGGGTTAGCGGGAGGGTTAGGTCTAGGTTTAGGGTTAAGGTTAGTGTTAGGGTTAAGGTTAGGGTGAGGGTGAGGGTGAGGGTGAGGGTGAGGGTTAGGTTTATGGTTAGGCTTATGCTTAGGGTTATGCTGAGGGTGAGGGTGGGTTTGAGGATTAGGGTTAGGGTGATGGTTAGGATTAGGGTTAGGGTGAAGGCTGGGGAGAGGGTGAGGTTTAGGGTAAGTCTTAGGCTTAGGCTAAGGGTTAGGCTGAGCATGAGGTTGAGTGTGAGTGTTAGTGTTAGCATGATGGTTAAGTTTATGGTTAGGGTGAGTGTTAGGATGAGTTTAGGGTTAGGGTGTGGGTTAGGGTGAGGATGATGGTAAGGGTAAAGGTGACTTTTAGGCTGAGGGTGAGTGTTAAGATAAGGGTGAGGGTTAGGGTTAGGTTTAGGGTTAGGGTAGGTTTAGGTTTAGGTTTAGGGTGTGGTTTATATTGAGGATTAGGTTTAGGGTTAATGTGAGGGTTATGGTTAGGGTGGGGGTTAGGGTTCGGTTTAGGATTATTGTTAGTGTTAGGGTTAGGGTTACGGTTATGGTCAGGGTGAGGGTGAGGGTTAGGGTTAGGATGAGGTTTAGTGTTAGGGTTAGGGTGAGGTTGAGGTTTAGGGGTAGAGTTAGGGTTAGGGTGAGGGTTAGGGTGAGGGTTGGGGTTAGGGTGCGGGTTAGGGTGGGGGTGACGGTTAGAGTAAAGGTGAGGGTTAGTCTGAGAGTGAGGGTTACGGTAAGGGTTAGGGTTAGGGTTAGGGTGAGGGTTGGGATTAGGGTTAGGCTTAGGCTTAGGCCCAGCATGAGGGTGAGGGTTAGGGTTCGGGATTGGGTGAGCGTTAGGGTTAGGGTTAGGGTGAGGGTTATGATGAGGTTTAGGGTTAGGATTAGCGTTAGGATGAGTGCTAGGGTGAGGTTTAGGGTGAGGGTTAGTGTTAGGGAAAGGGTTAGGTTTACGATTAGGGTTAGGGTAAGGGTGAGTGTCAGGGTTAGGGTTATGGTTAGGCTTAGAGTTAGGGTGAGGGTTAGGGTTAGGGTTTGGGTTAGGCTGAGGTTGAGGCTGAGGATTATGGTTAGGTTTAGGTTTAGGTGTAGGGTTGTGTTTAGGCTTAGGGTTAGTATTAGGGTTAGGGTTAGGGTTAGGGATATGGTGAGGGGTAGTGTTAGGGTTAGGCTTAGGTCTAGGCTTTGGGTTAGTCTGAGGTTGAGGGTGGAGTTGAGGATTAGGGTTAGGGTGATGGTTAGGATTAGGGTTAGGGTGAGGGCTGGGGAGAGGGTGAGGTTTAGGGTAAGACTTAGGCTTAGGCTTAGGGTTAGGCTGAGCATGAGGTTGAGTTTGTGGGTTAGGGTTAGCATGATGGTTAGGATTACCGTTAGGTTGAGGGTTAGGATGAGGTTAGGGTTAGGGTTTGGGTTAGGGTTAGGATGATGGTAAGGGTAAAGGGGAGGTTCAGGCTGAGGGTGAGGATTAAGATAAGGGTGATGGTTAGGGTTAGTATTAGGGTTAGGGTAGGGTTAGGTTTAGGGTAAGGGTGAGGGTTACATTGAGGATTAGGTTTAGGGTTAGGGTTCGGGTTATGGTTAGGGTGAAGGTTAGGGTTCGGGTTAGGGTTATTGTTAGTGTTAGGGTTAGAGTTACAGTGAGGTTGAGTGTGAGGGTGAAGCTTAGGTTTAGGGTGGGGTTTAGAGTTAGAGTTAGGGTTGGGTGAGGGTGAGGTTTAGGGTTAGAATTAGGGATACGAGGTGGATTAGGATGAGGTTCAGGTTTAGGGTTAGTGTTAGAGTTAGGTTGAGGGTGAGGATTAGGTTGAGGTTTTGGGATAGGGTTAGGTTTAGGATTAGGGTTAGGGTTAGGGTGAGTGTGAGGGTTAGTGTGAGGGTTAGGCTTAGGCTTAAGGTTAGGCTCAGGGTGAGGGTGGGAGTGAGGATTAGGGTTAGGGTGATGTTTCGGGTTAGGGTTAGTGTTATTGTTAGGGTTAGTGTTATAGTTACGGTGAGGGTGAGGATGCGGTTGAGGGTTAGGGTTAGGGTGGGGTTTAGGGTTAGGTTTATGGTGAGGGTGAGGTTTAGGGTTAGATATAGGGTTAGGGTGAGGGTTAAGGTGAGGATTAGGGTGAGGGTTAGGGTTAAGGTTAGGGTTAGGGTTAGGTTGAGGGTGAGGGTTAGGTTGAGATTTAGGGTTAGGATTAGGGTTAGGCTTAGTATGAGGGTTAGTGTTAGCGTTAGGGTTACTCTAACGGTGAGGGTAAGTGTTAGGGTGAGGTTATGGGTTAGGGTGAGGGTTATGGTTAGGGTGAGGTTTAGGATTAGGGTTAGAGTTATTGTTAGGGTTAGGGTTAGGGTTAAGGTGAGAGTGAGGGTGCGGTTGAGGGTTAGGTTTAGGGTGGGGTTTAGAGTTAGGGTTAGGGTTAGGGTTAGGGTGAGGGTGAGGTTTAGGTTTAGATATAGGGTTAGGATGAGGGTTAGGGTGAGGGTTAGGGTTAGGGTTTGTGTTAGTGTTAGGTGGAGTGTGAGGGTTAAGTTGAGGTTTAGGGTTAGGGTTAGGTTTAGGGCAAGTGTGACGGTTAGTGTTAGGGTTAGGGTTAGTCTTAGGGTGAGGGTTATGGTTAGGGTGAGGGTTAGGATTTGGGTTAGGGTTATTATTATTGTTAGGTTTAGGGTTATGGTTGTGGTGAGGGTGAGGGTGATTGTTAGGGTTAGGGTTAGGGTGAGGTTCAGGGTTTGGGTTAGGGTTAGAGTTAGGGTTAGAGTGAGGGTGAGGTTTAGTGTTAGGGTTATGGTTTGGGTGAGGGTTAGGTTGAGGGTTAGGGTTAGCGTTAGTGTTAGGGTTAGGTTTAGGTGAGAGATAGGGAGAGGATTAGGATTGGAGTTAGTCTTAGGGATAGGATTAGGGTTAGGGTGAGTGTGATTGTGTGTGTTAGGGTTAGGTTTAGGTTTAGGCTTAGCGTTAGGCTGAGGGATAGGTTGAGGGTGAGGGTTAGGTTTAGGGTGAGGATTAGAATGAGGGTTAGGGTTGGGATTAGGGTTAGGGTAAGGGCTAGGGTGAGGGTGAGGTTTAGTGTTAGGGTTAGGGTGAGGTTTAGGGTTAGGGTTAGGGTTAGTTTGAGGGTGAGGTTTAGGGTTAGAGTTAGGGTTAAGGTGAGGCTGAAGTTGAGGGTTAGGGTTATCGTTAGTGTTAGGGTTAGTGTTAGGCTTAGGTTTAGGGTTAGGGTTAGGGTGAGGGTTACGCTTAGGCTTAGGGTTAGGTTTAAGGTGACTGTGAAAGTTAGGGTTAGGGTTAGGGTTAGGCTTAGGGTTAGGCTGATTGTGACGGTGAGGGTTAGGTTTAGGGTGAGGGTTAGGGTTAGGGTTATGAGGAGCGTTAGGATGATGGTTGGGTTAGGATTAGGTTTAGGTTGAGTTCTAGTGTGAGGGTGAGGTTTAGGTTTAGTTTTAGGGTGAGGTTTAGGGTTAAGGTTAGAGTTAGGATTAAAGTGAAGCTGAGGGTGAGTTTTAGGGTTAGGGTTAGGATTAGGATTAGGGTAAGTGTTAGTGTGAGCATGAGGGTTAGGGTTAGGGTTAGGGTTAGGCTTAGGGTTACACTGATGGTGAGGGTGAGGGTGAAGGTTAGGGTTAGGATTAGGGTTAGGGTAAAGGTGAGCATGTGTGTTAGGGTTAGGTTTAGGGGTAGGCTTAGTGTTAGGCTGAGGGTGAGGTTGAGGGTGACAGTTAGGGTTAGGATAATGGTTAGTGTAAGGGTTAGAGGGAGTGTTAGGATGAGGGTTAGGTTTAGGAATAGGGTTAGGGTGAGGGCTAGGGTGAGGGTGAGGTTTAAGGTTAGGTTTACGGTGAGGGTTAGGGTTAGGGTGAGGGTGAGGGTTTTGGTTTGGGTTAAGTTTAGGGTTAGGATAAGGGTTACGGTGAGTGTGAGGGTTAGGTTTACGTTAGGGTTAGGATTAGGGTTAGGGTGAGGGTGAGTGTGAGGGTTAGGCTTAGTGTTAGTGTGAGGGTTACGATGAGGGTTAGGATTAGGGTAAGGGGGAGGGCTAGTGTGAGGGTGAGGTTTAGGGTTAGGGTTAGGGTGATGTTTAGGTTTAGGGTCAGGGTTAGGGTTAGGGTGAGGGTGAAGTTTAGGGTTAGAGTTAGGGTTAGGGTGAAGCTTATGGCTAGGGTTAGGGTTAGGGTTAGTTTTAGATTTAGGGTTAGAGTGAGGGTTAGGGTGAGTGTGAGGGTTTGGCTTAGGGTTATTATAGTGTTAGGGTAAGGGTTAGGGTGAGTGTGTGGGTTAGGGTTAGGGTTAGGTTTAGGCTAGGTTTAGGCTGAGGGTGAGGGTGAGGTTGAAGGTTAGGGATAATGTGAGGGTTATTGTTATGGTTATTGTGAGCGTGAGGGTTAGGTTTAAGTTGACCATTAGGGTTTGGGTTAGTATTAGGGTTAGGGTAAGGGTTAGGGTGAGGGTGAGGGTTAAGATGAGGATTAGGGTTCGGATTAGAGTTAGGGTGAGGGTTAGGTTGTGGCTGAGGGATAGGGTTTGTGTTAGGTTGAGGTTTAGGGTTAGGGTTAGGGTTAGGGTGAGGGTTTGGATGAGATTTAGGGTTACAGTGATGTGAGGGTTAGGGTTAAGTTGAGGGTTAGGTTTAGAATTAGGGTTAGGTGAGGGTGAGTTTTAGGATTAGGGTTAGGCTTAGGGTTAGGGTTAGGGTTAGTGTTACGATTAGTGTTATTGTTAGGGTTAGGTTTAGAGTTACAGTGAGGGTGAGGGTGAGGGTTAGGGTTAGTTTTAGGGTGAGGTTTAGGGTTAGGATTAGGGTTAGGGTGAGAGTGAAGTTTAGGTTTAGATTTAGGGTTAGGGGGAGGGTTAGTTCGAGGGTTAGGGTTAGGGTTAGTGTTAGGTTTAAGTTTAGGGTGATAGTTAGGTTGAGTTTTAAGGTTAGGGTTAGGGTTAGGGTTAGAATTAAGTTTAGGGTGAGGGTGACTGTGAGGGTTCGGTTTACGGTTAGGCTTAGGTTTAGGGTTAGGCTGAGCGTGAGTGTGGGGTTGAGGATTAGGGTTAGGGTGATGGTTAGGATTAGGGTTAGGGTGAGGTCTGGGGAGAGGGTGAGGTTTAGGGTAAGTCTTAGGCTTAGGCTTAGGGTTAGGCTGAGCATGAGGTTGAGTGTGAGGGTTAGTGTTAGCATGATGGTTAATTTTAAGGTTAGGGTGAGGGTTAGGATGAGGTTAGGGTTAGGGTGTGGGTTAGGGTGAGGATGATGGTAAGGGTAAAGTTGACTTTTAGGCTGAGGGTGAGGGTTAAGATAAGGGTGAGGTTTAGGGTTAGGTTTAGGGTTAGGGTTAATGATAGGGTGAAAGTTAGGGAGAGTTTTAGGATTAGAGTTAGGTTTAAGGAGAGGCTGAGGGTGAGGGTTAGGGTTAGGGGTAGGATTAGGATTAGGGTAAGGGTTAGGGTGAGTGTGAGGGTTAGGGTTAGTGTTAGGGTCAGGCTTTTGGTTACACTGAGGGTGAGGGTGAGGGTGAGGTTTAGGGTTAGGATTTGGATTAGTGTGAGGGTGATTGTGTGTGTTAGGGTTAGGTTTAGCGTTATGCTTAGGGTTAGGCTGAGGGTGAGGTTGAGGTTGAGGGTTAGGTTTAGGGTGAGGGTTGGCTTAAGGGTTAGCAATAGGGTTACGATGAGGGTTAAGGTTAGGATTAAGGTTAGGGTGAGGGCTAGGTTGAGGGTGAGGTTTAGCGTTAGGTTTAGGGTGAGGTTTTAGGTTTGGGTTAGTTTTAGGTTGAGAGTTACATTTCGGGTTATGTTTAGGGTTAGGGTGAGGGTTAGGGTAAGGATTAAGGTGAGGGTGAGGGATAGGGTTCGGGTGAGGGTAAGGCTTACAATTAGGGTTAGGATGAGGTTTAGGGTGAGGGTGAGGTTTAAGGTTAGGTTTAGGATTAGGATTACGGTTAGGGTTAGGGTGAGTGTGAGGGTTATGGTTAGATTTAGGGTTAGGCTGAGGGTGAGGGTGAGGTTGAGGTTAGGGTTAGGGTGAGGTTTAGGTTTAGGGTTAGGGTGAGCATGAGGTTTACTGTTAGAGGTAGGGTTAAGGTGAAGCTGAGGGTGAGGGTTAGGGTTAGGTTTAGGCTTAGGGTTAGGCTGAGGGTGAGGGTGGGGCTGAGGATTAGTGTTAGCCTTAGGGTTAGGCTTAGTGTTATGTTTATTTCTAGTGTTATGGTTAGGGATAAGTTTGCGGTGAGGCTGAGGCTGAGTGAGAGAGTTATGGTTAGGGTTATTGTTAGGGTTAGGGTTTGTGTTATTGTTAGGGTTAGGCTTAGAGTTATGGTTAGGTTGAGGGTGAGGGTGAAGTTTAGGGTTAGGGTGCGGTTTAGGGTTATTGTTAGGGTTAGACTGAAGGTGAGGGTGGGGGTGAGGATTAGCGTTAGGGTGAGGCTGATTTTGTGTGTTAGGGTTAGGTTTAGGGTTAGGCTTAGGGTTAGGCAGAGTGGGAGGTTGAGGGGGAGGGATAGAGTTAGAGGGAGACTTAGTATGAGGGTTAGGTTTAGGATTAGGTTTATGGTAAGGGCTAGGGTGAGGGTGAGGTTTAGGGTTAGGGTTAGGGTGAGGGTTAGGGATATGGTTAGGGTTAGGGTGAGGGTGAGGGTGAGGTTTAGGGTTAGAGTTAGAGTTCGGATGAGGACGAGGGTGAGGGTTAGGGTTAGGGTTAGTGTTAGTGTTAGGGATAGGGTTAGGGTGAGGGTTAGGGTGAGGGTGAGGGTTAGGGTTAGGGTTAGGATTAGGATTACGGTTAGGGTTAGGGTGAGTGTGAGGGTTAGGGTTAGGTTTAGGCTGAGGGTGTGGGTGAGGCTGAGGTTAGGATTAGGGTGAGGTATAGGTTTAGGGTTAGGGTGAGCATGAGGTTTAGTGTTAGAGGTAGGGTTAAGGTGAGGCTGAGGGTGAGGGTTAGGGTTAGGGCTAGGATTAGGATTAGGGTAAGGGTTAGGGTGAGCTTGAGGGTTAGGGTTAGGGTTAGGGTTATGCTTAAGGTTACAGTGTGGATGAGGGTGAGTGTTAGGGTTAGGGTTAGGATTAGGATTAGGGTAAGGGTTAAGGTGAGGTTTAGGGTTAGGCATAGGTTAGGGAGAGGGTGAGGTTTAGGGTTTGAATTAGGGTAAGGTGAGGCTGAGGGTGAGGGTTAGGGTTAGGGATAGGATTAGGATTACGGTAAGGGTTAGGGTGAGTGTGAGGGTTAGGGTTAGTGTCAGGTTTAGGGTTAGGGTGAGATTTATGGTTCAGGTTAATCTTAGGATTAGAGTGAGGTTTAGGTTTAGGGTTACCTTGAGCATGAGGTTTAGGGTTAGGTTGAGGGTTAGGGTTAGGTTTAGGGTTCTGGTGAGGTTAGGGTTAGGGTTATTGTTAGGGTTAGGGTTAGTGTTAGGGTGAGGGTAAGTGTTAGGGTGAGAGTTTGGGTTAGGGTGAGGGTTTTGGTTAGGGTGAGGGTTAGGATTAGGGTTAGGGTTATTGTTAGGGTTAGGTTTAGGCTTAGGTTAAGAGTTAGGGGGAGGGTTAGGGTTAGGATTAGGGTTAGGGTTAGGATTAGGGTTAGGGTGAGGGTGAGGGTGTGTGTTAGGTTTAGGTTTAGGGTTAGGGTTAGGGTTAGGTTGAGGGTGAGGTTGAGGGTGAGGGTTAGGGTTAGGGTGAGGGTAATGGTAAGGGTTAGGGGGAGGGTTAGGATGAGGGTTAGTGTTAGGATTAGGTTTAGGGTGAGGGCTCAGGTGAGCATGAGGTTTAGGGTGAGGGTTAGGGTGAGGGTTAGGGTTAGGTTTAGGGTGAGAGTTTTATTTCGGGTTATTTGAGGGTTAGGGTAAGAGTTATGGTGAGGGTCAGGGTTAGGTTTAGGTTGAGGGTTAGGGTTCGGATTAGCGTTAGGGTGAGGGTGAGGCTGAGGGTTAGGGTTAGTGTTTTGATGAAGGTTAGGATGAGGGGTAGGGTTAGGATTAGTGTTAGGGTGAGGGCTTGGGTGAGGGTGAGGTTTAAGGTTAGGGTTAGGGTGAGGTTTAGGTTTAGGATGAATTATAGGGATAGGGTTAGGTTTAGGGGTAGTGTCAGGTTGAGGTTTAGGGTTAGAGACAGTTTTAGGGTGAGGCTGAGCATGAGGGTTAGGGTTAGGATTAATGTTAGGGTTAGGCTTAAGTTGAGGGTTAGGGTGAGGGTGAGGTTTAGGGTTAGGGGGAGGGTTAGGATGAGGATTAGTGTTAGGATTAGGGTTAGGGTTTGGGCTAGGGAGAGGGTGAAGTTTAGGGTTAGGGTTAGGGTGAGGTTTAGGGTTAGGGTTAGGGTTGGGGTTAGGGTGAGGTTGAGGTTTAGGGTTAGAGTTAAGGTTAGGGTTCGCCTGAGGGTGAAGTTAAGGGTTAGGGTTAGGTTGAGGGTGAGGTTTAGTTTGAGGTTTAGGGATAGGATTAGGTTTAGGATTAGGGTTAGGGTGAGGCTGAGTGTGAGGGTTAGGGTGAGGGTTAGGCTTAGGCTTAGGGTTAGGCTGAGGGTGAGGGTCGGTGTGAGGATTAGGGTTAGGGTGATGGTTAGGGTTAGTGTTATTGTTAGTGTTAGGGTTTGATTTACCGTGTGAGTGAGGTTGCGGGTGAGGTTTAGGGTTAGGCATAGTGTGGGGTTTATGGTTACGGTTAGGTTTAGGGTTTGGTTGAGGATGAGGTTGAGGGTTAGATATAGGATTAGAGGGAGAGTTACGGAGAGGTTTAGGATTAGGGTTAGGGTGAGGCGGAGTGTTAGCATTAGGGTTATGGTTATTGTTTGGGTTAGGTTTAGGGTTAGGATTAGTGTTATTGTTAGGGTTAGTGTTAGAGTTATGGTGAGGGTGAGTGTGAGGGTGTGGATTAGGGTTAGGGTTAGGCTTAGGCTTAGGCATAGTTTTAGGCTGAGTGTGAGGGTGGGGGTGAGGATTAGGTTTAGGGTGATGTTTAGTGTTAGGGTTAGGGTGAGGGTTAGTGTTAGGGTTAGGGTTAGAGTTAGGGTTAGAGTGAGGGTGTGGTTTAGGGGTACAGTTATGGATAGGGTGAGGGTTAGGTTTAGGGTTAGGGTTAGGGTGGTGTTGACCGTAAGGGTAAAGGTGAGGTTTAGGGTGAGGGTGAGGGTTAAGGTATGGGTGAGAGTTAGGGTTAGGGTGAGGTTTAACATTAGGATCAGGGTGAGGGTGAGGGTTAGATTGAGGATTAGTGTTAGGGTTAGTGTGAGGTTTAGGTTGAGGATGAGGGTAAGGGTTAGGGTGAGGGCTAGAGTGAGGGTGAGGTTTAGGGTTAGTGTTACGGTGGGGTTTAGGGTTAGGGTGATGGTTAGTGTTATTGTGAGGGTTAGTTTTAGAGTTAGCGTGAGTGTTAGGTTTAGGGTTAGTGTTAGGGTGAGGGTGAGGGTGAGGGTTAGCGTTAGGGTTAGGATGAGGTTTAGGGATAGTGTTAGGGTTAGGGTTAGGTTCAGGGTTAGGTTCAGTGTTTGAGTTAGGTTTAGGTTGAGGCTGAGGGTGAGGTTGAGGGTTAGGATTAATGTTAAGGTTATTCTTAAGATGAGGGTTAGGTTGAGGGTGAGGGTTTGGGTTAGGGTTAGGAGTAGGATTAGGGTTAGGGTTAGGGTGAGTGTGAGGATTAGGGTAAGGGTTAGGCTTAGGTTTAGGATGTGGGTGAGGGTGAGGGTCAGGGTTAGGGTGAGGGTGATATTTAGGGTGAGGATTAGGGTGAGTGTGAGGTTTAGGGTTAGGTTTAGGTTTAGGTTTAGGCTGAGCATGAGGGTGAGTGTTAGGGTTATGGTGAGGTTTAGGGTTAGGGTTATGGGGAGGGTTAGGAGGAGAGTTAGGGTTAGGATTAGGGTTAGAGTTAGGGTTAAAATGAGGCTGAGTGTGAGGCTTAGCGTTAGGGTTAGGATAAGGATTAGGGTAAGGGCGTTAGGGTTAGGTTTAGGCTTAGGGTTACGCTGATGGTGAGGGTTAGGTTGAGGGTTAGGGTTGGGATTAGTGTTAGGGTTAGGGTTAGGGTGAAAATTTGAGGGAGGGTTAGGGTTAGGGAAAGGTTTAGGATTAGTGTTAGTGTGAGGGTGAGTGTGTGTGTTAGCGTTAGGTTTAGGGTTAGGTTTAGGGTTAGGCTGAGGTTGAGGTTGAGGGTGAGGGTTAGGCTTAGGTTGAGGGTAAGGATTAGGGTTAGGGGGAGGGGGAGGTTTAGGGTTAGAGTTAAGGTTAGGGTGAGGCTGAGGGTGAGGGTTAGGGTTAGGGTTAGGGTTAGGGTTAGGGTTAAGGTGAGGGTTAGAGTGAGGGTGAGGGTTAGGCTTAGGGTTAGGATTAGGATTAGGGTTAGGCTTAGGGTGAGTGTGAGGGTTAGAGTTAGGGTTAGGATTAGACTTAGGCTTAGGCTGAGGGTGAAGGTGAGTTTGAGGGTTAGGGTTAGGGTGAGGGTTAAGTTTAGGTTTTATGTGACAGTTAGGGTTCGGGTTAAATTTAGGGTTAGGGTGAGGGTTAAGGTAAGGGTTACGGTGAGGTTGAGGGTGAGGGTTAGGTTGAGCATTAGGTTTAGGTTTAGGGTTAGGGTGATGGTGAGGGTGAGGGTTAGGGTTAGTGTTAGGTTGAGGGTTAGGATGAGGTTTAGGGTTAGAATTAGGGTTAGGGTGAGGGCTAGGTTGAGGGTGAGGTTTAGGGTTAGGGTTGTGGTGAGGTTTAGGGTTAGCGTTATGTTAGGTTTAGGGTGAGGGTTAGCTTTAGGGTTAGAGTTAGGGTTAGGTTGAGGCTGATTGTGAGGGTTAGGGTTAGGGTTCGTGTTAGAGTTAGGTTTAGGATGAGGGTTAGTGTGAGGGTGAGGGTTAGGCTTAGGGTTAGGATTAGGATTAGGATAAGGGTTAGGGTGATTGTTTGGGTTGGGGTTAGGGTTAGGTTTAGGCTTAGGGTTAGGCTGAGGGTGAGGTTCAGGGTAAGGGTGAGGGTTAGGATTAGGGTTAGGGTGAGAGTTAGGGTTAGTGTTAAGTTTAGGGATTGGATGAGCGTTAGAGTTAGGGTTACCTTGAGTTTGAGGGTTAGGGTTAGGTTGAGGGTTAGGGTTAGGTGTAGGGTTAGGGTGTGAATTAGTGTTAGGTTTAGGCTGAGGGTTAAGAGGAGAATTAGGGTTAGGATTAAGGTTAGGGTGAGATCTAGGTTGAGGGTGAGGGTTAGGGTTAGTGTTACGGTGAGGTTCAGGGTTAGGTTTAGGGTTAGGGTGACGGTTTGGATGAGGGTAAAGGTTATGGTGAGGGTGAGGGTTAGGGTCATGGTTAGGATTAGGGTTAGGGTGAGGGTGTGTGTTAGGATTAGTGTTATGGTTAGGGTTAGGTTTAGGTTAAGGGTTAGGATTAGTGTTATTGTTAGGTTTAGAGTTAGGGTTAAAGTGAGGGTGAGTGTGAGGGTTATGGTTAGGGTTAGGGTGAGGTTTAGTGTTAGGGGTAGGACTGGGTTAGGGTGAGGGTGAGGTTATGTTTAGATTTAAGGTTAGGGGGAGGGTTATTTCGTGGGTTAGGGTTAGGGTTTGTGTTAGGGTTAAGGTTAGGGTGAGGGTTAGGTTGAGGTTAAGGGTTAGAGGTAGAGTTAGGTTTAGGATTAGGGTTAGGTTGAGCGTGAGTGTGAGTGTTAGGGTTAGGGTTAGACCTCGGCTTAGGGTTAGGCTGAGGGTGAGTGTGGGCTTGAGGATTATGGTTAGGGTGATGGTTATGTTTAGGGTTAGGGTGAGGGTTAGGATGAGGGTTAGGGTTAGGATTAGGGTTAGGGTGAAGGCTAGGGAGAGGGTGAGGTTTAGGGTAAGGGTTAGGCTTAGGCTTATTGGTTAGGCTGAGCTTGAGGTTGAAGGTGAGGGTTAGGGATAGGGTGATGTTTAGGTTTACGGCTAGGGTTAGGGTTAGGATGAGGTTTAGGGTTAGGGGGAGGGTAAGGGTGAGGATGATGGTAAGGGTAAAAGTGAGGTTTAGGCTGAGGGTGAGGTTTAAGATAAGTGTGTGGGTTAGGGTTAAGTTTAGGGTTATGGTAAGGGTTATGGTGAGGGTTAGATTGAGGATTAGGGTTAGGGTTAGGGTGAGGCTTAGTGTGAGGATGACCGTTTCGGTTAGGGTGAGGGTGAGGGTGAGGTTTAGGGTTAGGGTGAGGTTTAGTGTTTGGGTTAGAGTTAGAGTGAGGGTTAGGTTGAGGGTGAGGTTTAGGGTTAGATTTAGGTTTAGTGTTAGTGTTAGGGTCAGGAAGAGGGTTAGCGTTAGGGTTATAGTTTGGGTGAGGTTTAGTGTTAGAATTAGGGTTAGGTTGAGGCTGAGTGTGAGGGTTAGTTTCAGGGTTAGTTTTAGGGTTAGGGTGAGGTTTGGGGTGAGGGTGAGGTTTAGGGCTAGGGTTAGGGTTAGCATTAGGTTTAGGGTTAGGGTGAGTGTGAGGGTTAGGTTTAGGGTTAGGGTTATCCTTAGGTTTAGGCTGAGGGTGAGGGTGAGGGTTAGGTTTAGGGTGAGCTTAGGGTTAGGGTTAGGGTGAGGTTTAGTGTTAGATTTAGGGTTAGGGTGATGGTGAGGTTTAGGGGTAGAGTTAGGTTTAGGGTGAGGGTGAGTGTGAGGGTTAGGATTAGGGTTAATGTTAAGCATAGGTTTAGGTTGAGGTTGAGGGTGAGTCTTAGGGTTAAGTTTAGGATGAAGTTTAGGTTTAGGGTTAGGGTTAGAATTAGTGTTAGGGTGAGAGTGAGATTTAGGTTTAGAATTAGGGTTAGGGTTTGGAATAGGGTTAGGTTGAGAGTTAGGTTTAGGGTTAGGCTTAGGCTTAGGCTTAGTCCGAGCATGAGGGTGAGGGTTAGGGTTAGGTTTAGGGTGATGGTTCGGGTTAGGTTTAGTGTTATTGATAGGGTTAGGGTTAGAGTTATGGTGAGGGTGAGGGTGCGGGTGAGGGTTAGGTTTAGGGTTAGGGTGGGGTTTATGGGTAAGGTTAGGGTTAGGGTTAGGGTGAGGGTTAGGGTTAGGATTATGGTTAGGGTGAGGGCTAGGGTGAGGTTGAGGGTTAGGGTTAGGTTTAGGCTTAGGCGTAGGGTTAGTCTGAGGGTGAGGTTGAGGGTGAAGAATAGGGTTAGAGTGATGGTTAGGGTTATGGTTAGGGTGAGGGTAAGGATTAGGGTTAGTATTAGGGTGAGGGTTAGGGTGTGGGTGATGGTAAGCAGAAAGGTCAGGATTAGGCTGAGGCTTAGGGTTTAGATAAGGTTGAGGGCAAGGGTTAGGATGAGGGTTAGGTTTAGGGTGATTGTTATGGTTAGGGTGATGGTAAGAGTTAGGGTTACGGTTATTGTTAGGGTTAGGATTAGGGTTACCCTTACAGTGAGTTTGAGGGTAAGGGTTAGGTTTAGGGTGAGGTTTAGGGTTAGGGTTATGGTTAGAGTTTGAGGTTGATTTAGGATTATGGTTAGGGTGAAGGCTAGGGTGAGGGTGAGGGTTAGGGTTCGGGTTAGGATTAGCGTTAGGGTGAGGGTGAGTATGTGTGTTAGGTTTAGGTTTAGGGTTAGGCTTTGGGTTAGCTAAGGGTGAGGTTGAGGATGAGGGTTAGGGTTAGGGTGAGGGTTAGGGTTAGGGTTAGGTTGAGGGTGAGTGTGTGGGTTAGGGTTAGGTTTAGGGTTAGGCTTAGGGTTAGACTAAGGGTAAGGTTAGGGGTGAGGTTTAGGGTTAGGTTGAGGGTTAGGTTTAGGGTTAGGATGAGGGTTAAGGTTCGGATTAGGGTTAGGGTGAAGGCTAGGGTGTGGGTGAGTTTTAGGGTTAGGGTGAGGTTTAGGGTGAGGGTCAGGTTTCGGGTTAGAGTTAGGGTTAGGGTGAGGTATAGGGTGAGGTTTAAGGTTAGGATTAGTGTTAGGGTTAGGGTGAGGGTGAGGGTTAGGGTTAGGATGAGGTTTAGGTTTAGGGTGAGAGTTAGGTTTAGGGTTACGTTGGGGTCAGGGTTAAGGTTAGGTTGAGGGTTAGAATTAGGTTTAGGGTTAGGTTGAGGGTTAGGGTTAGGGTTAGGGCGAGGTTTTGGATGAGGTTTAAGTTTACAATTAGGTTTAGGGTGAGTGCTAGGGTGAGGTTGAGGGTTATTTTTAGGGTTATGTTGAGGTTTAGGGTTAGGGTTAGGGTTAGTGTTACGGTGAGGGTGAATGTTCGGTAAGGGTGAGTGTTAGGGTTAGGGTTAGGGTGAGGGTGAGGTTAGGATTAGGGTTAGGGTTAGAGTTACAGTGAGGCTGAGGTTGAGGGTAAGGATTAGGTTTAGGTTGAGGTTTAGGGTTGGGGTTAGGGTTAGGGTGAGGGTGACGATTAGGGTTAGAGTTAGGGTTAGGGGGAGGTTCAGGGTGAGCATTAGGGTTAGGGTTAGGGTTAGGGTTAGGGTGAGTGTTAGACTGAGGTTTAATTTTAGGGTTAGGGTTAGGTTTAGGATTAGGTTTACAGTGAGGGTGAGTGTGAGGGTTAAGTTTAGGGTTCAGCTTAGGGTTAGGGATAGGCTGAGGATATGGGTGGGGATGAGGATTAGGTTTAGAAAGATGGTTAGGTTTATGGTTAGGTTAAGTGTTAGGATGAGGTTTAGGGTTAGGGTGAGGGTGAGGGTTAGGGTTAGGCCAAGGCTTAGGCTTAGGTTTAGGCTGAGGCTGAGGGTGAGTGTGAGGTTTAGGGTTAGGGTGATGGTTGGGGTTACCGTTAGGGTGAGGGTTAGGATGAGGATTAGTTTTAGGCTGAGGGTTAGTGTGAGGGTGATGGTAAGAGTAAAGGGGAGTGTTAGGCTTAGGGTGAGGTTAACGGTAAGGGTGAGAGTTAGGGTTAGGGTGAGGGTGAGCGTTAGATTGAGGATTACTGTTAGGGTTAGTGTGAGTTTTAGGGTGAGGATGAGGGTTAGGGTTAGGTTGAGGGCTAGGTTGAGGTTGAGGGCTAGGGTTATGGTGAGGTTTAGGGTTAGGGTGATGGTTAGGGTTAGTGTGAGCGTTAGTGTTAGCGTGAGTGTTAGTGTTAGGGTGAGGGTAAATGTTAGGATGAGGGATAGGGTTAGGGTGAGGGTTAGGGTTACGGTGAAGTTTATGCTTAGGATGAGGGTTAGGGTTAGGGTTAGGGTTATTGTTAGGGTTAGGGTTATGGTTACGGTTACGGTGAGGGTGAGGGTGAGGGTTAGGGTTAGGATGAGGTTTAGGTTTAGGGTTAGGGTTAGAATTAGGGTTAGGGTGAGGGTGATGTTTAGGATTAGTGTTAGGCTTAGGCTTAGGCTTAGGCTTAGGCCAAGCATAAGGGTGATGATTATGGTTAGGGTTAATGTGGGGTTTAAGGTTAGGTTTAGGGTGAGTGTGAGGTTGAGGGTTACATATAGGGTTAGGGAGAGGGTTAGGGTGAGGTTTAAGGTTAGTGGTAGGGTGAGGGTAAGTGTTAGGGTGAGGGTTAGGAATAGGGTTAAGGTTATTCTTATTGTTAGGTTTAGGGTTGCGGTTACAGTGAAGGTGAGGATGAGGGTTAGGGTTAGGGTTAGAGTGAGGTTTAGGGTTTGGGTTAATGTTAGAGTTGGGTTTAGGGTCAGGGTGAGGTTTAGGTTAGAGTTAGGATTAAGGTGAGGGTTAGGTTGAGGGTTAGGGTTAGTGTTCCTTTTAAGGTTAGGGTTAGGGTGAGAGTTAAGGGGAGGGTTAGAGTTAGGGTTAGGGTTAGGATTAGAGTTAGGGTGAGGGTGAGGCTTATGGTTAAAGTGAGTGTTGGGTTTAGGATTAGAGTGAGGGTTAGGGTGAGGGTTAGGCTTAGGCTTAGGGTTCGGTTATGGACTATGGTGAGGGTGAGTGTTAGGGTTAGGGTTAGGGTGAGGGTTAGGGTGAGGGTTACTCTTATTTTTAGGGTTAGGGTTAGGGTTAGGATTAGGTTTAATATTAGTCAAGGGGTGAGGGTGAGGTTGAGGGTTAGGGTTAGGGTGAGGGTGTGGTTTAGGTTTAGAGTTAGTGTTAGGTTGAGTGTTAGTGTGAGGGTTAGGGTTTGGGTTAGTGTTACGGTTAGGGTTAGGGTGAGGGTCAGGGTCAGGGTTAATCTTTGGCTTAGGCTTAGGCTTAGGCCGAGCATGAGGGTGAGGGTGAGGTTTAGGGTTAGCATTAGGGTTAGGATGAGGGTTAGAGTGAGGGTGAGGATTAGGGTTAGCATTAGGGTGAGGTTTAGGGTTAGGTTCAGGGTTAGCATTATGGTGAGGCTGAGATTTAGGGTTAGGGTTAGGTTTAGGGTGAGGGTGAGGGTTAGTATTAGGGATAGGGTTAGAGTTACAGTGAGGGTGAGGGTGATGGTGAGGTTTAGGATCAGGGTTAGGGTGAGGTTTAGGTTTAGGGTTATGGTTAGGGTGAGGGTGTGGTTTAGGGTTAGAGATACTGTTAGGGGGAGATTTAGGGTGAGGGTTAGGGTTAGCGTTAGTGTTAGGTTTAGGGTTATGGTGAGGGTTAGGTTGAGGTATAATGCTAGGATTAGTGTTTGTTTTAGGATAAGTTTTACAGTGAGGGTGAGTGTGAGGGTTAGGGTTAGGGTTCGGCTTAGGCTTAGGGTTAGGCTGAGGGTATGGGTGTTGATGAGGATTCGGTTTAGAAAGATGGTTAGGGTTATGGTTAGGTTAAGGGTTAGGATGAGGGTTAGGTTTAGGATTAGGGTTAGCGTGAGGGCTAGGGTGAGGGTGAGGGTTAGGGTTAGGGTTAGGCTTAGGCTTAGGGTTAGGTTGAGGCTGAGGGTGAGGGTGAGGGTTAGGATTAGGGTGATGGTTGAGGTTACCATTAGGGTGAGGGATAGGATGAGGATTAGATTAAGGGTGAGGGTGAGGTTGAGGGTCACAGTAAGTGTAAAGGTGAGGGTTAGGCTGAGCATTCGGGTTAGGGTAACCGTGAGGGTTAGGGTTAGGGTGAGGTTGAGGGTTAGATTGAGGATTAGTGTTATGGTTATTGTGAGTTTTAGGGTGAGGATGAGGGTTAGGGTTTGGTTGAGGGCTAGGTTCAGGTTGAGGTTTAGGGTTAGGGTGAGGTTTTGGGTTATTGTGAGGGTTAGGTTTAGTGTGAGGGTTAGTGTTAGGGTTAGGGTTAGTGTTAGGATGAGGGTAAGTGTTAGGGTGAGGGTTAGAATTAGGGTGAAGGTTATGGTTAGTATGAGGTTTAGGGTTGGTGTTAGTGTTATTGTTAGGTTTAGGGTTAGGGTTACAGTTACGGTGAGGGTGAGGGTGAGGGTGAGGTTTAGGATGAGGCTTAGGTTTAGGGTTAGGTTTAGTGTTAGGGTTAGTTTGAGGGTGAGGTTTAGGTTTAGAGTTAGGTTTTGTGTTAGTGTTGGGGTTAGGGTGAGTGTTAGGGTTAGGGTTAAGTTTAGGCTTAGGCTTAGGCTGAGCATGAGGGTGAGGTGTAGGGTTAGGGTTAGGGTGGGGTTTAGGGTTAGGGTTAGGGTGAGTGTGAGGGTGAGGTTGAGGGTTAGATATAACTTTAAGGGTGGGGTTAGGGTGAGGGTTATGTTTAGGGTTATTTTTAGGGTTAGGGTGAGGGTCTGGGTTAGGTTGAAGTTTAGGGTTAGGGTTAGGGCTTGTGTTAGTGTGAGGGTTAGTGTTAGGGTGAGGGTTAGTGTTAGGGTGAGGGTAAGTAATAGGGTGATGGTTTGGGTTAGGGTGAGGGTTATGGTTAGGGTGAGGGTTCGGAATAGGTTTAGGGTTATTGTTAGCGTTAGGTTTAGGGTTATGGTTACGGAGAGGGTGAGGATGAGTGTTAGGGTTAGGGTTAGGGTGAGGTTTAGGGTTTGGGTTAGGGTTAGAGTTAGGGTTAGCATGATGGTGAGGTTTAGGTTTAGAGTTAGGGTTAGGGTGACGGTTAAGTTGAGGGTTAGGGTTAGTGTTCGTGTTAAGGTTAGGGTTAGGGTGAGAGTTAGGGGAAGGGTTATGGTTAGGGTTCGGATTAGTGTTAGTTTGAGGGTGAGTGTGTGTTAGGGATAGGTTTAGGGTTAGGCTTAGCGATAGGCTGAGGGTGAGGGTGAGGTTTAGGGTTAGGGTGAGGGTTAGGGTTAGGGTTAGGGTGAGGTTTAGTGTTAGTGTTAGGGTTAGAGTTAGGGTTAGGGTGAGGTTGAGGATTAGGGGTATATTTAGGTTTAGTTTGAGGTTTAGGGTTAGGATTAGGGTTAGGGTGAGGGCTAGGGTGAGGATTATGGTGAGGGTTAGTTTTAGGAATAGTGTTAGGTTTAGGATTAGGTTTAGGTTAGAGTGAGTGTGAAGGTTAGGGTTAAGGTTTGGGTTGGGCTTAGGGTTAGGGTGAGTGTTCGGGTTAGAGTTTAGGTTAGGGTGGGGGTGATGCTGATAATGAGGGTTAGGTTTAGGGTTAGGGATAGGTTTAGGGTTAGGGTTAGTGTTAGGGTTAGGGTTTCGGTGAGGTTAGTCTGAGGGTTCCGGTTAGACTTAGGGTTAGGCTGAGGCTGAGGGTGGGGGTGAGGATTAGGGTTAAAGTGATGGTTAGGGTTAGGGTTAGTGTTAGTGTTAGGGTTAGGGTTAGAGTTATAGTGAGGTTGAGGGTGCCGGTGAGGGTTAGGGTTAGGGTTAGGCTGAGCGTGAGGTTTAGGGTTAGATATAGGCTTAGGGTTAGGGTGAAGTTTAGGGTTAGGGTTAGGGTTAGTGTGAGGGTTAGTGTTAGGGTTAGGGCTAGTTTTAGGGTGAGGGTAAGTGTTAGGGTGAGGTTTTGGGTTAGGGTGAGCATTATGGTTAGGGTGAGGGTTAGGATTAGTGTTAGGGTTATTGTTAGGGTCAGGTTTAGTTTTAGGCTGAGGGTGAGGTTGAGGGTTAGTTTTATGTTGAGGTTTAGGGTTTGGGTTAGGGTTAGAGTTAGGTTTAGGGTGTTGGTGAAGTTTAGCGTTAGAGGTAGTGTTAGGGTGAAGGTTAGTTGAGGGTTAGGGTTAGTCTTAGTGTTAGGGTTAGGGTTAGGGTGAGAATTAGGGGGAAGGTAAGGTTTAGGGTTAGGATTAGGGTAAAGGTGCGGGTGAATATTTGTGTTAGGGTTAGGTTTAGGGTTAGGCTTAGGGTTAGGCTGAGGGTGAGGTTGAGGGTGAGGGTTAGCATTAGGGTGAGGTTTAGGGTTAGGGCTAGGGGGAGGGTTAGGATTAGGGTTAGGGTGAGTGCTAGGGTGAGGGTGAGGATTAGGGTTAGGGTAGGGGGGAGGTTTAGGTTTAGGGTGAGGGTTAGGGTGAGGGTGCGATTTAGGGTTACAGTTATGGTTAGGATTAGAGTGAGGGTGAGGGTTAGTGTTAGGGTTAGGGTTCAGGTGAGGGTTAGGGTGAGGGTGAGGGTTAGGTTTAGGGTTAGGATTAAGATTAAGGTTAGGTTAGAGTGAGGTTTAGTGTTAGGATTAGGATTAGGGTGAGGGCTAGGGTGAGGGTGAGGTTTAGGGTTAGGGTTTGGGTGATGTTTAGGGTTAGGGTTAGGGTTGGGGTGGCGGAAGGGGGAGGTTTAGGGTTAGAGTTAGGGTTAGAGTGAGGCTGAGGGTGAGGGTTAGGGTTAGGGTTAGTGTTAGAGTTAGGTTTAGGGAGAGGGTTAGGCTTAGGGTTAGGATTAGGATTAGGGTGAGGGTTAGGGTGAGTGTGAGGGTTAGGGTTAAGGTGAGGATAAGCTTTAGGGTATGGGTTAGGGTTAGGGTGAAGGATATGGTTAGGATGATGTATAGGGTTAGGGTTAGGGTTATTGTAAGGGTTAGGGTTAGGGTTATGGTTACTGTGAGGGTGAGGGTGAGGGTTAGGATTAGGGTTAGGGTCAGCTTTAGGTTTAGGGTTAGGGTTAGGTTTAGGTTTAGGTTTAGGGTTAGGTTGAGGGTGAGGGTTAGGGTTATTGTTAGTGTTATAGTTTGGGTTAAGTTTGCTGTGAATGTGAGGCTGAGGTTGAGGGTTATGCTTAGGGTTAGGGTGAGGTTTAGGGTGAGGGTGAGGGTTAGTGTTAAGGTTAGGATTAGGTCTAGGGTTAAGGTGACTGTGAGTGTGAGGGTTAAGTTTAGGGTTCAGGTTAGGATTAGAGTTAGGCTGAGGGTGAGGTTGAAGGTTAGGGTTCGGTTTATGTTTGGGGTTAGGGTTAGAGTGAGAGTTAGGGTGAGGGTTAGGCTTAGGCTTAGGTTTAGGGTGTGGGCTAGGGTGAGGTTTAGGGGTAGGGGTAGGATTAGGATTAGGGTGAGGGTTAGGGTTATTGTTAGTGTTATGGTTTGGGTTATGTTTGCTTTGAATGTGAGGCTGAGGTTGAGGGTTATGATTATGGTTATGGTTAGGGTTAGTGTTAGGGTAATGGTGAGGGTTAGAGTTAGGGTGAGGGTAAGGGTTAGATTGAGGATTAGTGTTAGGGTTAGTGTGAGGTTTAGGGTGAGGGTTAGTGCTATGGTTAGGATTAGGGTTAGGGTGAGGGTGTGTGGTAGGATTAGGTTTAGGGTTAGGGTTAGTGTTAGGTTTAGGTTTAGGATTAGTGTTAATGTTAGGGTTCGAGTTAGAGTTAAAGTGAGGCTGAAGGTGAGGGTGAGGTTTAGGGGTAGGGTTAGGGTGAGGGTTAGGATAAGGTTTAGGGTTAGCATGAGGGCTAGGCTGAGGGTTAATGTGAAGGATAGGTTTAGGGATAGGGTTAGGTTTAATATTATGGTTATGGTGAGGGTGAGTGTGAGGGTTAGGTTTAGGGTTAGGGTGAGGGTTAGGGTTAGGGTTTGGGTTAGGGTTTGGGTTAGGGTGAGGGTGAAGCTGAGGATTAGGTTTTGGTTCAGGGTTAGGGTTTGGGTTAGGGTTAGGGTTAAGGTGATGGTTAGGGTTAGGGTTTGGTTTAGGCTTAGGGTTAGGCTGAGGGTGAGGGTTTGGGTGAGGATTAGGGTTTGCCTTAGGGTGAAGGTGAGGGTGAGGATTAGGGTGAGTTTTAGTGTTATGGTTAGGTTTAGAGTTACGGTGAGTTTGTTGTTTAGGCTTAGGTTTAGGTTTAGGGTTATTGTTATGTTTAGGGTTAGAGTTAAGTTGAGAGTAAGGGTGAGGGTGAGGATTCGGTTTAGGGTTAGGGTTAGGTTTAGGTTCAGGGTTAGGGTTAGTGTGAGGGTTAAGGTTAGGGTTAGGGTGAGGTTTAGGATGAGGTTTAGGGTAAGGATTCGGGTCAGTTTGAGGGCTAGGGTGAGGGTTAATGGGAGGGTTAGGTTTAGGGATAGGTTTAGGTTTAGGATTAGGGTTCGGGTGAGGGTGAGTGTGAGGGTTAGGGTTAGGGTTAGGCTTAGGGTTAGGGTGAGGGTTAGGGTTATTGTTTGGGTTACGGTGACATTGAGGTTGAGGATTAGGGTTATGGTAAGGCTAAGGGTTAGGTTTAGGTTTGGGGTTAGGGTTAGTGTTTCGGTTAGGGTTATGGTTAAGGTTAAGGTTTGGGTTACGATGAGGGTTAGGGTTAGTGTTAGGGTTAGGCTTAGTGTTAGGTTGAGGGTGAGGTTGGGGTTGAGGATTAGGTAAGGGTTAGGGTTAGGGTTAGGGTTAGTGTTAGGGTTAGGTTGAGTGTCGGTTTAGGCTTAGGTTTTGGATTAGGATTAGGGTTAGGCTTAGGATGAGTGTGAGGGTTAGGGTTAAGGTTAGGATTAGGCTTAGGCTTGGGCTGAGGCTGAGGGTGATGGTGAGGATTAGGGTTAGGGTGAGGGTTAGGGTTAGGTTTAGGGTGAGCGTTAGGGTCCGGGTTAAATTTAGGGTTAAGGTAAGGGTTAGGGTAAGGGTTATGGTGAGGGTGAGGTTTAGAGTTAGTTTGAGAGTTTGGGTTAGGCTTAGGGTGATGCTAAGGATGAGGGTTAGGGTTAGTGATAGGATGAGGTTTAGGATGAGGCTTAGGGTTGGGATTATTGTTAGGGTGAGGGCTAGGGGGAGGGTGAGCTTTAGGGTTAGGGTTGTGGTGAGTTTTATGGTTAGGGTTATGGTTAGGTTTATGGTGAGGGTGAGGTTTAGGGTTTGAGTTAGGGTTAGGTTGAAGCTGATTTTGAGGGTTAGGGTCAGGGTTAGTGTTAGGTTTAGGGTGAGGGTTAGGAGGAGAATTATGGTTAAGATTAGGGTTAGAGTGAGGGTTTGGATGAGGGTTAAGGTTATGGTGAGGGTGAGGGTTAGGGTAATGGTTAGGATTAGGGTTAGGGTGAGGGTGTGTTTTAGGATTAGGGTTAGGGTTAGGCTTAGGGTTAGATTTAGGTTTAGGATTAGTGTTATTGTTAGGGTTAGAGTTAGAGTTAAATTGAGGGTGAGGGTGAGGGTGAGGCTTAGGGTTAGTGTTAGGGTGAGGTTTAGGGTTAGGGTTAGGATTAGGGTTAGGGTGAGTGTCAGGTTTATGGTTATATTTAGAGTTGGGGGAGGGTTATTTCGTGAGTTAGAGTTAGGGTTAGTGTTAGCGATAAAGTTAGGGTGAGGATTAGGTTGACGTTAAGGGTTAGGGGTAGTTTTAGATTTATGATTAGCGTTAGGGTGAGGGTGAGTGTTAGGGTTATTTTTAGGCTTAGGTTTTGGGTTACAGTTACGGTGACAATGAGGGTGAGGGTTAAGGTTAGCTATAGAGTTAGGGTTAGGTTGAAGCTTACGTTGAGGGTTAGGGTTAGGGTGAGGGTTAGGGTTAGGGTTTACCTGAGGGTTAGCATAAGTTTTAGGATTAGGATTAGGGTTAGGGTGAGGGCTAGGCTGAAGGTTAATATGAGGGTTAGGTTTAGGGATAGGATTAGGTTGAGGATTAGGTTTAGGTTGAGTGTGAGTGTGAGGGTTAGATTTAGTGTTTGGGTTAGGGTGAGGGGGAGGCTGAGGATTAGGGTTTGGTTAAGGGTTAGGGTTAGGGTTAGTGTGAGGTTTAAGGTGATGGTTAGGTTTAGGTTTATTGTTAGGCTTAGGGTTATGCTGAGGGTGAGGGTGTTGGTTAGGGTTAGGGTTTGGGTTAGGGTAAGGGTGAGGCTGAGGATTAGGGTTACTTTTAGGGTTAGGGTTAGGCTTAGGCTTAGGCTTGGGCTTAGGGTTAGCATGAGGTTTAGGTTTAGATATAGGTTTAGCAGGAGGGCTAGGGTAAGGGTTAGGAATAGGGTTAGTGTTAGGGTTAGGGTGAGGGTGAGGTTTAGGTTGAGGTTTAGGTTTAGGTTTAGGGTTAGGGTTAGTGTGAGGGTTGGTGTTAGTGTTAGGGTTAGTGTTAGGGTGAGGGTAAGTTTAAGGTTGAGGGTTTGGTTTTGGCTGAGGGTTATGGTTAGGGTGAGGGTTAGGATTAGCTTTAGGGTTATTGTTAGGGTTAGGTTTAGGGTTACGATTACTGTGAGGGTGAGTGTGAGTTTTGGGGTTAGGGTTAGGGTGAGGTTTAGTGTTTGGGTTAGGGTTAGACTGAGGGTTAGGGTGAGGGTGAGATTTAGGGATAGAGTTACGGTTAGGGTGAGGTTAGGTTGAGGTTTAGGGTTAGGGTTAGTGTTAGGGTTAGGGTGAGAGTTGGGGGGGTTAGGGTTAGGATTATGTTTAGGGTTAGCATTAGGGTTAGCGTGTGGGTGCGGTTCAGTGTTAGAATCAGGGTTAGGGTGAGGCTGAGTGTGAGGGTTAGTTTTAGGTTTATGTTAGGGTTACTGTGAGTGTTAGGGTGAGGATGAGGGATAGGGCTAGGGTTAGGATTAGGATTAGGGTTAGGGTTAGGATGAGTGTGAGTGTTAGGGTTAGGGTTAGGCTTAGCCTTAGGTTTAGGCTGAGCGTGAGGGTGAGGGTGAGGGTTATGTTTAGTGTGAGGGTTAGCTTTAGGGTTAGGATGAGGTTTAGTGTTAGGTTTAGGGTTAGGGTGAGGGTGAGGTTTAGGGGTAGAGTTAGATTTAGGGTGAGGATGAGTGTGAGGGTTAGGGTTAGGGTTAATGTTAGGCTTAGGTTTCGGCTGAGGCTGAGGGTGAGTTTTAGGTTAGGGTTAGGATGAGGTTTAGGTTTAGGGTTAGGTTTAGAATTAGTGTTAGGGTGAGAGTGAGGTTTAGGGTTAGAGTTAGGGTTAGTGAAAGTTGAGGGTTAGGGTGAGGGTTAGGGTTAGGCTTAGTCTTAGGCTTAGTCTGAGCATGAGGGTGAGGGTTAGGGTTAAGTTAGGGTGATGGTTCGGGTTAGGATTAGTGTTATTGATAGGGTTAGGGTTAGAGTTACGGTCAGGATGAGGGTGTGGGTGAGGGTTAGGTTTAGGATTAGTGTTAGGGTGAAGGCTAGGGTGAGGGTGAGTTTTAGGGTTAGGGTTAGGGTTAGGGTTAGGATTAGGGTTATGGTGAGGGTGAGTGTGTGGGTTAGTGTTAGGGTTAGGGTTGTGTTAGGCTCAGGGTGAGGTTGAGGGTGAGGGTTAGGGTTAGGGTGAGGGTTAGGGTTAGGGTTAGGTTGAGGGTGAGTGTGTGGGTTAGGGTGAGGTTTAGGATTAGGCTTAGGGTTAGGCTAAGGGTGAAGTTAAGAGTGAGGGTTAGAGTTAGGGTGAGGGTTAGGTTTAAAGTTAGGCTGTGGGTTAGGATGAGGGTTAAGGTTAGGATTAGGGTCAGGGTGAAGACTAGGGTTAGGGTTAGGCGTAGGGTTAGGGTGAGGGTTAGGGTTATTGTTTGGGTTAGGGTGACAATGAGGGTGAGGATTAGGGTTAGGGTTAGGGAAATGGTTAGGCTTAAGTTTGGGGTTAGGTTTAGTATTTCGATTTGGGTTAGGTTTATGGTTAGGGATTGGGTCACGGTGAGTGTTAGGGTTAGTGTTATGGTTAGGGTTAGGGTTAGGCTGAGGGTGAGGTTGGGGGTGAGTTTTAGGTAAGGGTTAGGGTTAGGGTTAGGGTTAGAATTATGGTTAGGGTTATTGTTATTGTTATGGTATGGTTAGGGTTAAGTTTGCGGGAAGTGTGAGGCTCAGGGTTTGGGTTATCGTTATGTTTAGGGTTAGGGTTAGGTTTAGGATTATTGTGAGTCTTATTTTTAAGGTTTGGTTTAGAGTTACAGTGAGGTTGAGGTTGAGGGTGAGGGTGAGGGTGAGGGTAGGGTGAGGTTTATGGTGAGGTTTATGGTTAGAGTTAGGGTAGGTTGAGGGTAAGTTTTAGGGTTAGAGTTAGGGGTAGGTGGAGGGTTAGGGTGAGGGTTAGTGTTAGGTTTAATATTAGGGTTTGGGTGAAGGTGAGGGTTAGGTTGACGTTTAGGGATAGGGTTAGTGTTAGGGTGAGCGTTATGGTTAGAGTTAGTGTTATTGTTAGTGTTAGGGTTAGAGTTACAGTGAGGGTGAGGGTGAGAGGGAGGGTTAGTGTTAGGTTTAGGGTGATGTTTAGGGTTAGGGTTAGGATTAGGGTTAGGGTGAGGGTGAGGTTTAGGCTTAGATTTAGGGTTAGGGGGAGGGTTAGTTCATGTTTTAGGGTTAGGGTTAGTGTTAGGGTTAAGGTTAGGGTGAGGGTTAGGTTGAGGTTAAGGGTTAGGTTTAGGGTTAGGGTTAGGATTAGGGTTAGGGTGAGGGTGAGTGTGAGGGTTAGGCTTAGGCTTAGGCTTAGGGTTAGGCTGAGGGTGAGGTTGATGGTGAAGTTTAAGTTTAGGGTGATATTTTGGTTTACGGTTAGGGTGAGGGTTAGGATGAAGTTTAGGTTTGGGGGAGGGTTAGGGTGAGGATGATGGTAAGTGTAAAAGTGTGGTTTAGGCTGAGGCTGAGGGTTAAAATATGGGTGAGTGTTAGCGTTTGGTTTAGGGTTATGGTAAGATTGAGGGTTATGGTTATGGTGAGGGTTAGATTGAGGATTAGGGTTAGGGTTAGTGTGAGGTTTAGGGTGAGGATGAGGGTTAGGGTTAGGGTGAGCATGAAGGTTAGAATTAGGGTTAGGGTGAGGGCTAGGGTGAGGGTGAGGGTTAGGGTTAGTGTTAGGATTAGGGTGAGGGTTAGGATGAGGTTGAGGGTTAGAGTTAGTGTGTGGGTGAGTGTTAGGTTTAGGGTTAGTGTTAGGGTGAGCGGAAGTGTTATGTTGAGAGTTATGGTTAGGGTGAGGGTTATGGTTAGGGTGAGGTTTAGGTTTAGGGTTAGGGTGAAGGTGAGGGTGTGGTTTAGGTTTAGATTTAGGGTTAGGGGGAGGGTTAGGGTGAGGTTTAGTGTTAGGGTTAGTATTAGGGTGAGGGTGAGGTTTAGGTTGAGTTTTAGGGTTAGGGTTATGGTTAGCGTTAGTGTGAGGTTTAGTGTTAGGGTTAGTGTTAGGGTGAGGGTAAGTGTTAGGGTGAGGTTTTGGGTTAGGGTGAGGGTTATGGTTAGGGTGAGGTTTAGGATTAGGGTTAGAATTATTGTTAGGGTTAGGTTTAGGTTTTCTGTTATGGTGAGGGTGAGGGTTAAGGTTAGGGTTAGGTTGAGGTTTAGTGTTTGGGTTAGGTTTATTGTTAGGTTTAGCCTGAGGGTGAGGTTTAGGGTAAGAGATAGGGTTAGAATGAGGGTTAGGTTGAAGGTTAGGGTTAGGGTTAGTGTTAGGGTTAGGGATAGGGTGAGATTTAGGGGTGTAGGGAGCCGAGGCGAGACTCCGCCCACTCCCTTGCAGCTTTGAGGTTTCTACCCCAGACGGTGCTTGGTGGGTGGCCTGGGCTGTGCGCGTGCACGAGCCAGGTAGAGTTCCCAGCCAATCCCATGACACCTGGTGACGGAGAAAGGCAGGCGACCAACAATAGAAAGACCCGCGTTCCGATTCTCATATATAAGCGGCTGTGTTTCGGGTGCACGCTCTCTCGCGCCCAAGCTCTCCTACAACTAAAAGGCTCTCCAATAAAGCGTGATCTGAGAAGACTCCTGGTGTGGTGGTCGTTTTTCCTCGCTGGTCGAGTAGACGGTCACTACAACTGGTGCTGAAACCCGGGAACGAACCTGGGACGGGACCCGCGCGAGAGGCCGAATTGGAGCCAGAACTCAACACGCGGAGAGGGGATGTCGGTAAGTATCCCCCGGTATGCTGTTCACTGTAGATTTAGATATTTATTGGTTGCTTGCATTGCTTCTTCCCTTGTGGCTTGTCTTTTTGATGGTGCGCACTTGCCTCGAGGAGGGAGGGTTTGATTTAATCAAGGAAGGATGCAAAGTACTAACGCGGCATCAGGATAGTCTATCAGAGTCAGCATACAGTAAGGGGGAGGAAAATAGGCCTAAAAGAAAAAGGGAAAAAAGACAAAAGGATCCTAAAGAATTAAAGCAAGAGGGGCTGCAGCCCTCACAAAAGGAGAAGGGTTTTAGGGAGGGGCTCTCGAGGAGACCCCCGCGCCCTTCTTTAAAAGCAAACCGGTTCTCAGCCCTACATGTGGAAGGGCGGGACCAAGAATATAGTAATCTTGTGAGTGACTCAGAGGAAGAAATGTTAGAGGAGGAGGGAGAGCAGCTCAATCCAGCTGATAGTGAAGAGTTAGAAGAGGCTGCGGCGGAGCACGTGGCAGACAGATATGGAGGGTGGCGCCCCCTAGGGGTGGGAGTACCGCAGCAGCCAGGGAGAGGAAACAGAGCTGCCCCTCACCCGTCGGCCCCCCCGCCGTGCCCGCCGGCAGGGAAGAGTCACTTTATAAAAGGCAACACCTGGTCGCCCTTAGCGGCCGCCTTTCCAGTTTTTGATCCATCCGTAAAGATGGTTAGAGCATCAGCCAAGGGCTCCTTTGAAGTGACAACAGGAAAATACACTAAATTTTTGTTAACTATGGCAAGCAGAGGATGCTTAGGATAATGATTATCAATTACATTTGGAAATGAGCAAACAAGAATTGCCCACATATCCATTGTGGCTGCTAAAATTTCAACTTGCTCACGGGTGTATGGAATAATTAATTTATCTGGAATTTTTGCAAAGTGCATCAAACAATACTTTATACCCAAAATTGCCTCTTTTTTTATTTTTTTTATTTTTATTTTTATTTTTATTTATTTATTTTTTTTAAATCCCATTACTAATGAGAGAATTCTTGAGCCGGTTTCCTACTTCCAGCTTAAGGATTTAGTTGAGGCAGTCCGGACTTATGGAGTGACGGCCAATTATACCACTGCCTTGGTTCAAAGGCTAACTATTAATGCTATGATTCTGTGGGAGCAAAAACTGTTCAATATTTTCCTGAATTAGTGGCCAAACAGGCAATTTTGATTCTGAAAAAATAAATAAATAAATAAATAAATAAATAAATAAAAATAATAAAAATAAAAAAAAATAAAAAAGAGGCAATTTTGGGTATAAAGTATTGTTTGATGCACTTTGCAAAAATTCCAGATAAATTAATTATTCCATACACCCGTGAGCAAGTTGAAATTTTAGCAGCCACAATGGATATGTGGGCAATTCTTGTTTGCTCATTTCCAAATGTAATTGATAATCATTATCCTAAGCATCCTCTGCTTGCCATAGTTAACAAAAATTTAGTGTATTTTCCTGTTGTCACTTCAAAGGAGCCCTTGGCTGATGCTCTAACCATCTTTACGGATGGATCAAAATCTGGACAAGGTGCCTTTTTTGTTCAAGGACACAAACAGCCGGTAGTCTTTAATTTTCGGCCGAATGCCCCACAGGCTGTTGAATGTTTAATTGTGCTTGAAGTTTTTAAAAGATTTGATCAACCTTTTAATTTATTTTCTGATTCATTATATGTTGTAAATGCCTTTGCTTCTCTTGAAGTTGCTGCTTCAGTTAAGCAGGCCAGTACAATTTCTAATGTTTTGTTACAGATTCAATCCCTTATCTTAAACAGAAAACATCCTTTTTATATTGGACATATTCGTGCCCACTCTATGTTGCCGGGCCCGATGGCAAGGTGTAATGATTTGGTGGACCAGGCAACTCGGGCTATGGCTCTGGTTGCTGCTGATCCTGTAGAATTGGCAAAAGACTTTCATAGATTGTATCATGTACCTGCTAATACCCTTAGGAAAAGATATAATTTGTCCAGGCATGTGGCAAGAGATATTGTTAAAGCCTGTAAATCTTGTGTTACCTTTCTTCATCCTCCCCATGTGGGGGTAAACCCCAGGGGGTTGAGACCAAACGCCCTATGGCAAATGGATGTTACTCATCTGACGGAATTTGGTAAGTTGAAATATTTACATGTGTCTGTGGACACCTTTTCTGGTGTCATTCATGCCACACCTCTGGCAGGAGAAAAGGTGTCTCACGTCAGAATACACTGCTTAGAAGCTTGGACAGCTTGGGGAAAGCCCCTTAGACTTAAGACGGATAATGGCCCTGCTTATACTTCCCATGGTTTTCGCGCCTTTTGCGCACAAATGCAGGTTGCCCACACCACCGGATTGCCCTACAATCCTCAAGGACAAGGTATAGTGGAAAGAACTAATAGAAACATAAAAGAAATGCTTCAAAAACAAAAAGGGGGAGTTGCTGAGTCCGCGTCCCCCAGGGAAAGACTTTCTCTTGCGCTCTTTACCCTTAATTTTTTAATTCTAAATGACAACGATCAGTCTGCCGCAGATCGGCATATGACAAGAGACTCCATGGATACTAAAGACATGGTCATGTGGAAGGATGTTATTAATAATAAATGGTATGGACCGGATCCGGTAATAACGAGATCCAGGGGAGCTGTTTGTGTTTTTCCACAGAGTCAAGAAGTACCTCACTGGGTGCCAACGAGACTGACCAGGCCGGTGGAGACTGCAGAAGAACCCCATCTTGAAGATGCCATCCACTCGTCTCCTGATACAGCTGATCTTCTTGCTGTTAGCAACAGTGCTAATAGCAATCCCTGTGATAGCTAAACCGATGATGCTGTGGACTGTTACAATTTACTGACTGGATTGCCTCTGCGGTGTCCTTTTCCAAAGAGCGGGTGGGAGTCGGAATGTTTTTAGCCTGCTGCTTGGGAGGATGCGTGGTCTGCCTATGGTTGGTCTGTCGCCTTCGAGCCCAAACCAGAAGGGACAAGGTTGTTATCTCGCAAGCATTAGCCGCTTTGGAGAGTGGATCCTCACCCCAGATTTGGCTGTCGGCCCTAAGAGGCAGTTAAGCCTTACCATTCTGCATAGCCTTAGCACCCCGAGGGATCAGGTATGCAATTTGCAATTTGGGACAGGGTGCAAGGCAAGTGCACTGCACTTGAGGAGATGGTTCTCATCTCCTCAAGAAGAGCATGCTGGGTTGCAAGTGGGTTGATGCCCAAGATCCCACCTCTGCAAAAAAGGCATCGGACGGGCCTGGTCATCACTGGGGAAGGCGCGCCCCTCAGGTGAAGGCCAGTGCAAGGTCCTCTCATTAATGTCTTAGACAGAGGCCCAACCTCTACTCTTGCCTGTTGCCATAAAACAAAGAAGGGGGAACTGTAGGGAGCCGAGGCGAGACTCCGCCCACTCCCTTGCAGCTTTGAGGTTTCCACCCCAGACGGTGCTTGGTGGGAGGCCTGGGCTGTGCGCGTGCACGAGCCAGGTAGAGTTCCCAGCCAATCCCATGACACCTGGTGACAGAGAAAGGCAGGCGACCAACAATAGAAAGACCCGCGTTCCGATTCTCATATATAAGCGGCTGTGTTTCGGGTGCACGCTCTCTCGCGCCCAAGCTCTCCTACAACTAAAAGGCTCTCCAATAAAGCGTGATCTGAGAAGACTCCTGGAGTGGTGGTCGTTTTTCCTCGCTGGTCGAGTAGACGGTCACTACATAGGGGGAGCGTTTGGGTTAGGGATAGGTTTAGGATTAGGGTTAGGGTGAGGGTGAGTGTGTGTTTTAGGGTTAGGTTTAGGGTTAGGTTAAGGGTTAGGCTGAGGGTGAGGTTGAGGGTGAGGTTTAGGGTTAGGGTGAGAGTTAAGGTTAGGGTTAGGGGGAGGGTTAGGATGAGGGTTAGGGTTAAGATTAGGGTTAGGGTGAGGGCTAGGGTTAGGGTGAGGTTTAGGATTAGGTTTAGGGTGAAGTTTAGGGTTAGGTTTAGGGTTAGGGTTAGGGTGAGGTTGAGATTTAAGGTTAGAGTTAGGGTTAGGATGAGGCTGAGGGTGAGGGTTAGGGTTAGGGTTAAGGTGAGAGTTAGGGTGAGGGTGAGGCTTAGGGTTAGGTTTAGGATTAGGATTAGGCTTAACATTAGGCTGAGTGTAAGGGTTAGGGTTACAGTTACTGTTAGGCTTATTCTTAGGCTGAGGGTGAGGTTGAAGTTGAGGGTTAGGGTTAGTGTGAGAGATAGGGTTCAGTTAAAGTTTAGGGTCAGGGTGAGTTTTAAGGTAAGGTTTACCCTGAGGGTGAGGGTTAGGCTTAGGTTTATTGTTAGGGTGAGGGTTAGGATGAGGGTTAGGGTTAGGATTAGGGTTAGGGTAAGTGCTAGGGTGAGGGTGAGTTTTAGGGTTAGGGTTACGGTGAGGTTTTGCTTAGGTTTAGGGTTAGTGTTAATGTGAGGTTGAGGTTTAGGGTTAGAGTTAGTGTTAGGGTGAGGCTGCTTGTGAGGGTCAGGGTTAGGGTTAGTGTTAGATTTAGGGTTAGGGTGAGAGAGAGGGTTAAGCTTAGAGTTAGGATTAAGATTAGGGTAAGGTTTAGGTTGAGTGTGAGGCTTAGGGTTATGGTTAGGCTTAGGGTTATGCTGAGGGTGAGAGTGAAGGTTAGGGTTAGGATGTGTGTTAGGGTTAGGTTTAGGGTGAGTGATAGGGTTCGGGTTAAGTTTAGGGTTAGCGTGAGGGTTATTTTAGGGTTACCGTGAACATGAGGGTTAGGGTTAGGTTGAGGGTTTGAGTTAGGTTTAGGTTTAGGGTGAGGGTTAGGGTTAGGGTTAGGGTGAGGGTTAGGATGAGGATTAAGGTGAGGGCTAGGATGAGGGTGAGGTTTAGGGTTAGTGTTAGGGTGAGGTTAAATGTTAGGGTTAGGGTAAGGGTGAGGGTTTGGATGAGGTTTAGTGTTACAGTGAGGGTGAGGGTTAGGGTTCCGGTGATGGTTAGGGTTAGTATTATGGTTAGGGTGAGGGTGAGTGTTAGAAATAGGGTTAGGGTTAGGATTAGCGTTAGGTTTAGGATTAGGTTTAGTGTTATTGTTAGGGTTATGGATAGAGTTATGCTGAGGGTAAGAATGAGGGTTAGGGTTAGGGTTAGGGTTAGGGAGAGGGTTAGGGTTAGGATTAGGGTTAGGCTGAGGGTGAGGCTTAGGTTTAGATTTAGGGTTAGGGGAAGGGTTAGTTCCTGGAAGGGTTAGGGTTAGTGTTAGGGTTAAGGTTAGGGTGAGGGTTCAGTTGAGGTTAAGGGTTAGGGTTAGGTTTAGGATTAGGGTTAGGGTGAGAGTTTAGGGGAGGGTTAGGTTTAGGGATAGGGATAGGATTAGGGTTAGGGTGAGGGTGAGTGTTTGTGTTAGGGTTAGGTTTAGGGTTAGGCTAACGGTTAGGCTGAGGTTGAGGTTGAGGGTGAGGTTTAGGGTTAAGGTTAGGTTTAGGGTTAACGTTAGGGTGAGGGTGAGGTTTAGGGTTAGAGTTATGGTTAGGTTGAGGGTGATTGTGAGCGTTGGGCTTAGGGTTAGTCTTAGAGTTAGGGATAGGGTGTGGGTTAGTGTGTGGGTGAGGGTTAGGCTTAGGTTTAAGATTAGGTTTAGGGTTAAGCTTAGGGTGAGTGTGAGGTTTAGGGTTAGGATTAGGCTTAGGCTTAGTCTGAAGGTGAGCGTTAGAGTGAGGGTTAGGGTTAGGGTGAGGGTTAGGTTTAGGGTTAGGGTGAGAGTTAGGGTTCGGGTTAAATTTAGGGTTAGGGTGAGGGTTAGGTTAAAGGTGACGGTGAGGTTGAGGGTTAGAGTTAGGTTGAGCGTTAAGGTTAGGGTTAGGGATACGGTGATGGTGAGGGTGAGGGTTAGGGTTAGGTTTAGGGTGAGGGTTAGCATGAGGGTTAGGGTTAGGATTAGGGTTAGGGTGAGGGCTAGGTAAAGGGTGAGGTTTAGGGTTAGGGTTGTTGTGAGTTTTAAGATTAGGGTTATGCTTAGGTTTAGGGTGAGGGTGAGGTTTAGGGTTAGATTTAGGGTAAGGTTAAGGCTGATTGTGAGGGTTATGTTTAGGGTTAGTGTTAGAATTAGGGTTAGGGTGAGGATTAGGGTGAGGGTTAGGCATAGGGTGAGGATTAGGATTAGGGTAAGGGTTAGGACAAATGTGAGGGTTAGGGTTAGGTTTAGGCTTAGGGTTTGCTGAGGATGAGTTTGAGGTTTAGAGTTAGGGTTAGGGTGAGGCTGAGGGTGAGGGTTATGGTTAGGTTTAGTGTTAGGGTTAGGGTTAGGGGGAGGGTTAGGATTAGTTGTAGGGTTACGATTAGGGTTAGGGTGAGGGCTAGGCTGAGGGTTAATATGAGGGTTAGCTTTAGGGGTAGGGTTAGGTTTAGGATTAAGGTTAGGGTGAGGGTGTGTGTAAGGGTTAGGGTTAGCGTTAGGCTTTGGTTTACGGTGAGGGTTAGGGTTAGGGTTTGGTTTAGGGTGAGGGTGAGGCTGAGGATTAGGTTTAGGTTTAGTGTTAAGGTTAGGGATAGGGTTAGGGTTAATGTGATGGTTAGGGTTAGGGTTAGGGTTAAGCTTAGGTTTAGGCTGAGCTTGAGTGTGTGGTTTGGGGATAGGCTTACGGTTAGGGTTAGGGTTAGGGTTAGGTTTAGTTTTAGGCTTAGGCTTAGGGTTAGGGTTAGCGTGAGGTTTAGGGTTAGATATAGGGTTAGGGGGAGTGTTAGGTTAAGGGATAGGAATATGGCTAGTTTTAGGTTTAGGGTGGGGGTGAGGGTTAGATGAGGTTTATGGTTAGAGTTAGGGTTAGGGTTAGTGGGAGGGTAAGTGCTAGGGTTAGAGTTAGTGTTAGGGTGAGGGTAAGTGTTGGGGTGAGGGTTTGGGTTAGGGTGACGGTTATGGTTAGGGTGAGGGTTAGGATTAGCTTTAGGGTTATTGTTAGGGTCAGGTTTAGGGTTACGGTTACTGTGAGGGTGAGTGTGAGGGTTAGGGTTAGTGTTAGGGTGAGGTTTAGTGTTCGGGTTAGTGTTAGAGTTAGGGTGAGGGTGAGGTTTCCGTTAGAGTTAGGGTTAGGGTGAGTGTTAGGTTGAGGGTTAGGTTTAGTGTTCGTGATAAGGTTAGGTTAGGGTAAGAGTTAAGGGGAGGGTTAGGGTTAGGGTTAGGATTAGTGTTAGGGTGAGGGTGAGTGTGTGTTAGGGATAAGTTTATGGTGAGGCTTAGGGTTAGGCTGAGGCTAAGGGTGAGGTTGAGGTTGAGGGTTAGAGTGAGGGTTAGGGTTAATGTTAGGGTGAGGTTTAGTGTTAGGGTTAGGTTTAGAGTTAGGGTTAGGTTGAGGGTGAGGTTTAGGGTTAGAGTTAGGGTCAGGGTTAGAGTTAGGGTTAGGTTTAGGGGTAGGTTTAGGTTTAGGGTTGAGTTGACGGTAAGGGTAAACATAAGGGTTAGGCTGAGGGTGAGAGTTATGGTAATGTTGAAGGTTAGGTTTAGAGTAAGTTTAAGGGTTAGGGGTAGGTTGAGGGTGAGTGTTAGATTAAGGAATAGTGTTAGGGTTAGGGTGAGGTTTAGAGTGAGGATGAAGGTTAGGGTTAGGTTGAGGGCTGGGGTGAAGGTGAGGGTTAGGGTTAGGGTTAGGCTTAGGGTTAGGCTGAGGATGAGGGTGGGGGTGAGGATTACGGTGAGGGTTAGGGTTAGGGTTATTTTTAGTGTTATGGTTAGGGTTAAGTTTGAGGTTAAGGTGAGGTTGAGGGTGGGGTGAGGATTACGGTTAGAGTGATGATTAGGGTTAGGGTTAGTGTTATTGTTAGGGTTAGGGTTAGAGTTAAGGTGAGGTTGAGGGTGCAGGTGAGGATTAGGGTTAGGGTTACGGAGGGGTTTAGGGTTAGGGAGAGGGTTAGGGTGAGGGTGAGTTTTACAGTTAGATATAGGGTTAGGGGGAGAGTGACGGTGAGGTTTAGGGTTGTGGTTAGTTTTAGGGTTAGGGTGAGGTTGAGGGTTACGTTGAAGTTTAGGGTTAGGGTTAGGGTTAGGGTTAGTGTGAGGGTTAGTTTTAGGGTTACGGTTAGTGTTAGTATGAGGGTGTTAGGTGAGGGTTTGGGTTAGAGTTAGGATTATGGTTAGAGTGAGGGTTAGGATTATGGTTAGGGTTAGGTTTAGGGTTAGGTTTAGGGTTAAGGTTAAGGTGAGGGTGAGGGTGAGGGTTAGGTTTAGGGTTAGGGTGAGGTTTAGGGTTTCAGTTAGGGTTAGATTTAGGTCTAGGGTGAGGGTGAGATTTAGGATTAGGTTTAGTGTTAGTGTGAGGGTTAGGTTGAGGGTTAGGGTTAGGGTTATTGTTAGGGTTATGGTTAGGGTGATACTTAGGGGGAGGCTTAGGTTTAGGGTTAGGTTTAGGGTTAGGATTAGGGTAAACCTGAAGGTGATTGTTTGTGTGTTAGGGTTAGGCTTACAGTTAGGCTGAGGGTGAGGTTTAGGGTGATGGATAGGATTAGGGTGAGGGTTAGTGTTAGGGTTAGGGGGAGGGTTAGAATGAGGGTTAGGATTAGGATTAGGGTTAGGGTGAGGGCTAGGTTGAGGGTGAGGCTTAGTGTTAGGTTTAGGATGAGGTTTAGGGTTAGGATGAGGGTGAGGTTTAGGGTTAGAGTTATGATTAGGATGAGGCTGAGGGTGAGGGTTAGGGTTAGGGTTAGTGTTAGGGTTAGGGTTAATGTGACGGTTAGGGTGAGGTTGAGGTTTAGGGTTAGGGTTAGTTTTAGTTTTAAGTTTAGGGTTAGGGTGAGGTTTAGCGTTAGGGTTAGGGTTAGGGTGAGGGTAACGTTTAGGGTTAGTGTTAGGGTTAGGCTTACGGTTAGGCTGAGGGTGAGGGTGAGGGTGAGGGTTAGGGTGAGGGTTAGGGTTAGGGTTAGGGTGAGAGTTCGGGTTCGGGATAAGTTTAGGGTTAGGGTGATGGTTAGGGTAAGGGTTATGGTGAGGGTAACACTTAGGGTTAGGGTGAGGGTTAGGGTTAGGTTTAGGGTTAGGGTGAGGGTGAGAGTGAGGGTTAGGGTGAGTGTTAGGGTGAGTGTTAGGATGAGGGTTATGGTGAGGATTCGGGTTAGGGTGAGAGCTAGGGTGAGGGTGAGGTTTATGTTTATTGTTAGGGTGAGATTTAGAGTTATGGTTAGGGTTACAGTAATGTTGAGAGTGAGGTTTAGGGTTAGAGTTAGGGTTAGGGTGAGGCTGAAGGCTAGCGTTAGGTTTAGGGTTAGTGTTAGAATTAGGGATAGGGTTAGGCTTAGGGTGAGGGTGAGGGTTAGGCTTAGGGTTAGGATTAGGATTAGGGTAACAGGGTGAGTGTGAGGTTTAGGGTTCGGGTTAGGGTTAGGGTCAGGGCTAGTGTGAAGTTGAGAGTTAACCTCAGGGTTAGGGTGAGGTTTAGGTTTAGGGTGATGGTTAGCATTGGTGTGCGGGTTATTTTTAGGTTTAATGTTTGTTTTAAGGTGAGATTAAGTGTTAGGGTAAGGTTTAGGTTTAGGGTGAGGTTTACGATTAGGGTTAGGGTTAGGGTTAGGGTGAGGGTGATGTTAAGGGTTAGAGTTAGGGTTAGGGTGAGGGTTAGGTTTAGGGTTAGAGTTAGGGTTAGGGTGAGACTTAGGGTGGGGGTGAGGATTGGAGTTAGGGTTTAGATTAGGATTAGGGTTAAGATGAGGTGAGTGTTATGGTTAGGGTTAGGGTTAGGATTAGAGTTAGAGTGAGGGTGAGGATGAGGGTTATGGTTAGGGTGAGTGTTGGGGTTAGGGTTAGAGTGAGGGTTATGGTGAGGGTTAGGCTTAGGCTTAGTGTTTGGTATGGGCTATGTTGTGGGTGTGGGTTAGGATTAGGGTTAGGGTGAGCGTTAGGCTGGGGGTTAGGGTTAGTATTAGGGTTTGGGTTGGGGTTAGGTTTAGTCTTAATGTTAGGTAGAGGGTGAGCGTGAGGGTGAGGTTTAGGGTGAGGGTGAGGGTGAGATTTAGGGTTAGAGTTAGCGTTCAGGTGAGGGTTAGTGTGAGAGTTAGGGTTAGGGATAGGGTTAGGGTTAGGGTTAGTTTGAGGGTGATTGTGAGAGTCAGGGTTAGTCTTAGGCTTAGGCTTAGGCTTAGGCGGATCGTGAAGGTGAGGGTGAGGTTTAGGGTTAGAATTAGTGTTATGGTGAAGGCTAGAGTGAGTATGAGGGTTAGGATTAGCGTTTGGGTGAGGTTTAGGGTTAGGGTTACAGTGAGGGTTAGGGTTAGGGTTAGGGTTATGGTGAGGGTTTGGGTTAGGGTTAGGGTTAGGGTGAGGGTCAGGGTTAGGGTTAGGGTTAGTGTAATAGTTAGGGTTAGGGTTAGAGTTACAGTGAGGGTGAGGGTGAGGGTTATGATCAGGTTTGGGTTACGTTTAGGGTAAGGGTTATGGTTAAGGTGAGGGTGAGGTTTAGGGTTAGAGTTAGGGTTTCGGGGAGGTTTAGGATTAGGGTTAATGTTAGGCTTGGGGTTAGGGTGAGGGTTAGTTTGAGGATTAATATTAGGGTTAGGGTTAGGATTAGGATTAGGTTTACGGTGAGGATACCTGTGAGGGTTAGGGTTAGGGTTCGTTTAGGCTAAGGGTTAGGCTGAGTGTATGGGTGGGGATGAGGATTAGATTTAGAATGATGGTTAGGTTTCTGGTTAGGTTAAGCATTAGGATGAGGGTTAGGGTTAGAATTAGGGTTAGGATGAGGGCTAGGGTGAGGGTGAGGGTTAGGGTTAGGGTTAGGCTTATGCTTAGGATTAGGCTGAGGCTGAGGGTGAGGGTGATGGTTAGGTTTAGGGTGATGGTTGGGGTTACCTTTAGGGTGAGGGTTAGAATGAGGATTAGGGTTATGGTGAGGGTTAGTGAGAGGGTGACGGTAAGGGTAAAGTTGAGGGTTAGGCTGAGGGTGAGGGTTATGGTCAGGGTGAGGCTTAGGGTTAGTGTGAGGGTGAAGGTTAGATTGAGGATTAGTGTTGATGTTAGTGTCATGTTTAGGGTGAGGATGAGGGTTAGGGTTAGGTTGAGGGCTAGGTTGAGGGTGAGGGTTAGGGTTATGTTTACGGTTAGGGTTAGTGTTAGGTTTAGGGTTAGGGTGAGGTTTAGGGTGAGGGTGAGGCTAGGGTTAAGGTTAGGATTGGGACTAGTGTTAAGGTGAGGGTGAGTGTGAGGTTTAGGGTTAGGGTTAGGGTTAGGATTAGAGTTAGGATGAGGTCTAGCATGAGGGTGAGGGTTAGTGTTAGGGTTAGGTGAGGTTTAGAGTTAGAATTAAGTTTAGGCATAGAGAGAGTGTTAGCGTTAGGGTTATGGTGAGGGTGAGGGTTAGGGTTATGTTGAGGGTTAGGATTAGGGCTAGGTTTAGTGTGAGTGTTAGGGTGAGGGTGAGGGTTAGCATGAGGGTTAGGGTTAGAATTTGGTTTAGGATGAGGGATAGGGTGACAGTGAGGGTTAGGTTTATACTTAGGGTGAGGTTTAGGGTTTGGGTTAGGTTTAGGGTTAGGGTGAGGGTTATGGTTAGGTTACGGTGAGGGTTAGGGTTAGGGTTAGGTTGAGGGTTAGAATTAGGTTTAGGGTTAGGTTGAGGGTTAGGGTTACGGTTAGGGTGAGGGTTAGGATGAGGGTTAGGGTTACAATTAGGGTTAGGGTGAGGTCTAGGGTGAGGATGAGTGTTAGTATTGGGGTTAGGGTTAGGGGTAGGGTTAGGGTGAGGGTTAGGGTTCATGTTTCGGTGAGGGTGAGGGTTAGGTTTAAGTTAGTATTAGGTTAGTATTAGGTTTAGGGTTAGGGGTAGGGTTAGCGTGAGGGTTAGGGTTCATGTTTCGGTTAGGGTGAGGGTTAGGTTTGGTGTGAGGGTTAGGGTGAGGACTAAGGTGAGGGTGAGGGTTAGGGTTAGGGTTAGCGTTAGGGTGAGGGTTAAGTTTAGGTTTAGGGTTATGTTTAGGTTTAGGATTAAGGTTAAGGTGAGGCTGAGTGTGAGAGTTAGGCTGAGGGTTAGGCTTAGGCTTAGGGTTAGGCTGAGGGTGAGTGTAGGGATGAGTGATGGTTCTGGTTAAGGTTAGGTTGAGGGATAGGATGAGGGTTAGGGTTAGGATTAGGGTTAGGGCGAGGGCTAGGGTGAGTGTTAGTTTCGGGGTTAGGTTTAGGCTTAGGGTTAGGCTGAGGCTGAGGCTGAATTTGAAAGTGAAGGTTAGGTTTAGGTTGATGTTTAGGGTTAAGGTTAGGGTGAGGGATAGGATGAGGGTTATGGTTTATGGTGAGGGTTAGGATGAGGGTGACTGTAAGAGAAAAGGTGAGGTTAGGCTGAGGGTGAGGGGTATAGTAAGGGTGAGGTTTCGGGTTAGGGTGATGGTGAGGGTTAGATTGAGGATTAGTGTGAGGGTTAGTGTGAGGTTTAGGGTGAGGATGAGGGTTAGGATTAGGGTGAGGGCAAGGGTGAAGTTGAGGGTTAGGGTTAGGGTTAGGGTGTGGTTTAGGTTTAGGGTGATGGTTATCGTTAGTGTGAGGGTTAGGGTTAGGGTTGGTGTTAGTTTTAAGCTGAGGGTAAGTGTTAAGGTAAGGTTTAGGTTTAGGGTGAGGTTTAGGATTAGGGTTAGGGTTAGGATTAGTTTGAGGGTGAGGGTTAGGGTGGAATTTAGTGTGGGGGTGAGGTTGCGAGTTAGGGTTAGGATTAGGATTAGGGTTGAGGTGCGGGTGAGTGTTAGGGTTAGGGTTAGGAATTGGATTAGATTTAGGGTGAGGGTGAGGGTGAGGTTATGGTTAGGGTGAGCGTTGGGGTTAGTGTTAGAGTGAGGGTTAGGGTGAGGGTTAGGCTTTGGCTTAGGGTTTTGGCATAGGCTATGGTGAGGGTGAGGGTTAGGGTTAGGGTTTGGGTGAGCGTTAGGGTACGGGTTAGGGTTAGTATTAGGGTTAGGGTTGGGGTTAGGGTTAGGCTTAATGTTATGCAGAGGTTGAGGGTGAGGGTGAGGTTTAGGGTTAGGGTGAGGGTGAGGTTTAGGGTTAGAGTTAGTTTTCGTGTGAGGGTTAGGTTTAGGGTTAGGCTTCCGTTTAGGTTTAGGGTGACGGTGAGTGTGAGGGTCAGGGTTTGTCTTAGGCTTAGGCTTATGCTTAGGCCGTGCGTGAAGGTGAGGGTGAGGTTTAGGGTTAGCATTAGGTTTAGGGTGAGGGCTAGAGTGAGAATGAGGGTTAAGGTTAGTATGAGGTTTAGGTTTAGGGTTACGGTGAGGGTGAGGGTTAGGGTTACGGTTAGGGTTAAGGTGAGGGTTTGGGTTAGGGTTAGTGTTAGGGTGAGAGTCAGGGTTAGGGTTAGGGTTAGTGTAATAGTTAGGGTTAGGGTTAGATTTACAGTGAGGGTGAGGGTGAAGGTGAGGATTAGGATAAGAGTTAGGGTGAGGTTTAGGGATAGGGTTATGGTTAGGGTGAAGGTGAGGTTTAGGGTAAGTTTTATGCTTTGGGGGAGGGTTAGGGTGAGGGTTAGGATTAGGGTTAATGTTAGGCTTGGGGTTAGGTTGAGGGTTAAGTTGAGGTTTAAAATTATGGATAGGGTTAGTTTTAGGATTAGGTTTACGGTGAGGGTGAGTGTGAGGGTTAGGGTTAGGGTTCGTTTAGGCTTAGGGTTAGGCTGAGTGTATGGGTGGGGATGAGGATTAGGTTTAGAATGATGGTTAGGGTTCTGGTTAGGTTAAGGGTTAGTATGAGGATTAGGGTTAGAATTAGGGTTAGAGTGAGGGCTAGGGTGAGGGCTAGTGTGAGGGTGAGGTTTAGGGTGAGGATGAGGGTTAGGGTTTAGTTGAGTGTTAGGTTGAGGGTGAGGGTTAGAGTTATGGTTAGGTTTAGGTTTAGGGTGAGGGTGAGGTTTAGGGATAAAGTTAGGGTTAAGGTGAGGGATAGGGTTTAGGTTTACGGTTAGGATTAGTGTTAGGGTTAGGTTTAGGGTGAGGTTTAGGGTTGGAGTTAGGGTTAGTTTTAGGGTTAGGGTTAGGATGAGGGTTAGGGTTAGGCTTAGGCTTTGTATTAGGCTTAGGCTTACGTCCAGCTTGAGGGTGAGGATTAGGGTTAGGATTAGGGTGAGGGTTAGGTTTAGGGTTACAGTGTGGTCAGGGTTAGGGTTAAGTTGAGGGTTAGAATTAGGTTTAGGGTTAGGTTGATGGTTAGGGTTAGGGTTAGGGTGAGAGTTGGGATGAGGGTTAGGGTTACAATTAGGTTTAGTGTGAGGGCTACGGTGAGGGTGAGTGTTATTGTTAGGGTTAGGGTGAGGTTTAGGATTAGGGTTAGGGTTAGGGTTACGGTGAGGGTGAAGGTTAGGGTTAGGGTGAGGGTTAGGTTTAGGTTTAGGGTGAGGGTGAGGGTTAGGATTAGGGTTAGGGTTAGAGTTACAGTGAGGGTGAGGGTGAGGCTGAGGGTTAGGATCAGGTTTAGGGTGAGGTTTAGGTTTAGGGTTATGGTTAGTGTGAGGGTGAGGTTTAGGGTTAGAGTTAGGGTTAGGGTGAGGGTTAGGGTGAAGGTTGGGTTGACGTTTAATGTTAGGGTTAGGGTTACCTTTAGGATTAGGTTTACGATGAGGGTGAGTGTGAGGGTTAGGGTTCAGCTTAGGCTTAGGTTTAGGCTGAGAGTATGGGTGGGGGATGAGGATTAGGTTTAGAATGTTGGTTAGGTTTATGGTTAGGTTAAGGTCTGGATGAGGTTTAGGTTTTGAATTAGGGTGAGGGTGAGGGCTAGGGTGAGGGTGAGGGTTAAGGTTAGGTTTAGGCTTAGGCTTACGTTTAGGCTGAGGCTGAGGGTGAGGGTGAGGGTTAGGGTTAGAGAGAGTTTTAGGGTGTGGGTGACGATAAGTGTAAAGGTGAGGATTAGGCTGAGGGTGAGGGTTAGGGTTAGGGTGAGGATGAGGGTTAAATTGAGGATTAGGGTTAGGGTTAGTTTGAGATTTACGGTGAGGATTAAGGTTAGGGTTAGGGTGAGGTCTAGGGTTATGGTGATGGTTAGGGTTAGTGTGAGGGTTAGTGTTAGTGTTAGGGTTAGTGTTAGGGTGAGGGTAAGTGTTAGGGTGAGGGTTAGTGTTAGGGTGAAGCTTATGGTTAGGATGAGGGTTAGGGTTAGGGATAGGGTTATTGTTAGGGTTCGGGTTAGGCTTACGGTTACAGTGAGGGTGAGGGTGAGGTGAAGGGTTAGGGTTAGTGTGAGGTTTACCTTTAGGGTTAGGGTTAGAGTTAGGGTTAGGGTTGAGGTGAGGTTTAGGGTTAGAGTTAGGTTTAGTGTTATTTTTGGGGTTTGGGTGAGGTGTAGGGTTAGTTTTAGGCTTAGGTTTAGGCTGAGCATGAGGGTGTGGGTTAGGGTTAGTGTTAGGGTGGAGTTTAGGGTTAGGGTTAGAGTGAAGGTGAGGTTGAGGGTTAGGGTTAGTGTTTGTGTTAAGGATAGGGTTAGAGTGAGAGTTCAAAAGAGGGTTAGGATTAGGGTTAGGGTTAGGATTAGTGTTAAGGTGAGGGTGAGTGTGTGTGTTAGGGATAGGTTTATGGTTAGGCTTAGGATTAGGGTTACGGTTAAGGTTTAGGGTTAGGGTGTGGGTTAGGGTTAGGTTGAGGTTTAGTGTTAGGGTTAGGGTTAGAGTTAGGGTTAGGTTGAGGGTTAGGTTTAGGGGTATAGTTAGCGTTAGGGTGAGGGTTAGGGTAATGGTTAGGGTGAGGGTTAGGGAGAGGGTTATGGTTACGGTGAGGTTTAGGGTGGGGGTGAAGGTAAGGGTAAACGTGAGGTTTAGGCTGAGGGTGAGAGTTACGGTAATGGTGAGGGTTAGGGTTAGGGTGAGTGTTAGGGGTAGGGGTAGGGTGAGGGTGAGGGTTAGATTGAGGATTAGTGTTAGGGTTAGGGTGAGGTTTAGGGTGAGGAGGAGGGTTAGGGTTGGGTTGAGGGCTAGGGTGAAGGTGAGGGTTAGAGTTAGGGTTAGGGTCAGGTTTAAGGTTGGGGTGATGGTTAGGGTTAGTTTGAGGGTTATCTAGTGTTAGGGTAGGTGTTAGGGTGAGGGTAAGTGTTAGGGTGAGGGTTAGGTTTAGGGTGAGGATTATGTTTATTGTGAGGGTTAGGGTTAGGGTTAGGGTTATTGTTAGGGTTAGGGTATCGGTTATGGTCACGGTGAGGGTCAGGGTGAGGTTTAGGTTTAGGGTTAGGGATAGAGTTAGGGTTAAGGTGAGAGTGAGATTTAGGATTAGAGTTAGGGTTAGTGTTTGGGTTAGGGTCAGGGTGAGGGTTACGGTTAGAGTTAGGCTTAGGCTTAGGCTTAGGCTTAGGCCTAGCATGAGGGTGAGGGTTAGGGTTAGGGTTAGGGTGAGGGTTAGGATAAGGTTTAGGGTTAGGAATAGGGTTAGGGTGAGGGCTAGGGTGAGGGTTAGAGTTACAGTGAGGGTGAGGGTTATTGTGAGGGTGAGGGTTAGGTTTGGTGTTAGGGGTAGGGTTAGGGTTAGGGTTAGGGTGACGTTTATGTTTAGATTTAGGGTTAGGGAGAGGGTTAGTTCGTAGGTTAGAGTTAGGGTTAATATTAGGGTTCAGGTTAGGGTGAGGGTTAGGTTGAGGTTAAGTGTTAGGGGTAGGGTTAAGATTTGGATTAGGGTTAGGATGAGGGTGAGTGAGAGTGTTAGGGTTAGGGTTAGGCTTCGGCTTAGGGTTAGGCTGAGGGTGAGTGTGGGCCTGAGGATTAGGGTTAGGGTGATTGTTAGGTTTAGGCTTAGGGTGAGGGTTAGGATGAGGCTTAGGGTTAGGATTTAGGGTTAGGGTGAGGGCTCAGGAGAGGGTGAGGGTTAGGGTAAGGGTTAGGCTTAGGCTTAGGGTTCGGCTGAGCTTGAGGTTGAGCGTGAGGGTTAGGGTTAGGCTGATGGTTAGGTTTACTGTTAGGGTGAGTTTTAGGATGAGGTTTAGGTTTAGGGGGAGGGTTAGGGTGAGGATGATGGTAAGGGTAAAGGTGAGGTTTCGTCTGAGGGTGAGGGTTAAGATAAGGGTGTGGTTTAAGGTTAAGTTTAGGGTTAGAGTAAGGGTTAGGTTTCAGATTAGGGTGAGGGTTAGATTAAGGATTAGGGTTAGAGTTAGTGTGAGGTTTAGGGGGAAGATGAGGGTGAGGGTTAGGGTGTGGGTGAGGGTTAGAATTAGGGTTAGGGTGAGTGTGATGGTAAGCCTAAATGTGAGGATTAGGCTAAGGCTGAGGGTTAAGATAAGGGTGAGGGTAAGTGTTAGGGTGAGGGTTAGGGTTAGGGTGAGTGTTAAGTTTAGGGTGAGGGTTAGAGTTAGGGTTACGGTTATTGTTAGGTTAGGGTTAGGGTTACCCTTACACTGAGGGTGAGGGATAGTATTAGGTTTAGGGTTAGGGTTATGGTTAGATTTTCGGTTAGGATTAGGATTAGGGTTAGGGTGAAGGCTAAGGTGAGGGTGAGGGTTAGGGTTAGCGTTAGTTTTAGGTTTAGGGTTAGAGTGAGGGTGAGTGTGTGGGTTAGGGTTAGGTTTAGGGTTAGGCTTAGGGTTAGGCTAAGGGTGAGGTTGAGGGTGGGGGTTAGGGTTAGGGTGAGGGTTAGGTTTAGGGTTAGGGTGAATGTTAGGATGAGGGCTAAGGTTAGCATTAGGGTTAGGTTGAGGGCTAGGGTGAGGGTGAGATTTAGGGTTAGGGTTAGAGTGAGGGTGAGGTTTAGGGTTAGAGTTAGGGTTAGGGTGAGGAATAGGGTGAGGTTTAGGGTTAGGGTTAGTTTTAGGGTTAGGGTTAGGGTTAGGGTTTGGATGAGGGTTAAGATTACAATTAAGTTTTGGGTGAGCTCTAGGGTGAGGGTGAGTGTTATTGTTAGGGTTAGGATGAGGTTTAGGGTTAGGGTTAGGGTTAGGTTTACGGTGAGGGAGAGGGTTAGGGTTAGAGTTAGTGTTAGGGTTAGGGTGAGGGTGAAGGTTAGGATTAGGGTTATGGTTAGAGTTACTGTGAGAGTGAGGGTGAGGGTGAGTGTTAGGATCAGGTTTACGGTGAGGTTTAGGGATAGGGTTATTGTTAGGGTGAGGGTGAGGTTTAGGGTTAGAGTTCTTGTTAGGGGGAGGGTTAGTGTGAGCGTTAGGGTTAGGGTCAGTGTTAGTATTAGGGTTAGGGTGAGGGTTAAGTTGAGGTTTAATGTTAGGGTTAAAGTTACATTTAGGATTAGGTTTACGGTGAGGGTGAGCGTGATGGCTAGGGTTAGGGTTCGGCTTAGGCTTAGGGTTTTGCTGAAGGTATGGTATTGGGATGAGGACTAGGTATAGAAAGTTGGTTAGGTTTATGGTTAGGTTAAGGGTAAGGATGAGGGTTAGGGTTAAGATTAGTGTTCGGGTGAGGGTTAGGGTTAGGGTTGGGTTTAGGCTTAAGCTTGGTGTTAGGCTGAGGCTGAGGGTGAGCGTGAGGGTTAGGGTTAGGGTGATGTTTGGGGTTACCATTAGGGTGAGGGTTAGGATGAGGATTAGGGTTAGGGTGAGGGTTACGGTGAGGGTTAGGTTGAGGGTGACGGTAAGGGTAAAGGTGAGGGTTAGGCTGAGGGTGAGGGGTAAGGTAAGGGTGAGGGTTAGGGTTAGCGTGTGGGTTAGGTTTAGGTTGAGGATTAGTGTTAGGGTTAGTGTGAGGTTTAGGGTGAGGATGAGGGTTAGCGTTAGGTTGAGGGTTAGGTTGAGGGTGAGGGTTAGGATCAGGGTGAGGTTTAGGATTAGTGTGATGGTGAGGGTTAGTGTGAGGGTTAGTGTTAGGTTTAGGGTTAGTGTTAGGGAGAGGGTAAATGTTAGGGTGAGGGTTATTGTTATGGTGAAAGTTATGGTTAGGATGAAGGTTATGGTTATGGTTAAGTTTATTGTTAGGGTTAGGGTTAGGGTTACGTTTAAGGTGAGGGTGAGGGTGAGGGTGAGGTTTAGGGTTAGGGTGAGGTTTAGGTTTAGGGTTAGGGTTAGAGTTAGGGTTAAGGTGAGGTTGAAGTTTAGGATTAGAGTTAGGTTTAGTGTTATTGTTGGGATTAGGGTGAGGTTTAGGTTTAGTTTTAGGCTTAGGCTTAGGGTTAGTCTTAGGCCGAGCAAAGGGTGAGGGTTAGCTTTAGGGTTAGGGTGGGGTTAGGGGTTAGGGTTAGGGTGAGGGTGAGGTTGAGGGTTCGATATAGGGTTAGGGTGAGGGTTAGAGGGAGGGTTAGGGTTAGTGTTAGGGTGACGGTAAGTGTTAGGGTGAGGGTTAGGAATAGAGTTAGGGTTATTCTTAGGTTTAGGTTTAGGGTTATGGTTATGGTGAGGGTGAGGATGAGGGTTAGGGTTAGGGTTAGGGTGAGTTTTAGGTTTTGTGTTAGTGTTAGAGTTAGGTTTAGGGTGAGGGTGAGGTTTCGGTTAGAGTTAGGGTTAGGTTGAGGGTTAGGTTGAGGGTTAGGGTTAATGTTCGTGTTAAGGTTAGGGTTAGGGTGAGAGTTAAGGGGAGGTTTAGGGTTTGGGTTAGGTTAGGATTAGTGTTAGGGTGAGGGTGAGTGTGTGTGTTTGGGATATGTTTATGGTGAGGCTTAGGGTTAGGCTGAGGCTGAGGGTGAGGGTGAGGTTTAGGGTTAGGGTGAGGGTTAGGGTTAGGGTTAGGGTGAGTTTTAGTGTTAGGGTTAGGGTTAGAGTTAGGGTTAGGGTGAGGGTGAGGTTTAGGGGTAGAGTAAGGGTTAGGTTGAGGAATAGCGTGAGGGAGAGGTTTAGGGTGAGGGTTAGGGTGGGGATGACGGTAAGGGTAAACATGAGTTTTAGTCTGAGTGCAAGATTTACGGTAATGGTGAAGGTTAGGATTAGGGTGAGTGTTAGGGTTAAGGGTAGGGTGAGGGTGAGGGTTAGATTGAGTATTAGTGTTCGGGTTAGGGTGAGGTTTAGAGTGAGGATGGGTGTTAGGGTTAGGTTGAGGGCTGGGGTGAGGGTGAGGATTAGGGTTAGGGTTAGGGTTAGGCTTAGGTTTAGGCTGAGGATGAGGATGAGTATGGGGGTGAGGATTACGGTTAGGGTTAGGGGTATTGTTAGTGTTATGGTTAGGGTTAAGTTTGAGGTGAGGGTGAGGCTGAGGGTGGGGGTGCGGATTAGGGTTAGAGTGATGGTTAGGGTTAGGGTTAGTGTTTTTGGTATGTTTAGGGTTAGAGTTAAGGTGAGGTTGAGGGTGCAGGTGAGGATTACTGTTATGGTTAGGGTGGGTTTTTGGATTAGGGTGAGGGTTAGGTTTACAGTTAGATATAGGGTTAAGGGGGGTGACAGTGAGGTTTAGGGTTAGGGATAGTGTTAAGGATAGGGTAAGGGTGAGGGTTAGGTGGAAGTTTAGGGTTAGGTTTAGGGTTAGGGGTAGTGTCAGGGTTAGTTTTAGCGTTAGGGTTAGTGTTAGTGTGATGGTAAGTGTTAGGGTGAGGGTTTGGGTTAGGATGAGGGTTATGGTTAGAGTGAGGGTTAGCATTATGTTTAGGGTTATTGTTAGGGTTAGGTTTAGGGTTAAGGTTAAGGTGAGGGTGAGAGTGAGGGTTAGGTTTAGGGTTAGGGTGAGGTTTAGTGTTTCAGTTAGGGTTAGAGTTAGGTTTAGGGTGAGGGTGCGGTTTAGGATTAGAGTTCGGGTTAGGGGAGGGTTAGGTTGAGGATTAGGGTTAGGTTAGTGTTAGGGTTATGGTTAGGGTGAGAGTTAGAGCGAGGCTTAGGGTTAGGGTTAGGATAAGGGTAAAGCTGAAGGTGATTGTGTGTGTTAGGGTTAGGTTTAGGGTTAGGCTTAGGCTTAGGCTGATGGTGAGTTTGAGGGTGAGAGTTAGGGTTAGGGTGATGGTTAGGGTTAGGGTTAGGGGGAGGTTTAGGATGAGGGTTAGGATTAGGATTAGGGTTAGTGTGAGGGCTAGGGTGAGGGTGAGGTTTAGGGTTAGGGTTAGGATGAGGTTTAGGTTTATGGTTAGGGTTAGGATGAGCGTGAGGTTTAGGGTTAGAGTTAGGGTTAGGATGTGGCTGAGGGTGAGGGTTAGGGTTAGGGTTAGTGTTAGGGTTAGGGTTAAGGTGAGGGTTAGGGTGAGGTTGAGGCTTTGGGATATGGTTACTATTAGGATTAAATTTAGGGTTAGGGTGAGGTTTAGGGTTAGGGAGAGTGTAACGTTTAGGGTTAGGGTTAGGGTTAGGTTGAGGGTGAGGTTGATGGTGAGAGTTAGGGTTAGGGTGAGGGTTAGTGTTAGAGTGAGGTTTAGGGTAAGTGTTTTGGTGAGGGAGACAGTTAGGATTAGGGTGAAGGTTAGCGTTAGGTTTAGGGTTGGGGTGAGGGTGAGAGTGAGGGTTAAGGTTAGTGTTAGGGTCAGGGTTAGGATGAGGGTTAGGGTGAGAATTCGGTTTAGGGTTATGGCTAGGGTGAGGGTGAGGATTATGGTTAGTGTTAGGGTGAGCTTTAGAGTTATGGGTAGGGTTACGGTTATGGTGAGGGTGAGGTGCAGGGTAGAGTTACGTTTAGGGTCAGGCTGAAGCCTAGCATTAGGGTTCAGGTTAGTGTGAGAATTAGGGTTAGGTTGAGGGTTAGGGTGAGTGTGAGGTTTGGGGTTCGGGTTAGGGTGAGGGAAAGTGTTAGGATGAGGGTTAAGGTTAGGTTGAAGGATATGGTTAGGATGAGGGTTAGGGTTAGGTTATGGTTATTGTAAGTGTTAGTGTTTGGGTTATGGTTACAGTGAGGAAGAGGGTGAGGATTAGGATTAAGGTTAGGGTGAGTTTTATATTTAGGGTTAGGGTTAGAGTTAGGGTTAGGTTTAGGGTGAGGGTTAGCATGAGGGTTAGGGTTAGGATTAGGGTTAGGATGAGGGCTAGGGTGAGGTTGAGGTTTAGGGTAAGGCTTAGGGTGAGGTTTAGTGTTCCGTTTAGGTTTAGGGTTAGGGAGAGGGTAAGGGTCAGGTTACGGTGAGGGTTAGGGTTAGGGTTAGGTTGAGGGTTAGAATTAGGTTTAGGGTTAGGTTGAAGATTAGGGTTAGATTTAGGGTGAGGGTTAGGATGAGGGTTAGGGTTAAAATTAGGTTTAGGGTGAGGGCTAGGTTGAGGGTGAGGGTTAGGGTTAGGGTTAAAGTGAGGTTTAGGTTTAGGGTTAGGGGTAGCATTAGGGTGAGGGTTAGGGTTCGTGATTTGGTGAGGGTGAGGGTTAGGTTTGGGGTGAGGGTTAGGGTGAGGACCAAGGTGAGGGTGAGTTTTAGAGTTAGGGTTAGCGTTAGGTTGAGGGTTAGGTTAAGGTTTAGGTTTAGGGTTAGGTTTAGGGTTAGGATTAAGGTTAGGGTGAGGGTGAGTGTGAGGGTTAGGCTTGGGGTTAGGCTTAGGCTTAGGGTTAGGCTGAGGGTGCGTGTGGGGATGAGGATTAGGTTTAGAGTGATGGTTCTGGTTAAGGTTTGGTTGGGGGTTAGGATGAGGGTTACGGTTAGGATTAGGGTTAGGGTGAGGGCTAGGGTGAGTGTGAGGTTTGGGGTTAGGTTTAGGCTTAGGGTTAGGTTTAGGCTGAGGCTGAAGTTGAGGGTGAGGGTTAGGGTTAGGGTGATGGTTAGGGTTACGGTTAGGGTGAGGGATAGGATGAGGGTTGTGGTTTAGGGTGAGGGTTAGGATGAGGGTGACTGTAAGAGAAAAGGTGAGGGTTAGGCTGAGGCTGAGGGTTATGGTAAGGGTGTGGTTTAGGGTTAGCGTGAGGGTGAGGGTTAGACTGAGGATTAGTGTTAGGGTTAGTGTGAGGTTTAGGGTGAGGATGAGGGTTAGGATTAGGGTGAGGGCAAGGGTGAAGTTGAGGGTTAGGGTTAGGGTTAGGGTGAGGTTTAGGTTTAGGGTGATGGTTAGCGTTAGTGTGAGGGTTAGTGTTAGGGTTAGTGTTAGTTTTAAGATGAGGGTAAGTGTTAGGGTAAGGTTTAGGTTTAGGGTGAGGTTTAGGATTATGGTTAGTGTTAGGGTTAGGGTGAGGGTGAGGTTTAGGGTTAGAGTTAGGGTTAGGGTGAGGGTTAGGGTTAGGGTTACGGTTAGGGTTAGTGTTAGGATTAGGATTAGGGTTAAGGTGAGGGTGAGTGTTATGTTTAGGGTTAGGGTTATGATTAGAGTTAGGGTGAGTGTGAGGGTGAGGGTTATGGTTAGCGTGAGCTTTGGGGTTAGGGTTAGAGTGAGGGTTAGGTTGAGGGTTAGGCTTAGGCCTAGGTTTTGAGTATGGGCTATGGTGAGGGTGAGGGTTAGGGTTAGGGTTAGGGTGAGCGTTAGGGTGGGGGTTAGGGTTATTATTAGGGTTAGTGTTGGGGTTAATTTAGGCTTAATGTTAGGCAGAGGGTGAGGGTGAGGGTGAGGTTTAGGGTTAGGGTGAGGGTGAGGTTTAGGGTTAGAGTTAGCGTTCGGGTGAGGGTTAGTGTGAGGGTCAGGGTTAGTCTTACCTTAGGCTTAGGCTTAGGCCGAGCGTGAAGGTGAGGGTTTAGGGTTAGCATTAGGTTTAGGGTGAGGGGTAGAGTGAGGATGAGGGTTAGGGTTAGCGTTAGGCTGAGGTTTAGGGTTAAGGTTACCATGAGGGTGAGGGTTAGGGTTAGGGTTAGTGTTAAGGTGAGGGTTTGGTTTAGGGTTAGGGTGAGGGTCAGCGTTAGGGTTAGTGTTAGGGTTAGTGTAATAGTTAGGGTTAGGGTTATGTTTAGGTGAGGGTGAGGGTGAGGGTGAGGATTAGGATCAGGGTTAGGGTGAGGTTTAGGGATAGGGTTATGGTTAGGGTGAGGGTGAGGTTTAGGGTGAGAGTTAGGGTTTCGGGGAGGGTTAGGGTGAGGTTTAGGATTAGGGTGAGTTTTAGGTTTAGAGTTAGGTTTAGGGGAGGGTTAGGGTTAGGTTTACGGTTAACTTTAATGTTAGAGTTATGGTGACGCTAAGGATTAGAGTTAGGTTCATTGTTAGGTTAAGGTTTATGTTTATGGTTACTGTGAGGGTGTGGGTTAAGGTTAGGGTTAGGGTGAGGTTTAGGGTTTGGGTTAGGGTTAGAGTTATGTTTAGGGTGAACGTGAGATTTAAGGTTAGTTTCAGGGTTAGGTTGAGGGTTAGGGTTAGGGTTAGTGTTAGGTTTAGGGTTAGGGTGAGAGTTAGGGGGAGGGATAGTGTTAGGGTTAGAGTTAGGATTAGGGTTAGGGTGAGAGTGAGTGTGTGGGTTAGGGTTAGATTTAGGTTTAGGCTTAGGGTTAGGCTGAGGGTGAGTGTGTGTGTTAGGGTTATGTTTAGGGTTAGGCTTAGGGTTAGGCTGAGGGTGAGGTTGAGTGTGAGCAAGTTAGGGTTAGGGTGAGGGTTAGACTTAGGGTTAGGATGAGGTTTAGAGTTAGGATTAGGGTTAGTGTGAGGGCTAGGGTGAGGGTAAGGGTTAGTGTTAGGGTTAATGTGAGGTTTAGGGTTATGGTTATGGTTAGGGTTCAGATCAGGGTGACCTTTAGTGTTATAGTTAGGGTTAGGATGAAGCTGAGGGTGTGGGTTAGGGTTAGGGTTAATGTTAGCGTTAGGGTTAAGGTGAGGGTAAGGGTGAGGGTGAGGGTTATTGTTAGGCTTAGGATTAGGGTTAGGGTTAGGGTGAGTGTGAACGTTAGTGTTAGGGTTAGGCTTAGGCTTAGTCTTAGGCTGAGGGTGAGGGTGAGTGTGAGGGTTAGGGTTAGGGTAAGTGTTAGGGTTAGGTTTAGGGTGAGAGTTAGTGTTAATTCAGTTTAGGTTTAGGGTAAGGGTTAGGGTAAGGGTTACTGTGAGGGTGAGGGTTAGGGTATAGGTTGAGGATTATGGTTAGGCTTAGGGTTAGGGTGAGCATGAGGGTTAGGGTTAGGATGAGGGTGAGGGTTAGAATTAGATTTAGGGTAAGGGTTAGGGTTAGGTTGAGGATTATTTTTAGGATTAGGGTTAGGGTGAGGATTAGGGTTAGGTTTAGGGTGAGGGTTATGATGAGGATTAGGGTTAGGTTTATGGTTAGGGTTATTGTTAATGTTATGGTTAGTGTTAAGTTTGCTGTGAGGGTGTGGCTGACAGTGAGGTTTATGTTTAGGTTTAAAGTTAGGGTTAGGGTTAGGCTTAGGCTTAGGGTTAGGCTGAGGGTGATTGTGGGGGTGAGGATTAGGGTTAGGTTTAGGTTTAGGTTTAGGGTTAGGGTTATTGTTAGTGTTATGGTTAGGGTTAATTTTGGGGTGAGGGTGAGGCTGAGGGTGACGATTATGTATAGGGTTAGGGTTTGGGTTAGAGTTAGGGTTATTGTTAGGTTTAGGGTTAGATTTACAGTGAGGTTGAGGGTAAGTGTGAGGGTTAGGGTTAGGGTTAGTGTAAGGGTGAGGGTGAGGTTTAGGGTTAGACTTAGTGTTAGGGGGTGTTAGGGAGAAGTTTAGGGCTAGGGTTAGTGTTAGGGTAAGGGTGAGGGAGAGGGTTAGGTTGAGGTTTAGGGATAGTGTTAGGTTTAGGATTAGGGTTAGGGTGACGGTGAGTGTGAGGTTTAGGGTGAGGGTTAGGCTTAGGCTTAGGGGTAGGCTGAGGGTGATGGTGGGCGTTAGGATTAGGATTAGGGTGATAGATAGTGTTAGGTTTAGGATTAGTGTTAGGGTGACGGTGGGTGTGAGGTTTAGGGTGAGGGTTAGGCTTAGGCTTAGGGGTAGGCTGAGGGTGATGGTGGGCGTTAGGATTAGGGTTAGGGTGATGGTTAGTTTTAGGGTTAGGTTGAGGGTTAGGATGTGGGTTAGGGTTAAGATTAGGGTTAGGGTGAGGGCTAGGGTGAGGGTGAGGGTTAGGGTAAGGCTTAGGCTTAGGCTTATGGTTAGGCTGAGGGTGAGGGTGTGGTTGAGTGTTAGGGTTAGGGTGATGTTTAGGTTTATGGTTAGGGTGAGGATTATGATGAGGTTTAGGGTTATGTTGAGGGTTAGGGTGAGGATGATGATAAGGGTAAAGGAGAGGTTTATGCTGAGGGTGAGGTTTACGTTAAGGTTGAGGTTTAGGGTTAGTTTTAGGGTTAGGGTAAGTGTTAGGTTTAGGGTGAGGGTGAGGGTTAGATTGAGGATAAAGGTTAGGGTTAGTGTGAGGTTTAGGATGAGGATGAGGGTTAGGATTAGGGTGAGAGTGAGGTTTAGAATTACGGTTAGGTTGAGGGCTAGGGTGAGTGTGAGGGTGAGGGTTAGGGTTAGGGTTAGGGTGAGGTTTAGGTTTTGGGTTAGGGTTAGAGTTAGATTTAGGGAGAGGGTGAGGTTTAGGGTTAGAGTTAGGGTTAGGGTAAGGGTTAGGGTGAGGATGATGGTAAGGGTAATGGTGAGGTTTAGGCTGAGGTTGAGGCTTAAGATAAGCGTGAGTGTTAGGGTTAGGTTTTCGGTTAGGATAAGGGTTAGGGTTAGGTTAGGGTTAGGGTTAGTGTTAGGTGTTGGTTAGATTGAAGATTAGTGTTAGGGTTAGTGTGAGGCTTAGGGTGAGGGTGATGGTTAGGGTTAGGCTGAGGCTGAGGGTTAGATTTAGGGTTAGGGTGAGGGCTAGGGTGAGGGTGAGGGTTATGGTTAGTGTTAGGGTTAGGGTGAGGTTTAGGATTAGGGTGAGGGTGAGGGTTAGTGTGAGGGTGAGTGTTAGGGTTAGGGTTAGTGCTAGGGTGAGTGTAAGTGTTATGGTGAGGGTTAGGGTTAGGGTGAGGGTTATGGTTAGTGTGAGGGTTTGGGTTAGGTTTAGGGTGAGGGTGAGGGTGAGGTTTAGGGTTAGATATATGGTTAGGGGGAGGGTTAAGGGGAGGGTTAGTGTTAGGGTTAGTGTTACGGTTAGGGTGAGGGTGAGGTTTAGGTTGAGGTTTAGGGTTAGGGTTAGGGTTATGGTTAGGTTTAAGTTTAGGGTGAGGGTTATGATGACGTTTAGGCTTAGGGGGAGGGTTATGGTTAGGGTTAGGTTTAGGTTGAGGGTAAGTGTTATGATGAGCGTTAGGGTGAGGGTGAGGTTTAGGGTTAGAGTTAGGGTTAGGTTGAGGGTTAGGTTGAGGGTTAGGGTTAGAGTTAGTGTTAGGGTTAGTGTTAGGGTGATCGTTAGGGGGTGGTTTAGGGTTAGGGATAGGGTTAGGATTAGGTTTAGGGTGAGTGTGATTGTGTGTGTTAGGGTTAGGTTTATGGTTAGGCTTAGGGTTAGGCTGAGGGTGATGTTGAGAGACAAGTGCTAGGGTTAAGGTGCGGGTTATGGTTAGGTTTAGGTTGAGGGTTAGGATGAGGATTAGGGTTAGGATTAGGGTTAGGGAGAGGCCTAGGGTGATGGTGAAGTTTAGGGTTAGGGTTAGGGTGATGGTGAGATTTAGGTTTAGAGTTAGGGTTATGGTGAGGCTGAGGGTGAGAGTTAAGGTTAGGTTTAGTGTTAGGGTTAGGGTTAAGGTGAGGCTTATGGTGAGTGTGAGGGTTAGGATTAGGATTAGGCTTAGGCTTAGGATGAAGGTGAGGGATAGTGTAAGGGTTAGTGTTAGGGTGAGAGTTAGGTTTCGAGTTAAGTTTAGGGTTAGGGTGAGGGTTAGGGTAAGGATTACGGTGAGGGTGAGGGTTAGGGTTAGGCTTAGTGTTAGCTTGAGGTTTAGGATGAGGGTTAGGGTTAGGATTAGGGTTAGGGTGAGGTCTAGGTTGAGGGTGAGGTTTAGGTTTAAGGTTAGGGTGAGGTTTAGGGTTAGGGTTAGGGTTAGGGTGAGGGTGAGGTTTAGGGTTAGAGATAGGGTTAGTGTGAGGCTGATTGAGATTGTTAGAGTTAGGGTTAGTGTTAGGGTTACGGTTAGGGTGAGGAATAGGGTGAGGGTGAGGGTTAGGTTTAGGGTTAGGATTAGGATTAGGGTAATAGGGTGAGTGTGAGGGTTAGGGTTAGGGTTAGGCCTATGGTTAGGCTGAGGGTGAGGGTGAGGGTGAAAGTTAGGGCTAGGTTGAGACTGAGGGTTTGGGTTAGGGTGAGAGTTAGTGTTCGGGGTAAGTTTATGGTTAGGATGAGGGTTAGGGTTAGTGTTACAGTGAGCTTGAGGGTTAGGGTTAGTTTGAGTGTTAGGGTTAGGGTTAGGTTTAATTTTAGGGTGAGGATTAGGGTTAGGGTTAGGGTAAGGATTAGGATTAGAATTAGGGTTAGAATTAGGGTGAGGGTGAGGGCTAAGGTGAGGGTGAGTTTACTGTTAGTGTTAGGGTGAGGTTTAGGTTTAGGGTTAGGGTTAGGGTGAGGGTTTGGATGAGGGTTAGGGTTACGGTGAGGGTGAGGGTTAGGGTTTGGGTGATGGTAAGGGTAAAGATGAGGGTTAGGCTGAAGGTGAGTGTTAGGATTAGGGTTAGGGTTAGGGTTAGGGTTAGGTTTAGGGTTAGGATTAGTGTTATTGTTAAGTTTATGGTTAGACTTACGGTGAGGGTGAGGGTGAGGGTCAGGTTGAAGTTTAGGGTTAGGGTGAGGTTTAGGGTTAGGGTTAGGTTGAGGGTGAGGTTTAGGGTTAGATTTAGGGTTAGCGGGAGGGTTAGTTCGTGGGTTAGAGTTAGGGTTAGTGTTAGGGTTAAGGTTAGGGTGAAGGTTAGGTTGAGGTTAAGGGTTAGGGTTTGGGATAGGGTATGCTTAGGGTTAGGGTGAGGGTTAGTGTAAGTTTTAGGTTTATTTTTAGGCTTAGGCTTAGGGTTAGGCTGGGGGTGAGTGTGGGGCTGAGGATTAGGTTTAGTGTGATGGTTAGGGTTAGGTTTAGGGTGAGGTTTAGGGTTTGGGTTAGTTTTAGAGTTAGGTTTAGTTTGAGGGTGAGGTTTAATGTTAGAGTTACGGTTAGGGTGAGGGTTAGGTTGAGGTTTAGGGTTAGGGTTAGTGTTAGGGTTAAGGTTAGGGTGAGAGTTAGTGGGAGGGTTAGGGTTAGGGATTGGGTTTGTATTGGGGTTAGGATGATTGTCAGTGTGTGCGTTAGGGTTAGGTTTAGGTTTAGGCTTAGGGTTAGGCTGAGGTTGAGGTTCATGGTGAGGGTTAGGGTTAGAGTTAGGGTTAGAGGGAGGGTGAGGTTTACTGTTAGAGTTAGGGTTAGGGTGAGGCTGAGGTTGAGGGTTAGGGTTAGTGTTAGTGTTAGGGTTAGGGTTAAGGTGATGGTTAGAGTAAGGGTGCAAATTAGGGTTAGGTTTAGGATTTGGATTAGGATTAGGCTTAGGGTGAATGTGAGGGTTAGGGTTAGGGTTAGGCTTAGGCTTGGCTTAGGCTGAGGGTGAGGGTGAGTGTGAGGGTTAGGGTTAGCTTGAGGGTTAGGGTTAGGGTTAGGGTGAGGTTTGGGTTAGGGTTAAGTTTAGGGTTAGGGTGAGGGTTTCGGTGAGGGTGAGGGTTAGGGTTAGGTTGAGCGTTAGCGTTAGGTTTAGGGTTGGGGTAATGGTTATTTTTAGAGTTAGTGTTAGGGTGAGGGTTAGGATGAGGGTTAGGGTTAGGATTAGAGTTAGGGTGAGGGCTTGGGTGAGGGTGAGGTTTAGGGTTAGGGTTGGGGTGAGGTTTACCGTTAGGGTTAGGGTTAGGTTTAGGTTTAGGGTGAGGGTGAGGTTTAGGGTTAGAGTTAGGGTTAGGGTGAGGCTGATTGTGATTGTTAGAGTTAGGTTTAGTGTTCGACTTAGGGTTAGGGTTAGGGTTAGGTTGAGGGTGAGGGTTAGCATTAGGTTTAGGATTAGAATTAGGGAAAGGGTTAGGGTTTGTTTGAAGGTTAGGGTTAGGGTTAGGGTTAGGGATAGGCTGAGGGTGAGGTTTACGGTGAGGGTTAGGGTTGGGGTTAGGTTTAGGCTTAGGGTTAGGGTGAGAGTTAGGGTTCGAGTTAAGTTTATGGTTAGGGTGAGCCTAAGGGTTAGGGTTACGGTGATCGTGAGGGTTAGGGTTAGGTTGAGGGTTAGGGTTAGGATTAGGGATACGGTTACGGTGTTGGTTAGTGTTAGGTTTAGGGTAAGGGTTAGGAGGATAATTAGGTTTAGGATTAGAGTTAGGGTGAGGGTGTGTGTTAGGATTAGGTTTAGGGTTAGGGTTAGAGTTAGAATTAAGGTGAGGGTGAGGGTTAGGGTTAGGTTTAGGTTGAGTTTTAGGTTTAGGAGTAGGATTAGGGTTAGGGAGAGGGTGAGGTTTATGGTTAGATTTAGGGTTAGGGGGAGAGTTATTTCATGGGTTACCGTTAGTGTTAGTGTTAGGGTTAAGGCTAGTGTGAGTGATAGGTTGAGGTTAAGGGGTAGGGGTAGGGTTAGGGTTAGGATTAGGGTTAGGGTGAGGGTGAGTGTGAGGGTTAGGGTTAGGGTGAGGCTTAGTCTTAGCGTTAGGCTGAGGGCGAGTGTGGGTGTTAGGATTAGGTTTAGGGAGAGGGCTAGGGAGAGGGTGAGGTTTAGTGTAAGGGTTAGGCTTTGGCTTAGGGTTAGGCTGAGCGTGGGGTTGAGGGTGAGGTTTAGGTTAAGGGTGATGGTTAGGTTTACAGTTAGGGTGAGGGGTAGGTTGACGTTTAGGATTAGGGGGAAGGTTAGGGTGAGAATGATGGTAAGGGTAAAGGTGAGGTTTAGGCTGAAGGTGAGATTTAAGTTAAGGGTGACGATTAGGGTTAGGTTTAGGGTTAGGGTAAGGGTAAGGGTTAGGAGTAGGGTGAGGGTTAGATTGAGGATTAGGGTTAGGGTTAGGGTGAGGTTTAGGATTAGGGTGAGGGTTAGGGTTAGTGTGAGGGTTAGTGTTAGTTTTAGGGTTAGTGTTCGTGTTAGGGTAAGTGTTAGGGTGAGGGTTAGGGTTAGGGTGAGGCTAATGGTTAAGTTGAGGGTTAGGGTTAGGGTTATTGTTAGGGTTAGGGTTAGGGTTATGGTTATGCTGAGGGTGAGGGTGATTGTTAGGGTTAGGGTTAGGGTGAGGTTTAGTGTTAGGGTCAGGGTGAGAGTTAGAGTTAGGGTGAGGATGAGGTTTAGGGATAGTGTTAGGGTTAGGGTGAGGGTTAGTGTGAGTGTTAGGGTTAGAGTAAGTGTTAGGGTGGGGTGACCATAAGGGTAAACGTGAGGGTTAGGCTGAGGATAAGGGTTATGGTCGGATGATTTTTAGGTTTAGGGGGAGGGTTAGGGTTATGGGAAGGATGTGAGTGAGGGTTAGATTGAGGATTAGTGTCAGGGTTAGTGTGTGGTTTAGGGTGATGGTGAGGGTTAGGGTTAGGGTGAGGGCTAGGGTGAGGGTGAGGTTTAGGTTTAGGTTCAGGCTGAAGTTTAGGGTTAGGGTGATGGTTCTGGTTAGTGTGAGGTTTAGTGATAGGGTTAGGGTTAGTGTTAGGGTGAGGGTAAGTGTTAGGGTGAGGGTTAGGTTTAGGGTGAGAGTTATGGATAGGTTGAGGGTTAGGGTTACGGTTAGGGTTATTTTTAGGCTTAGTGTTAGGTTTACGGTTACAGTGAGGGTTAGGGTGATGGTTAGGTTTAGGGTTAGGGTGAGGTTTAGGTTTAGGGTTAGGATTAGAGTTAGGGTTAGGGTGAAGGTGAGGTTTACTTTTAGAGTTAGGGTTAGTGTTAGGGTTAAGGTTAGGATGAGGGTTAGGGTTAGGGTTAAGCTTAGGCTTAGGCTTAGGCTTAGGCCGAGTATGAGGGTGAGGGTTAGGGTTAGGGTTAGGGTGAGGGTTAGGGTTAGGGTTAGGGTGAGGGTGATTATAAGGTTTAGCATTAGGATTAGGGTTAGGGTGAGGGCTAGGCTGAGGGTTAGGGAGATGGTTAGGTTTAGGGATAGGGTTAGGTTTAGGATTAGGGTTAGGGTGAGGTTGAGTGTGAGTGTTGGTGTTAGGCTTAGGGTTAGGCTTATGGTTCGGCTGATGGTTAGGGTGTGGGTTAGGGTTAGGTTTTGGGTTAGAGTGTGGGTGAGGCTGAGGATTTATGTTATGTTTAGGGTTATGTTTAGGGTTAGGGTTAGGCTTAGGCTTAGGGTTAGGGTTAGGGTGAGGTTTAGGGTTAGATATAGGATTAGGGGAGGGTTAGGGTAAGGGTTAGGTACAGGGTTAGTGTTAGGATTAGGGTGAGAATGAGGGTTAGGTTGAGTTTTAGGGTTAGGGTTAAGTTTAGGGTTAGTGTGAGGGTTAGTGTTAGGGTTAGGGTTAGAGTTACAGTGAGGGTGAGGTTGCGGGTGAGATTTAGGGTTAGAGATAGGGTGGGGTATACGGTTAGGGTTAGGGTTAATTGAGGGTGAAGGTGAGGTTTAGGGTTAGATTTAGGGTTAGTGATAGTTTGAGGGTTAGGTTTAGGGTTAGGGTGAAGTTTATGGTGAGGGTGAGGTTTAGGGTTAGAGTTAGGTTTATGGTGAGGGTTAGGGTTAGCGTTAGTGCTAGGGTTAGTGTTAGGGTGAGAGTTAGGGGGAGGGTTAGTTTTAGGTTTAGGATTAGGTTTAAGGGGAGGGTGAGTGTGTGTGTTAGGTTTAGGATTAGGGTTAGGGTAAGGACTAGGGTGAGGGTGAGAGTTAGCGTAAGGGTTAGGCTCAGGCTTTTAGGGTTAGGCTGAGCGTGAGGTTGAGGGTGAGGGTTAGGGTTAGGGTGATAGTTAGGTTTACCGTTAGGTGAGGGGTAGGCTGAGTTTTAGGGTTAGGGGGAGGATTAGGTTGAGAATGATGGTAAGGGTAAAGGTGAGGTTTAGGCTGAGGGTGAGGGTTAAGGTAAAGGTGAGGGTTAGGAGAAGTGTGTGGGTGAGTGTTAGATTGAAGATTAGTGTTGGGGTGAGTGTGAGGTTTAGGGTGAGGATGAGCATTAGGGTTAGGGTGAGGTCTAGCGTGAGGGTGAGGTTTAAGTTTAGGTTTAGGTTGAGGTTTAGCGTTAGGATGATGGTAAGGGTTAGTGTGAGCGTTAGTGTTAGGGTTAGGGTTAGTGATAGGGTTAGGTTTAGTGTTAGGGTGAGGGTAAGAGTTAGGGTGAGCGTTAGGGTTAGGGTGAGGGTTATGTTAGGTTGCGGGTTAGGGTTAGGGTTAGTGTTAGGTTTAGAGTTAGGGTAAGTGTGAGAGTCAGGTTTACAGTTAGAGTTAGGGTTACTGTTAGGTTTAGGGTTAGGGTGAGGGTTAGGGTTAGGATTAGGCTTAGGCTTAGGCTTAGGCCGAGCATGAGGGTGAGGGTTAAGGTTAGGGTTAGGGTGATTGTTAGGGTTAGGTTAAGAGTTACAGGTTGAGGATGAGGTTGGGGTTTAAGGTTAGTGTGACCTTTAGGTTGAGGTTTAGGGTTACGGTTAGGGTTAGGGGTAGGTTGAGAGTGAGGTTTAGGGTTGGGGTTAGTGTTATGGTGAGGGTGAGAGTTAGCTTGAGGTTTAGGGATAGGGCTAGGTTTAGGATTAGGGTTAGGGTGAGGGTGGGTGTGAGGGTAAGGGTGAGGGTTAGGGTGAGGGTAAGTGTTAGGGTGAGGGTTTGGGTTAGGGTGAGGGTTATGGTTAGGGTTAAGTTTAGGATTAGGTTTAGGGTGAGGGTGAGTATGAGGGTTAGTGTGAGGGTTAGGGTGAGGGTAAGTATTAGGTTTAGAGTTTGGGTTAGGGTGAGGGTGAGGTTTGGAGTTAGAATTACGGTTAGGATGAGGTTGAGGTTGAGGGTGAGGTTGAGGGTAGGGTTAGGGTTAGGGTTACGTTGAGAGTTAAGGTGAGGGTTAGGGTTAGAGTTAGGATTATGGTTAGGGTTAGCGTTAGGGTTAGGGTGATGGTGAGGTTTAGGTTTAGAATTAGGGTTAAGGTGAGGTTGAGGGTGAGGGTGAGGGTTAGGGTTAGGGGTAGGATATGGATTAGGGTTAGGGTTACGGTGAGTGTGAGGGTTAGGGTTAGGGTTAGGGTTAGCCTTAGGTTTAGGCTGAGGGAGAGTGTGAGGGTGAGGGTTAGGGTTAGTTTGAGGGTTAGGATTAGGGTTAGGTTGAGGTTTATTGTTAGGTTTACTGTTAGATTCAGGGTTATGTTGAGGGTGAGGTTTAGGGGTAGAGTTATGGTTCGGTTAAGTTTAGGGTTAGGGTGAAGGTTAGGGTAAGGGTTATGGTGAGATTAAGGATTAGGTTTAGGTGGAGGGTTAGGGTTAGGGTTAGGGTGAGGGTGAGGGTTAGGGTTAGTTTTAGAGTTAGGGTTAGGGTGAGGGTTAGGATGAGGATTAGGTTTAGAATTAGGGTTAGAGTGAGGGCTAGGTTGAGGGTCAGTGTTATGGTTAGTATTAGATTAAGTTTTAGGGTTAGGTTTAGGGTTAGGTTGAGAGTTAGGTTGAGGATTAGGGTTATAGTGAGTGTGAGGGTTAGGGTTAGGGTGAGGGTTAGTGTTAGTGTTAGGGTTAGGGTTAGCATTAAGTTTAGGGTGAGGGTGAGTGTTAGGATTAGGGTTAGGGTTAGGGTTAGGTTTAGGGTTAGGATTAGTGTTATTGTTAGGGTTAGAGTTAGAATTTTGGTGATGGTGAAGCTGAGGGTGAGGGTGAGGATTAGGGTTAGGGTTAGGGTGAGGTTTAGGGTTAGATTTAGGATTAGAGTTAGGGTGAGGGTGAAGTTTAGCATTAGATTTAGGGTTAGTTAGAGGGTTAGGTTGAGGGTTAGGGTTAGTGTTAGTGTTAGCGTTAAGTTTAGGGTGAGGGTTAGGTTGAGGTTTAGGTTTATGGTTAGGGTTATGCTTAGGAATAGGTTTAGTGTGAGTGTGAGTGTGAGAGTTAGGGTTTAATCTATGGCTTAGGCTTAGGGTTAGGCTGAGTTTGAGGTTTTGGGTGAGGATTAGGGTTAGGGTTAATCTTAGGCTTAGGCTTAGGGTTAGGCTGAGCGTGAGGTTGAGGGTGAGGGTTAGGGTTAGTGTGATGGTTAGGTTTACTGTTAGGGTGAGGGTTAGGATGAGATTTAGAGTTACGGTGAGGATGATCGTAAAGGTAAAGGTGAGATTTAGGCTGAGGGTGATGGTAAAGATAAGTGTGAGTGTTAGTGTTAGGTTTAGGGTTAGGGTAAGAGTTAGGGTAAGTGTTAGGGTGAGTGTTAGATTGAGGATTAGGTTTAGGTTAGGTTTATTGTTAGGGTCAGGGTTAGGGTTACGGTTACGGTGAGGGTGAGGGTGAGGTTTAGGGTTAGGGTTAGGGTGAGGTTTAGTGTTAGGGTTAGGGTTAGAGTTACTGTTAGCGTGAATGTGAGTTTTAGGTGTAGAGTTAGAGTGAGGGTGCGGGTTAGGGTCAGGGTTAGGGTTAGGGTGCGGGTTCGTGTGTGGGTAAGGGTAAGGGTAAAGGTGAGGGTTAGGCTGAGGATGAGGGTTACGGTAAGAGTGAGTGTTAGGGTTAGGTGGAGGTTTAGTGTTAGGGTTAGGGTGAGGGTGAGGGTTAGATTGAGGATTAGTATCAGGGTTAGTGTGAGGTTTAGGGTGAGGATGAGGGTTAGGGTTAGGGTGAGGTCTACAGTGAGGGTGAGGGTTAGGGTTAGTGTTAGGGTGAGGTTTAGGGTTAGGGTGATGGTTAGGGTTAGTGTGAGCCTTAGTGTTATTGTTAGGGTTAGTGTTAGGGTGAGGGTAAGTGGTAGGGTGAGGGTTAGGGTAAGGGTGAGTGTAATGGTTAGGGTGAGGGTTAGGGTTAGGTTTAGGTTTATTGTTAGGGGTAGGGTTAGGGTTAGAGTTAGGGAATGGGTGAAGGTGAGATTTAGGGTTAGACTTAGAGTTAGTGTTAGGGTTAGGGTTAGAGTGAGGGTTAGGGATACGGTTAGGTTTAGGATTATTCTTAGGCTTAGGCTTAGGCCGAGCATGAGGTTGAGGGTTAGAGTTAGGGTTAGGGTGAGGGTTAGGGTTAGGGTTAGAGTGAGGTTTAGGATGAGGTTTAGTGTTAGGAGTAGGGTTAGGGTGAAGGCTAGGGTGAGGGTAAGGGTGAGGGTTAGGGTTAGGGAATGGGTTAGGTTTAGGATTAGGGTTAGTGTGAGGGTGTTTGTGAGGGTTAGGGTTAGAGTTAGGGTTAGGCTTAGAGGTAGGGTGAGGGTTAGGGTGTGGGTTAGGGTTAGGGTTTGGGTTAGGGTGAGGGTGAGGCTGAGGATTAGGATTACTTTTAGGGTTGGGTTTCGGGTTAGGTTTAGTGTTATGTTTAGGGTTATGGTTAGGCTTAGGGTTAGGGTTAGGGTGAGGTTTAGGGTTAGTTATAGGGTTAGGGGGAGGTTAGCGTAAGGCTTAGTCATAGGGTTAGTGTTAGGGTTAGGGTGATGGTGAGGGTTAGGTTGAGGTTTAGGTTTAGGGTTAAGGCTAGGGTTAGTTTGAGGGTTAGTGTTAGGGTTACGGTTAGTGTTAGCATGAGGGTAAGTGTTAGGGTGAGGGTTAGGGTTAGCGTTATTGTTAGCGTTAGGGTTAAGGTTGCGGTTACTGTGAAGGTGAGGGTGACAGTTAGGGTTATGGTTCAGATGAGGTTTAGGGATAGGGTTAGGGTTAGGTTTAGGGTGAGTTTTAGGGTTAGAGTTAGGGTTAGGGTGAGGCAGAAGTTGAGGCTTATGGTTAAGATTAGTGTTCGGGTTAGGCTTACGGTGAGGGTTAGGTTGAGGGTGAGGGTTACGTTTAGGGTTAGGATTAGGATTAGGGTTAGTGTTAGCGTGAGTGTGAGGGTTAGGGTTAGGTTTAGGGTGAGGGTTAAAGTTAGGATTAGGGTGAGTTTTAGTGTTTGGGTTAGGGTTAGAGTTAGGGTTAGGGTGAGCATGAGGTTCAGGGGTAGATTTAGGGTTGGGGTTAGGGTTATTTTTAGGGTTAGAGTTAGGGTTAGTGTTAGGGTTAGGGGTAGGGTGAGGGTTAGGTTTAGCATTAGGCTTAGGCTTAGGCTTAGGCCAAGTATGAGGGTGAAGGTTAGGTTTAGGGTTAGTGTGAGAGTTAGGATGAGGTTTAGGGTTAGGATTAGGGTTAGGTTGAGGGCTAGGGTGAGGGTTATGGTGAGGGTTAGGTTTAGGCATAGGGTTAGGTTTAGGATTAGGGTTAGGGTTAGGGTTGTGGTGAGGTTTAGGGTTAGGGTTAGGGTTAGGGTTAAATTTAGTCTTCGGGTTAGGTTGAGGGTGAGGGTGGGGGTGAGGTTAGGGTTACTATTAGGGATAGGGTTAGGGTTATTTTTAGTGTTATGGTTAGGGTTAAATTTGCAGTGAGGGGGAGGCTGCGGGTGAGGGTTATGGTTAGAGTTATGGTCAGGTTTAGGGTTAGTGTTATTCTTAGGGGTAGGTTTAGATTTAAGGTGAGGGTGAGGGTTAGGGTTGGGGTGAGGTTTAGGGTTAGGGTTAGGGAGAGATTTAGGGTTCGGTTAAGTTTAGGGTTAGCGTGAGGGTTAGGGTTAGGGTTAAGGTGAGCATGAGGGTTAGGATTATGGTTAGGATTAGTGTTATTGTTACTGTTAGGGTTAGAGTTATGGTGAGGGTTAGGGTGAGGGTTAGGCTTAGAGTTCGGGTGAGGTTTAGGGTTAGGTTTAGGATTAGGGTTAGGCTGAGGGTGAGGTTTAGAGTTAGATTTAGGGTTAGTTGGAGGATTAGGTCGAGGGTTAGGGTTAGGGTTAGTGTTTGGGATAAGGTTAGGGTGAGGTTTAGGTTGAGGTTTAGTGTTAGGGTTAGGTTTAGGATTAAGGTTAGCGTGAGGGTGAGTGTGAGGGTTAGGTTTAGTCTTACGCTTAGGGTTGAGGGTGAGGGTGGGGGTAAGGATTAGGGTTAGGGTGATCATTAGGGTTAGGGTTAGGGTGAGGGTTAGGGTTAGGATTAGGGTTAGGGTGAGTGCTAAGGTGAGGGTGAGGGTTAGGGTAAGGGTTAGGCTTAGGCTTAGCGTTAGGCTGAGCGTGAGGTTAAGGGTGAGGGTTATGGTTAGGGTTAGGGTGAGGTTTAGTGTTAGGGTTAGTGTGGAGGAGATGGTAAGGGTAAAGGTGATGGTTAGGCGGAGGGTGAGGGTTACGGTAAGGGTGAGTGTTAATGTTAGGGTGAGGGTTAGGGTGAGGGTTATTGTGAGGGTGCGGGTTAGATTGAGATTTAGTGTTAGGGTTAGTGTGAGGTTTAGGGTGAGGATGAGAGTTAGGGTTAGGGTGAGGGCTAGGGTGAGGGTAAGGTTTAGGGTAAGTGTTAGGGTGAGGTTTAGGGTTAAGGTGATGATTAGAGTTAGTGTGAGTGTTAGTGTTAGGGTTAGGGTTACTGTTAGGGTGAGGGTAAATGTTAGGGTGAGGTTTAGGGTTAGGGTTAGGGTTATTATTAGCATTAGGGTTAGGGTTAAGGTTACTGTGAGGGTGAGGGTGAGGGTTAGGGTTATGGTTTGGATGAGGTTTAGGGATAGGGTTAGGGTTAGGGTTAGGGTTAGGGTGAGGTTTAGGGTTAGATTTAGGGTTAGGGTGAGGCAGAAGTTGAGGGTTAGGGTTAGGATTAATGTTAGGGTTAGGCTTAAGTTGAGGGTTAGGTTGAGGGTGAGGGTTAAGTTTAGGGTTAGGATTAGGATTAGGGTTAGGGTTAGGGTTAGTGTGAAGGTTAGGGTTAGTGTCAGGCTTAGGGATAGGCTGAGGGTGAGGGTGAGGGTGAGCGTTAGGGTGAGTGTTATGGTTAGGGTTATGGGGAGGGTTAGGATTAGGTTTAGGTTTAGGATTAGGGTTAGGGTGAGGGCTAGGGTGAGGGTGAGGTTTAGGGTTAGGGTTAGGGTGAGGTTTAGGTTTAGTTTTAGGGTTAGGGTGAGGGTGAGGTTTAGGGTTAGAGTTAGGGTTAAGTTGAGGCTGAGGGAGCGGGGTAGGGTTAGGGTTAATTTTAGGATTAGGGTAAGGGATAGGGTGAGTGTGAGGGTTAAGTTTAGTGTTAGGGTTAGGCTTAGGGTTATGCTGAGGTTGAGGGTGAATGTGAGGGTTAGGGTTAGGGTGAGGGTGAGGGTTAGGTTTAGGGTTAGGGTGAGTGCTAGGATGAGGTTTAATGTTAGGATTAGGTTTAGGGTGAGGGTTAGTCTGAGGGTTATGGTGAGTTTTAGGTTTAGGCATAGGGTTAGGTTTAGGATTAGCGTTAGGTTGAGGGTGAGTGTGAGAATTAGGGTTAGGGTTAGGCTTAGGGATAGGGTTAGGTTTAGGATTAGGGTTAGGGTTAGGGTTACGGTGAGTGTTACAGTTAGGGTTAGGGCTAGGGTTATTGTTAGTGTGATGGTTAGGGTTAAGTTTGTGGTGAGGGTAAGTCTTAGGGTGAGGGTAAGAGTTATGTTTAGGGTTAGTGTTAGGGTTAGGTTTAGTGTTATTGTTAGGTTGAGGGTTAGAGTTACAGTGAGTTTGAGGGTGACGGTGAGGGTTAGGGTTAGTGTAACCTTTAGGTTGAGGTGTAGGGTTAGGGTTAGCGGTAGGTTGAGGGTGAGGTTTAAGGTTAGAGTTAGGGTTAGGGGGAGTATTAGGGTTAGGTTTAGGGTTAGGGTTAGTGTTAGGGTGAGGGTGAGGGTTAGGTTGAGGTTTAGGGATAGGGTTAGGTTTAGGATTATGTTTAGGGTGAAGATGAGCGTGAGGTTTAGGTTGAGGGTTAGGGTGATGGTAAGTGTTAGGGTGAGGGTTTGGTTTAAGGTGAGGGTTATGGTTAGGGTGAGGGTTTGGATTAGGGTTAGGGTGAGTTTTAGGATTTGAGTGTTAGAGTGAGGGTGAGGGTGAGGGTGAGGTTTAGGGTTAGAGTTAGGGTTCTGGTGAGGGTTAGGTTGAGGTTTAGGGTTAGTGTTAGGGTTAGGGTCACGGTGAGAGTTAGGGGGAGGGTTAGGTTTATGGTTAGGGTTAGCGTTAGGGTTAGGGTGAGGGTGAAGTTTAGGTTTAGAATTAGGGTTAAGGTGAGGCTGAGGGTGAAGGTGAGGATTAGGGTTAGGGTTAGGATTTGGATTAGGGTTAGGGTTAGGGTGGGTATGAGGGTTAGTTTTAGGGTTAGGTTTAGCCTTAGGTTTAGGCTGAGGGTGAGAGTGGGGGTTAGGGTTAGTTTGACGGTTAGGGTTAGGGTTAGGGTGAGGTTTAGTGTTAGGGTTAGGGTTAGGGTTATGGTGAGGTTGAGGTTTAGAATGAGGATTAGTGTTAGGGTTAGTGTGAGGCTTAGGGTGCGGATGAGATTTAGGCTTAGGGTAAGGGCTAGGGTGAGGGTAAGTTTTAGGGTTAGTGTTATGCTGAGGTTTAGGGTTAAGGTGATGATTAGGGTTAGTGTGAGGTTTAGTGTTAGGGTGAGGGTAAGTGTTAGGGTGAGGGTTAGGGTTAGGGTTAATGTTAGCGTTAGGGTTAGGGTTACAATTACTGTGAGGGTGAGGCTCACCCTCACGGTTAGGGTTATGGTTTGGATGAGGTTTAGGGATAGGTTAAGGGTTAGGGTTAGGTTGAGGTTTAGGTTTAGTGTTAATGTTAGGGTGAGGGTGAGGTTTAAGGTTAGAGTTAGGGTTAAGTTGAGGCTGAGTGTGCTGGGTAGGGTTAGTGTTAGTTTTAGGATTAGGGTAAGGGATAGGGTGAGTGTGAGGGTTAAGTTTAGGGTTAGGGTTAGGCTTAGGGTTATGCAGAGGTTGAGGGTGAATGTGAGGGTTAGGGTTAGGGTGAGGGTGAGGGTTAGGTTTAGGGTTAGCGTGAGTGCTAGGATGAGGTTTAGTGTTAGCATTAGGGTTAGGGTGAGGGTTAGTCTGAGGGTTATGGTGAGTTTTAGGTGTAGGTATAGGGTTAGGTTTAGGATTAGCGTTAGGTTGAGGGTGAGTGTGAGAGTTAGGGTTAGGATTAGGCTTAGGGATAGGGTTAGGTTTTGGATTAGGGTTAGGGTTAGGGTTACGGTGAGGGTTACAGTTAGGGTTAGGGCTAGGGTTATTGTTAGTGTTATGGTTAGGGTTAAGTTTGTGGTGAGGATGAGGCTTAGGGTGAGGTTAAGGCTTATGTTTAGGTTTAGGGTTAGGCTTAGGTATAGTGTTATTGTTAGGTTTAGGGTTAGAGTTACAGTGAGTTTGAGGGTGACGGTGAGGGTTAGGGTTTGTGTGACCTTTAGGTTGAGGTGTAGGTTTAGGGTTAGGGGTAGGTTGAGGGTGAGGTTTAGGGTTAGAGTTATGGTTAGGGGGAGTGTTAGGGTGAGGTTTAGGGTTAGGGTTAGTGTTAGGGTGAGGGTGAGGGTTAGGTTGAGGTTTAGGGATAGGGTTAGATTTAGGATTAGGGTTAGGGTGAGGGTGAGTGTGAGGTTTAGGGTGAGGGTTAGGGTGATGGTAAGTGTTAGGGTGAGGGTTTGGTTTAGGGTGAGGGTTATGTTTAGGGTGAGTGTTTGGATTAGGGTTAGGGTGAGTTTTAGGATTTGGGTAAGTGTTAGAGTGAGTGTGAGGGTGAGGGTGAGGTTTAGGGTTAGAGTTAGGGTTCTGGTGAGGGTTAGGTTGAGATTTAGGGTTAGTGTTAGGGTTAGGGTTACAGTGAGAGTTTGAAGGAGGGTAAGGGTTAGGGTTAGGGTTATGGTTAGTGTTAGCGTTAGGGTTAGGGTGAGGGTGAAGTTTAGGTTTAGAATTAGGGTTAGGGTGAGGCTGAAGGTGAAGGTGAGGATTAGGGTTAGGGTTAGGATTTGGATTATGGTTAGGGTTAGGGTGAGTGTGAGGGTTAGGGTTAGGGTTAGGGTTAGCCTTAGGTTTAGGTTGAGGGTGAGGGTGAGGGTGAGGGTTAGGGTCAGTTTGAGGGTTAGGGTTAGGGTTAGGGTTATTTTTAGTGTTATGGTTAGGGTTAAGTTTGCAGTGAGGGTGAGGCTGAGCGTGAGGGTTATGGTTAAGGATAGGGTTAGGGTTAGTGTTATTGTTAGGGATAGGATTAGAGTTACGGTGAGATTGAGGTTGAGGGTGAGGGTTAGGGTTAGGTTGAGGTTTAGGGTTAGGGTTATGGTTAGGGTTAGGGTGAGGGTGAGGTTTAGGATTAGAGTTAGTGTTTGGGGGAGGGTTAGGATGAAGTTTAGGGTTAGGGTTAGTGTTAGGGTTAGAGTGAGGGTGAGGGTTAGGTTGATATTTAGGGATAGGGTTAGTGTTAGGGTTAGGGTGAAGATGAGGGTTAGGTTGAAGTTTAGGGATAGGGTTAGGTTTAGGATTAGGGATAGGGTGAGAGTGAGTGTGAGGGTTTGGATGATGGTTAGGTTTAGTGTTAGGGTTAGGCTGAGGGTGAGGGTAGGGGTGAGGATTAGGGTTAAGGTGATGATTAGGGTTAGGGTTAGTGTTATTGTTAGGGTTAGGGTTAGAGTTCCTTTGAGGGTGAGGGTGCGGTTGAGGGTTAGTGTTATGGTTAGGGTGGGGTTAAGGGTTAGGTTTAGGGTTAGTGTTAGGGTGAGGGTGAGCTTTAGGGTTAGATATAGGCTTAGGGTTAGGGTGAGGGTTAGGGTTAGTTTTTGGGTTAGGGTGAGCGTGAGGCTGAGAATTAGGGTTAGGTTTAGTGTTAGGGTTAGTGTTAGGTTTAGGGTGAGGGTTAGGGTTAGGGTTACAGTGAGGTTTAGGGTTAGGGTTAGGGTTAGGATTAGGCTTCGTGTTAGGCTGAGGGTGAGGGTGGCTGTGAGGATTAGAGTTAAGATTAGGGTTAGGGTTAGGGTTATTGTTAGTGTTATTGTTAGGGTTATGTTTGCTGTGAGGTTGAGGCTGAGGGTGTGAGTTATTGTTAGGGTTATGGTTAGGGTTAGGGTTAGTGTTATTCTTAGGGTTATTTTTAGATTTACGGTGAGGTTGAGGGTGAGGGTGAGGGTTAGCGTTAGGGTGAGGTTTAGGGTTATAGATAGGATTAGGTTTAGGGTGAGGGTGAAGTTTAGCGTTAGATTTAGTGTTAGTTGGAGGGTTAGGTTGAGGGTTAGTGTTAGTGTTAGTGTTAGGGTTAAGGGTAGGGTTAAGGTTAGGTTGAGGTTTAGGGTTATGGTTAGGGTTAGGGTTAGGATTAGGTTTAGGTTGAGTGTGAGTGTGAGGGTTAGGGTTAATCTTAGGCTTAGGCTTAAGTTTAGGCTGAGGGTGAGGGTGGGGTTGAGGATTAGGCTTAGGGTGATGGTTAGGGTTAGGGTTAGTGTGAGGGTTAGGATGAGGGTTAGGGTTAGGATTAGGTTTCAGGTGAAGGCTAGGGTGAGGGTGAGGGTTAGGGTAAGGTTAGGGTAAGGTTTAGGCTTAGGCTTAGGGTTAGGCTGAGCGTGAGGGTGAGGGTGAGGGTTAGTGTTAGGGTGATGGTTAGGTTTACTCTTTGGGTGAGGGTTAGGATGGGATTTAGGGTTAGGGTGAGGGTTAGGGTGAGGATGATGGTAATGGTAAAGGTGAGGTTTACCCTGAGGATGAGGTTTAAGATAAGGGTGAAGTTTAGTTTTAGGTTTAGGGTTAGGATAAGGGTTAGGGTGAGCTTTAGATTGAGGATTAGGTTTAAGGTTAGTGTGAGCTTTAGGGTGAGGAGGAGGGTTAGGTTTAGGGTGAGAGTGAGGGTTAGAATTAGGGTTAGGGTGAGTGCTAGGGTGAGGGTGAGGGTTAGGTTTAGGGTTAGGGTTAGGGTGAGGTTTAGAATTAGGGTGAGGTTTAAGGTTAGAGTGAGGGTTAGTGTTAGGGTTAGGGTTAGTGTAAGGGTGAGGGTAAGTGTTAGGGTGAGGTTTAGGGTTCGGATGAGGGTTATGTTTATGGTGAAGGTTAGGCTTAGGTTTAGGTTTAATGTTAGGGTTAGGGTTAGTGTTGCGGTTACGGTGAGAGTGTGGGTGAGGGTTAGGGTTAGGCTTAGGGTGAGGTTTAGTGTTAGGGTTAGAGTTAGTGTTAGCATGAGGGTGAGGTTTAGGTGTAGAGCTAGGGTTAGGGTTAGGGTTATGGTTAGTGTGCGGGTTAGGGTGGGGGTGACGTTAAGGGTAAAGTTGAGGGTTAGGCTGAGGGTGAGGGTTACGGTAAGAGTGAGGATTAGGGTTAGGGTGAGAGTTAGTGTTAGGGTTAGGGTGAGGGTTAGTGTTAGGGTTAGGGTGAGGGTGAGGGTTAGATTGAGGATTAGTATTAGAGTTAGTGTGAGGTTTAGGGTGAGGATGAGGGTTAGGGTTACGGTGAGCCTTAGTGTTATTGTGTTAATGTGAGGGTAAGTGTTAGGGTGAGGGTTAGGGTAAGGGCGAGTGTAATGGTTAGTGTGAGGGTTAGGGTTAGATTTAGGGATAGGGTGAGTGTGATATTTAGGGTTAGAGTTAGAGTTAGTGTTAGGGTTAGGGTTAGGGTGAGGGTTAGGTATAGGGTTAGGGTTAGGCTTAGGCTTAGGCTTATGCTTAGGCTGAGCATGAGCGTGAGGTTTAGAGTTAGGGTTAGGGTGAGGGTTAGGGTTAGGTTGAGGGTTAGGATGAGGTTTAGGGTTAGGATTAGGGTTAGGGTGAGGCTAGGGTGAGGGTTAGGGTGAGCGTTAGGGTTAGGAAATGGGTTAGGTTTAGGATTAGGTTTAGGGTGAGGGTGATTGTTAGGGTTAGGGTTAGGGTTAGGGTTAGCCTGAGAGTTACGGTGAGGGTTAGGGTGTGGGTTAGGGTTAGGGTTTGGGTTAAGGTGAGGGTGAGGCTGAGCATTAGGCTTACTTTTAGGGTTAGGGTTAGGGTTAGGTTTAGCATTAGGGTTAGGGTTAGGGTTAGGCTTAGGGTTAGGGTTAGGGTGAGGTTTTAGGTTAAATATAGGGTTAGGGCGACGGTTTGGGTAAGGGTTAGGCATAGGGTTAGTATTACGGTTAAGGTGAGAGTGAGGGTTAGGTTGAGGTTTAGGGTTAGGGTTAAGTTTAGGGTTAGTTTGAGGGTTAGTGTTAATGTTGGGTTAGTGTTGTGGTGAGGGTAAGTGTTAGGGTGAGGGTTAGAGTTAATGTGAGGGTTGGGTGAGGGTGAGGTTTAGTGATAGAGTTAGGTTTAGGGTGAGGGTTAGGTTGAGGTTTAGGGTTAGGATGTTAGTGTTAGGGTTAGGGTGAGGATTAGGGGGATTGTTAGGGTTAGGGTTAGGGTTAGCGTTAGCGTTAGGGTGTGGTTGAGGTTTAGTGTTAGAATTAGGGTTAGGTTGAGGCTGAGGGTGAGTGTTAGTTTTAGGGTTAGTGTTAGGGCGAGGGTTAGGGTGAGGGTTAGGGTGAGGGTTAGTGTTAAGATTAGGATTAGGATTAGGATTAGGGTTAGGGTTAGGGTGAGTGTGAGGGTTAGGTTTAGGCTTAGGGTTAACCTTAGGTTTAGGCTGAGAGTGAGGGTGAGGGTGAGGGTTAGGTTTAGCCTGAGAGTTAAGGTTAGGGTTACAGTGAGTTTTAGTGTTAGGGTTAGGGTTAGAGTTAGCTTTAGGGTGAGCATGAGATTTAGGGGTAGATTTAGGGTTGGGGTTAGGGTTATTTTAGGGTTAGGTTTAGGGTTAGTTTTAGAGTTGGAGTTGCAGTTAGGGTTAGGGTGAGCGTGAGGTTTACAATTAGAGTTAGGGTTAGTGTTAGGGTTAGGGTTAGTATGAGGGTTAGGGTTAGGATTAGGCTAAGGCTTATGCTTAGGCTTAGGCCGAGCATGAGGGTGAGGGCTAGGGTGAGTGTTATGGTGAGGGTTAGGTTTAGGCATACGGTTAGGGTTAGGATTCGGATTAGGGTGAGGGTGAGTGTGAGGTTAGGGTTAGGGTTAGGCTTAGGGATAGGGTTAGGTTTAGAATTAGGGTTAGGGTTAGGGTTATGGTGAGGGTTATGGTTAGGGTTAGGGCTAGGCTTATTGTAAGGATTAGGGTTAGGGTTAAGTTTTCGGTGAGGGTGAGGCTGAGGATTAGGGTTAGGATTAGTATTATTTTTGGGGATAGGCTTAGAGTTACAGTGAGGTTGAGTGTGAGGGTGTGGGTTAGGGTTAGGCTGACGTTTAGGTTGAGGTTTAAGGCTAGGGTTAGGGGTAGTTTGAGGGTGAGGTTTAGGGTTAGAGTTAGGGTTAGGGGGATTGTTAGGGTGAGGTTTTGGGTTAGGGTTAGGTTTAGGATTAGGGTTAGGTTGAGGGTGAGTGTAAGGGTTAGCGTGAGCATTAGGGTGAGGGTAAGTGTTAGGGTGAGGGTTAGGGTTAGGGTGATGGTGAGGGTGACGTTTAGGGTTAGAGTTACAGTTAGGGTGAGTGTTAGGGTGAGGTTTAGGGTTATGGTTAGTGTTACAGTTAGGGTTAGGGTGAGAGTTATGGGGAGGTTTAGGGTTAGGGTTAGGGTTAGTATTAGGGTTAAGCTGAGGGTGAGGTTTAGGGTTAGAAGTAGGGTTAGGATTAGGCTGAGTTTGAGGGTGAAGGTTAGGGTTAGGGTTAGGGTTCGGATTAAGGTTAGGGACAGGGTGAGTGTGAGGGTTAGGATTAGGGTTAGGGTTAGCCTTAGGTTTTGGCTGAGGGTGAGGGTGAGGTTGAGGGTTAGGCTTAGGCTTAGGCTTAGGGTTAGGCTGAGCGTGAGGTTGAGGGTGAGGGTTAGGGTTAGGGTTAGGGTGAGATTTAGTGTTAGGGTTAATGTGGGGGTGATGGTAAGTGTAAAGTTGAGAGTTAGGCTTAGGGTGAGGGTTAAGTTAAGTGTCAGGGTTAATGTTAGGGTGAGGATTAGGGTTAGGGTTTGGGTGAGGGTGAGGTTTAGATTGAGGATTAGTGTTAGGGTTACTGTGAGGTTTAGGGTGAGGATGAGGGTTAAGGTTTAGGGTGAGGGCTAGGGAGAGGGTGAGGTTTAGGGTTAGTGGTAGGGAGAGGTTTAGGGTTTGGGTGATGACTAGGGTTAGTGTGAGGGTTAGTATTAGGGTTAGGGTTAGTGTTAAGGTGAGGGTAATTGTCAGGGTGAGTGTTAGGTTTAGGGTGAGGGTTATGGTTAGGGCGAGGGTTAGGGTTAGAGTTAGGGTTATTGTTAGCGTTAGGGTTAGGGTTATGGTTACTGTGAGGGTGAGGGTGAGGTTTAGAGTTATGGTTCGGATGAGGCTTAGAGATAGGGTTTGGGTTAGGGTTAGGGTCAGGTGAGGTTTAGGGTTAGAATTAGGGTTAGGGTCAGGCTGAGGGTGAGGGATAGGTTAGAATTAATGTTAGGTTTAGGCTTAAGGTGAGGGTTAGGTTGAGGGTGAGGGTTAGGGTTAGGGTTAGGATTAGGATTAGGATTAAGGTTAGGTTTAGGGTGAGTGTGAATGTTAGGGTTAGGGTACGGGTTAGGCTTAGGGTTAGGCTGAGGGTGAGCGTGAGGGTGAGGGTTAGGGTTAGGGTGAGGTTTAGGGTTAGGTTTAGGGTGAGTGTGATGATTAGGGTTAGGGTTAGGGTTAGGGTTAGGCTTAAGTTTAGGCTGAGGGTGAGGGTGAGGGTTAAGGTTAGGGTGAGGGTTAGGATTAGGGTTATGGGGAGGGATAAGATGAGGGTTAGGGTTAGGATTAGGGTTAGGGTGAGGGCTATGGTGAGGGTTAGGGTTAAGGTGAGGTTTACAGTTTGGGTTAGGGATAGGGTTATGGTGACGGTGAGGTTTAGGGTTAGAGTTAGGGTTAAGTTGAGGCTTAGGGTCAGGTTAGATTTAGGGTAAAGATTAGGATTAGGGTAAGGGATAGGGTGAGTGTGAGGTTTAGGGTAACATTTAGGGTTAGGCTTAGGGTTACGTTGAGGGTGAGGGTGAGGGTTAGGGTTAGGGTGAGGATTAGGGTTAGGTTTAGGGTGAGATTTAGGGTTCAGTTTAAGTTTAGGGTTAGGGTGAGTGTTAGGGTTAGGGTTATGTTGAGCGTGAGGGTTAGGGTTAGGTTGAGGGTTAGGGTTCGGGTTAGGTTTAGGTTGAGGTTAGGGTTAGGATTAGTGTGAGGGTTAGTGTTAGGGTTAGGATTAGTGTTAGGGTCAGGGTAAGTGTTATGGTGAGGGTTTGAGTTAGGGTGAGGGTGAGGGTGAGGGCAAGGCTGAGGGTTAGGGTGAGGGTGAGGGTGAGGGTTATGGTTATGGTGAGGGTTAGCATTAGGGTTAGGGTTATTGTTAGGGTTAGGTTTAGAGTTACGGTTATGGTGAGGGAGAGGGTGATATTTAGGGTTAGGTTTAGGGTGAGGTTTAGGGATTGGGTTAGGGTTAGATTTAGGTTTAGGGTGAGGGTTAGGTTTAGATTTAGAGTTAGGTTTAGGGTGAGAGGTTGAGGTTTAGGTTTAGGGTTAGTGTTAGTGTTAGGTTTAGGGTGAGAGTTAGGGGGAGAGTTAGGGTAAGGGTTAGGGTTATTGTTAGATTTAGGATGAGGATGAGTGTGTGTGTTAGGGTTAGGTTTAGTGTTAGGGTTAAGGTTAGGGTGAGGGTTTGATTGAGCATTAGGTTTAAGGTTAGGGTTAGTGTGAGGTTTAGGTTGAGGATTAGGGCTAGGGTTAGGGAGATGGGGAGGTTTAGAATTAGGGTTAGTGTGAGGGCTAGGGAGAGGGTGAAGTTTAGAGTTAGGGTTAGGGTTAGGGTGAGGTTTAGGATTAGAGTGAGGGTTAGGGTTAGTGTTAGTGTTAGGGTTAGTGTTAGGGTGAGGGTAAGTGTTAGGTTGAGGGTGATGTTTAGAGTGAGGGTTATGGTGAGGGTGAGGGTTAGGTTTAGGTTTAGGGTTATTGTTAGGTTTACGTTTATGGTTACAGTGAGGGTGAGTGTGAGCGTTAAGGAAAGGGTGAGGCTGAGGTTTAGTGATAGGGTAAGTGTTAGAGTTAGATTTAGGGTGAGGGTGAGGTTTAGGTGTAGATTTAGGGTTAGGGAGAGGGTTGGGGTTAGGGTGAGTTTTAGTGTGCGGGTGACGGTAAGGGTAAAGGTGAGGGTTAGGCTGAGGGTGAGGGTTACGGTAAGTGTGAGGGTTACATTTATGGTGAGGGTTAGGTTTAGGGTTAGGGTGAGGGTGAGGTTTAGATTGAGGATTAGTGTTAGGGTTAGTGTGAGGTTAGGGTGAGGATGGGTGTTAGGGTTAGGGTGACGGCTAGGGTGAGGGTGAGGTTTAGGGTTAGTGTTAGAGTGAGGTTAAGGGTTAGGGTGATGTTTAGGTTTAGTGTGATTGTTAGTGTTAGCGCTAGGGTTAGTGTTAGGGTGAGGGTAAATGTTAGGGTGAGGGTTAGGGTTAGGGTTAGGGTTATGGTTACGGTGATGGTTAGGGTTAGGGTTTGCGTTATTGTTATTGTTAGGGTTATGTTTATGGTTAGGGTGAGGGTGAGGGTGAGCGTTAGGGTTAGGGTTAGGATGAGGTTTAGGTTTAGGGTTAGGGTTAGACTGAGGGTTAGGGTGAGGGTGAGATTTAGGGTTAGAGTTAGGGTTAGGGTTAGGGTTAGGGATAGGGTTAGGGTTAGGGTTAGGTTTAGGCTTAGGCTTAGGCTTAGGCTGAGCATGAGGGGGAGGGTTAGGGTTCGGGTTAGGGTTCGGGTTAGGGATAGGTTTAGTGTGAGGGTTAGGATGAGGTTTAGGGTTAGGATTAGGTTTAGGGTGAGATCTTGGGTGAGGGTTAGGGTGAGGGTTAGGGTTAGGGATAGGGTTAGGTTTAGGATTTGGGGTAGGATAAGGGTGAGGGTGAGGGTTAGGCTAAGGGTTATGGTTAGGCTTAGGGTTAGGGTGAGGGTTAGGGTTAGGGTTTGGATTAGGGTGAGGCTGAGGATTAGGTTTAGTTTTAGTGTTTGGTTTAGGGTTAGTGTTAGTGTTAGTGTTAGTGTTAGGGTTAGGGTTACAGGGAGGGTTAGGGTTAGGGTTAGGGTTATGGATAGGCTGAGTGTGAGAGTGGGGGTCAGTAATAGGGGTAGGGTTAAGGTTAGGGTTAGGGTTATTTTTAGTGTTATGGTTAGGGTTAAGTTTTCAGTGAGCGTGAGGCTGAGGGTGAGGGTTATGTTTAGGGATAGGTTTAAGGTTAGAGTTATTGTTAGGGACAGGGTTAGTGTTACGGTGTGGTTGAGGGTGAGGTTGAGGGTTAGGGTTAGGGTGTTTTAGGGTAAGGGTGAGGGTGAGGTTTAGGGTTAGAGTTAGGGTTTGGGGGAGGGTAAGGGTGAGATTTAGGGTTATGTTTAATGTTTGGGTTAGGGTGAGGGTGAGGGTTAAGGTGAGATTAAGGGACAGGTTTAGGTTTAGGTTTAGGGTTGGGTGAGCGTGAGTTTGAGGCTGATGGTGAGGGTGGGGGTGAGGATTAGGGTTAGGGTGATGGTTAGGGTTAGGCTTAGTGTTAGTTTTAGGGTTAGGGTTAGAGTTACGGTGAGAGTGAGGGTGCGAGTCAGGGTTAGTGTTAGGGTTAGGGTGGGGTTTAGGGTTAAGGCTAGGGTTAGAGTTAGGTTGAGGGTGAGGTTCAGGGCTAGTTATAGGATTAGGGGAAGGTTAGGGTGAGGGTTAAGGTTAGGGTTTGTGTTAGGGTTAGGTTAAGGGTGAGGGTTAGGATTACGGTTAAGGTTAGGGTGAGGTTTAGGGTTAGGTTTAGGGTTAGGTTTAGAGTTATGGTGAGGGTGAGGGTGCGGGTGAGTATGAGGGTTAGGTTTAGGGTTCTGGTAAGGCTTGTGGATAGGCTTAGGGTTTGGCTGAGGGTGAGGGTGAGTTTGACGGTTAGGGTTAGGGTGAGGGTTTCAGATAGGGTTATAGGGAGTGTTAGGATGAGGGTTAGGGTTAGGATTAGGGTTAGGGTGAGGGCTAGGGTGAGCCGAGGTTAAGGGTTAGGGTTAGGGTGAGGTTTAGGTTTAGGGTTAGGGCTAGGTTTAGGGTGAGGGTGATTTTTAGGGTTAGAGTTAGGGTTAAGGTGAGGCTGATGGTGAGGGTTAGGGTTAGGGTTAGGATTAGGATTAGGGTAAGGTTAGGGTGAGTGTGAGGGTTAGGGTTAGGGTTAGGCTTAGGTTTTCAATGAGGGTGAGGGTGAGGGTGAGGGTTAGGGTTAGGGTGAGGGTTAGGGTTATGGTTAGGGTGAGGGTTAGGGTTCAGGTTAAGTTTAGGGTTAGGTTGAGGGTTAGGGTTAGTGTTAAGTTGATCGTGAGGATTAGGGTTAGGTTGAGGGTTAGGTTTAGGGTTAGGGTTAGGGTGAGGTTTAGGGTTAGGGTTTGGGTGAGGCTTAGGATGAGGATTAGGGTTAGGATTAGAGTTAGGGTGAGGGCTCGGGTGAGGATGAGGGTTAGGTTTAGTGTTAGTGTGAGGTTTAGGTTTAGAGTTAGGGTTAGGTTGAGGGTTAGGGGTAGGGTAAGTGTGAGGGTTAGGGTAAGGGTGAGTGTTAGAGTTAGGATCAGGGTTAGTGTAAGGTTGAGGATTATGATTAGGGTTAGGGTTAGTGTTATTGTTAGGGTTAGTGTTAGGTTTAAGGTTAAGGTGAGGGTGAGGGTTAGGGTTAGGGTTAGGGTGAGGTTTTTAGTGTTACGCTTGGGGTTAGAGTTACAGTTAGGGTGAGGTTATTGTTTGGGTTAGTGTGAGGATTACTGTTAGCGTTACGGTATGGGTTACAATGAGGGTTATGGTTACAGTTAGGGTTAGGATTAGGGTTAGGGTTATTGTTATGGTTAGGTTTACTGTTACGGTTAGGGTGAGGGTGAGTGTCAGGGTTAGGCTTAGGGTTAGGGTTAGGCTTAGGGTTAGGGTGAGGGTTAGGGTTAGGATTAGGGTTAGGGTTAGGGTGAGGTTCATGGTTTGGGTTACTTTAGAGTTAGGTTTAAGGTGAAGGTGTGGTTTTGGGTTAGATTTAGGGTTAAGGTGGGGGTTAGGGTGGGGGTTAGGGTTAGGGTTCAGATTAGGCTGAGGGTTAAGGTGGGGGTCATGATAAGGTTAAATGTGAGGGTTAGGCCTAGGGTGAGGGTTACGGTAAGGGTGAGGGTTAGAGTTAGTTGAGGGTTAGGGTTAGGGATAGGCTCAGGCTGAGTGTTAGATTGATGATTAGTGTTAGGGTTAGTGTGAGATTTAAGCTGAGGGTGAGGGTTAGGTTTAGGGTTAGGGCTAGGGTGAATGTGAGGATTAGGATTAGTGATAGGGTGAGGTTAGGGTTAGGGTGAGGGTTATGGTTAGGGTTAGGATGAAGGTTAGGGTTACGGTAAGGGTGAGGGTTAGGGTGAGGTTGAGAGTTAAGTTGAGGGTGAGGGATAGTGTTAGGTATAGGGTGAGAGTTAGGTTTTGGGTTAAGTTTAGGGTTAGGGTGAGTGTTAGGGTAGGGGTTATAGTGAGGGTGAGTGTTTGGGTTAGGTTGAGAGTTAGGGTTAGGGTTAGGGTTAGGGTGAGGGTGAGGTTGAGGGTTAGGTTTATTTTTAGGGTGAGGGTTAGGATGAGTGTTAGGGATAGGATTAGGGTTAGGGTGAGGGCTAGCGTGAGGGTGAGGTTTAGGGTTAAGTTTAGGGTGAGGTTTAGGGTTAGGGTTAGGGTGAGTGTGAAGTTTAGTGTTAGAGTTAGGGTTAGGGTGATGCTGAGGGTGAGGGTTGGGTTAGGGTTAGGGTTAGGTTGAGTGTGAGTGTTAGGATTAGGGTTAGGGTTAGGGTTAGGATTAGTGTTATTGTTAGGGTTAGGGTTAGAGTTAAGGTGAGGTTAAGGGTAAGGGTGAGGGTGAGGGGTCGGTTTATTGTTAGGGTGAGGTTTAGGGTTTGAGTTAGTGTTACGGTGAGGGTTAGGATGAAGGTTAGGGTTACAGTAAGGGTGAGGGTTAGGGTTAGGGTGAGGTTTAGGGTTAGGATTAGGGTTAATGTGAGAGTGAGGGTTAGGATTAGGGTTAGGGTTAGGGTTATTGTTAGGGTTAGGGTTACGGTTACAGTGAGGTTGAGGGTTAGTGTTAGAATTAGGGTGAGGTTTTTAGTGTTAGGGTTAGGGTTAGAGATAGCGTTAAGGTGAGGGTGAGGTTTAGGGGTAGATTTAGGGTTAGGGTGAAGGTTAGGCTGAGGGTTAGGGTTAAGGTGAGGGTTAAGGTGGGTGACGGTAAGGGTAAAGTTGAGGGTTATGCCTAGGGTGAGGGTAACGGTAGGTGAGGGTTAGGTTTAGGGTGTGGGTTAGGGTTAGGTTGAGGGTGAGGATGAGGGTTAAATTGAGGATTAGTGTTAGTGTAAGTGTGTTGTTTAGGGTGAGGATGAGGGTAAGGGTTAGGGTGAGGGCTAGGGTGAGGGAGAGGATTAGGGTTAGGTTCAGTGTTAGGGTTAAGGTTAAGGTTAGTGTAGAGTTAGGGTTAGGGTTAGGGTTATTGTTAGGGTTAGGGTTAGGGTTAGGATGAGGTTTAGGTTTAGGGTTAGGGTTAGGGTTAGTGTGAGTGTGAGGTTAGGGTTAGGGTTAGGGTTAGTGTTAGGGTTAGGGCTAGGGTGAGCGTTAGGGTTAGGGTTAGGCTTAGGCTTTGGCTCAGGCTTAGCCCCAGCATATGGGTGAGGGTTAGGGTTCGGTATAGGGTTCGGGTTAAGTTTAGGGTTAGGTTGAGGATTAGGATGAGGTTTAGGGTTAGGATTAGGGTTAGGCTGAGGTCTAGGGTGAGGATTAGGCTGAGGGTTAGGGATAGGGTTAGGTTTAGGATTAGGTTTAGGGTGAGGGTGAATGTGAGTGTTAGAATTAGGGTTAGGTTTAGGCTTAGGATTAGGGTGAAGGGTGGGGTTAGGGTTTTGTTAGGGTGAGGATGAGGCTGAGGATTAGGTTTAGGTTGAGGGTTAGGTTTAGGTTTAGGGTTAGTGTTAGTGTTATGGTTAGGGTTACAGTGAGGGTTAGGGACTAGGTTTAGAGTTATTGTTAGGGTTAGGGTTAAGGTTACAGTTACAATGAGGGTGAGGGTGAGGATTAGCATTAGCATTATGGTGAGATTTAGTGTTAGGATTAGGGTTAGAGGTAGGTTTAGGGTGAGGATGAGGTTTAGGGGTAGAGTCAGGGTTAGGTTGAGGGTTAAGTTGAGGGTTAGGGTTAGGGTGAGGGTTAGGGTGGGAGTGACGGTCCGGGTAAACGTGAGGGTTAGGCTGAGGTTGTGGGTTATCGTAAGGGTGAGGGTTAGGGTTAGGATGAGAATTAGGGTTAGGGGTAGGGTGAGGGTGAGGGTTAGATTGAGTATTAGTGTTAGGGTTAGTGTGAGGTTTAGGGTGAGGATGAGTGTTAGGGTTAGGGTGAGGGCTAGGGTGAGGGTGAGGGTTAGGGTTAGGGTTAAGGTGGGGTTTAGGGTTAGGGTGATGGTTAGGGTTAGTGTGAGGGTTAGTGTTAGGATTAGTGTGAGTGTTCGGTTGAGGGTAAATGTTAGGGTGAGGCTTAAGATAAGGGTTAGTTTTAGAGTTAAGGTTAGGGTTATTGTTAGGGTTAGGTTTAGGGTTATGGTTAAGGTGAGGGTGAGGGTTAGATTTAGTGTTAGGATGAGGTTTAGGTTTAGGGTTAGGGTTAGAGTTAGGGTTAGGGTGAGAATGAGGTTTAGGGTTAGAGTTAGGGTTAGTGTAAGGGTTAGGGTTAGGGTGAGGGTTAGGGTTAGGGCTAGGCTTAGGCTTAGGCTTAGGCTTAGGCCGAGCATGAGGGTGAGGGTTAGGGTTAGGTTTAGGGTGAGGTTTAGGTTTAGGGTTAGGGTGAGAGTTAGGATGAGGTTTAGGGTTAGGATTAGGGTTAGGTTGAGGGCTAGGGTGAGGCTTATAGTGAGGGTTTGGGTAAGGTTAGGGTTATGTTTAGGATTAGGTTTAGGGTGAGGGTGAGTGTGAGGGTTAGGGTTAGGGTTAGGGTTAGGGTTACAGTGAGGGTTAGGATTAGGTGTAGGTTTAGGCTTAGGTTTAGACTGAGGGTGAGAATGGGGGTGAGGATTAGGGTTAGAGTTAGGGTTAGGGTTAGGGTTATTTTTAGTGTTATGGTTAGGGTTAAGTTTTAGGTGAGGGTGAGGCTGAAGGTGAGGTTTATGTTTAGGGTTAGTGTTAGGGTTAGGTTTAGTGGTATTGTTATATTTAGTGTTAGAGTTATGGTGAGGTTGAGGGTGCGGGTGAGAGTTAGGGTAAGGGTGACGTTTAGGGTGAGGTTTAGGGTGAGGGTTAGGGTTAGGGTAAGGGTGAGGTTTAGGGTTAGAGTTACGGTTATGGGGATGGTTAGGTTGAGGTTTAGGGTTAGGGTTAGGGTTAGGGTTAGGGTGTTTGTGAGGGTTAGTTTGAGGTTTAGGGTTAGGATTAGGTTTAGGATTAGGGTTAGGGTAAGGGTAAGTGTGAGGGTTAGGGTGAGGGTTAGGCTTAGGCTTAGGGTTAGGCTGTGGGTGAGGGTGGGGGTGAGGATTAGGTTTAGGGTTAGGGTGTGTGTTATTGTTAGTATTAGTGTTAGAGCTACATAGAGGGTGAGGGTGCGGGTGAGGGTTAGGTTTAGGGTTAGGGTGGGGTTTAGGGATTGGGTTAGGGTTAGGTTGATGGTGAGGGTGAGGGTTAGGGTTAGATATAGGGTTAGGGTGAGCGTTAGGGTGAGGCTTAGTTGTTAGGGTTAGGGTGAGGGTGAGGCTTAGGTTGAGGTTTAGGGTTAGGGTTAGTGTGAGGGTTTGTGTTAAGGTTAGGGTTAGTGTTTGAGTGAGGGTAAGTGTTAGGGTGAGGGTTTGGGTTAGGGTCAGTGTTATGGTTTTGATGAGGTTTCGTGTTAGGTTTAGGGGTAGGGTTAGGGTTAGGGTGCGGCTTAGGGTCAGAGTAAGGCTGAAGGTGAGGGTTAGGGCTAGGATTATTTTTAGGGTTAGGGTTAATGTGATGGTTAGGGTGAGGGTTAGGTTTAGGATTAGGAATAGGCTTAGGGTTAGGGTGAGTGTGAGGTTTAGGGTTAGGGTTAGGGTGAGAGTTAGAGTTCCGGTTAAGTTTAGGGTTAGGGTGAGGGTTAGGGTACGGTTAAGGTGAGGTTGAGGGTTAGGGATAGGTTGAGCATTAGGGTTAGGTTAGGGTTAGGGTGAAGTTGAGTGTGAGGGTTAGGGTTAGTGTTAGGGTGAGATTGAGGGTGAGGGTTAGGGTTATTGTTAGGGTGAGGGTTAGAGTGAGTGTTAGGGTTAGGATTAGGGTTAGAGTGATGGCTAGCATGAGGGTGAGGTTTAGGGTTAAGTTTATGGTGAGATTTAGCGTTAGGGTAAGGGTTAGGGTTAGGGTGAGGGTGAGCTTTAGGGTTAGAGTTAGGGTTAGGGTAAGGCTGAGGGTGAGGGTTGGGTTAGGTTTAGGGTTAGGTTTAGGCTTAGGGTTAGGCTTAGGCCGAGCATAAGGGGGAGGGTAAGTGTTAGGTTTAGAGTGAGGTTTAGGATGAGGTTTAGGGTTAGGATGAGGTTTAGGGTGAGGGCTAGGGTGATGGTTAGGGTGAGTGTTGGGGTTAGGAATATGGTTAGGTTTAGGATTTGGGGTACGTTGAGTGTGAGTGTGAGGGTTAGGCTAAGGGTTAGGTTTAGGCTTAGGGTTAAGGTGAGGGTTAAGGTTAAGGTTTGGGTTAGGGTGAGTGTGAGGCTGAGGATTAGGTTTAGGTTTGAGGTTAGGTTTAAGGTTTGTTTTAGGGTTAGGGTTAGGGTTAGGTTTAGGGTTACAGTTAGGGTTAAAGGGAGGGTTAGGGTTAGGGTTAGGCTGAGGGTGAGGTTGGGGGTGAGGATTAGGGTTAGGGTTAAGTTTAGGGTTAGTCCTATTGTTAGTGCTATGGTTAGGGTTAAGTTTTCAGTGAGGGTGAGGCTGAGGGTGAGGGTTATGTTTAGGGTTAGGGTTAGGGTTAGTGTTGTTAGGGACAGGATTAGAGTTAGGGTGAGTTAGAGGGTGAGGGTGAGCGTTAGGTTTAGGGTGAGTTTTAGGGTTAGGGTGAGGGTGAGGTTTAGCGTTAGAGTTAGGGTTTGGGGGAGGTTTTGGGGGAGGTTTATGGTTAGGGTTAGTGTTAGGGTTAGGATGAGGGTGAGGGTTAAGTTGAGGTTTAGGGATAGAGTTAGGTTTAAGATTAGGGTTAGGGTGAGCATGAGTGTGAGGGTTAGGGTGAGGGTTAGGCTTAGGCTTAGTGTTAGGCTGATGGTGAAGGTGGGGGTGAGTATTAGGGTTAGGGTGATGGTTAGGGTTAGGCTTAGTGTTATTTTTAGAGTTAGCATTAGAGTTATGGTGAGGGTGAGGGTGCGGGTGAGGGTTAGTGTTAAGGTTAGGGTGGGTTTTAGGGTTAGGGTTAGGGTTAGGGTTAGGTGGAGGATGAAGTTTACGGTTAGAAACAGGGTTAGCGGGAGGGGTAGGTTGAGGGTTAGGGTTAGGGTTTGTGTTAGGGTTAGGGTGAGGGTGAGGGTTAGGGTTAGGGTTAGGGTTAGGGTGAGGTTTAGGGTTAGGATTAGGGTTTGGTTTAGAGTTATGGTGAGGGTGAGGGTGCGGGTGAGTTTGAGGGTTAAGGTTAGGTTTCAGGTAAGGCTTGTGGTTAGGCTTAGGGTTAGGCTGAGGCTGAGGGTGAGTGTGAGGGTTAGGGATAGGGTGAGGGTTTCGGATAGGGTTATAGGGAGGGTTAGGATGAGGGTTAGGGTTAGGAGTAGGGTTAGGGTGAGGGCTAGGGTGAGGGTGATGTTTAGGGTTATGGTCAGGGTGAGGTTTAGGTTTAGGGTTAGGGTTAGGGTTAGGGTGAGAGTGGGGTTTAGGGTTAGAGTTAGGGATAAGGTGAGGCGGAGGTTGTGGGTTAGGGTTAGGGTTAGGATTAGGATTAAGGTAAGGGTAAGGTGAGTGTGAGGGTTAGGGTTAGGGTGAGTGTTAGGTTTAGGGTTAAGGTGATAGTTAGGGTTCAGGTAAAGTTTAGGGTTAGGGTGAGGGTTAGAGTTAGTTTTAAGTTGAGCATGAGGATTAGGGTTAGGTTGAGTGTTAGGTTTAGGGTTAGGTTTAGGGTGAGGTTTAGGGTTTGGGTTAGGGTGAGTTTTAGGATGAGAAGTAGGGTTAGGATTAGGGTTAGGATGAGGTATAGGTTGAGGGTGAGGGTTAGGTTTAGTGTTAGGGTGACTGTTAGTGTTAGGTTTAGGCCTTAGTGTGAGGATTAGGATGAGGTTTAGGGTTAGAATAAGTGTGAGGGTTAGGGTTAGGTTGAGGTTTAGGTTTAGGATTAGCGTTAGTGTGAGTTTGAGGATTATGATTAGGGTTAGGTTTAGGGTTATTGTTAGGGATAGGGTTGGGGTTACGATTATGGTGAGGTTGAGGTTTAGGGTTAGAGTTAGGGTGAGGTTTTTAGTGTTATGGTTAGGGTTAGAGTTAGATTTAGCGTGAGGTTCAGGTTACTGTGAGGGTTATTGTTAGGGTTAAGTTTTGGGTTATGCTGAGGGTTATGGTTATGGTTATGGTTAGGGTTAGGATTAGGGTTGAGGTTAGGGTGAGATTTAGTAGTTTAGGGTGAGGGTGGGATTTAGGGTTAGAGTTAGGGTTAGGGTGAGGGTTAGGGTGTGGTTTAGGGTTAGGGTTCAGATTAGGCTGAGGGTTATGGTGGGGGTCATGATAAGGTTAAATGTGAGGGTTAGGCCTAGGGTGAGGGTTAGGGTTAGGGTGAGGGCTAGGGTGAGGGTGAGGATTAGGGTTAGTGTTAGGATTAGGCTGAGGGTGAGGTTGAGGGTAAGGGTTAGGGTTAGGGTGAGTGTTAGGGTTAGGGTTAGTGAGAGGGTTAGGATGAGGGTTAGGGTTAGGATTAGGGTTAGTGTAAGGGCTAGGATAAGGGTAGGTTTAGAGTTAGGGTTAGGGTCAGGTTTAGGGTTAGGGTTAGGCTAAGGGTTATGGTGAGGGTGAAATTTAGGGTTAGAGTTAGGGTTAGGATGAGGCTGAGGGTGAGGGTTAGGGTTAGGCTTAGTGTTAGGGTTAGGGTTAGGGTGAGGGTTAAGGTGAGATTGAGGGTTAAGGTTAAGGTTAGTTTTAGGCTTAGGATTAGTCTGAGTGTGAGGGTGAAGCTGAGTGTTAGGGTTATGTTGAGGGTTAGGGTTAGGGTTATCGGGAGGGTTAGTATGAGGGTTAGGGCTAGGATGAGGGCTAGGGTGAGAGTGAGGTTTAGGGTTAGGTTTAGGTTGAGGTTTAGTGTTAGGGATAGAGTGAGTGTTAGGATGAGGGTTAGGTTTAGGATTAGGGTTAGCATTAGGGCTAGTGTGAGGTTGATGGTTAGGGTAAGCATTAGGCTTAGGCTTAGGTTTAGGCTGAGCATGTGGTTGAGGGCGAGGATTAGCTTTAGGGTTCGGTTGAGGTTTAGTGTTAGGGTTAGGGATAGAGTTCGGGTTATGGTGAGGGTGAGGTTTAGGGGTAGAGTTAGGGTTAGGATGAGGGTTAGGTTTAGGGTGAGGGTTAGGGTGGGGGTGATGGTAAGGGTAAATGTGAAATTTAGGCTGAGGGTGAGGGTTACGTTAAGGGTGAGGGTTAGGGTTAGGTTGAGGGTTAGGGTTAGGGTTAGGGTGAGGGTGAGGCTTAGATTGAGGATTAGTGTTAGGGTTAGTGTCGGGTTTAGGGTGAGAATGAGGCTTAGGGTTAGGGTGAGGGTAGGGTGAGTGTGAGGGTTAGGGTTAGTGTTAAGGTGAGGGTTAGTGTTAGGGTGATGGTTAGGGTTAGTGTTAGTGTGAGGTTTAGGGATGGGGTTAGGGTTAGGATTAATGTTAGGGTTAGGCTTAAGGTGAGGCTTAGGGTGAGGGTGAGCGTCAGGGTTAGGGTTTGATTGGGATTTAGGTTAGGTTGAGTGTGAGGGTTAGGGTTAGGGATAGGGATAGTCTTAGGTTTAGGCTGAGGGTGAGGGTGAATGTGAGGCTTAGAGTTAGGGTGAGGGATAGGGTTAGGGTGAGAGTTAGGGTTTGGGTTAAGTTTAGGGTTAGGGTGAGGGTTAGGGTAGGGGTTACAGTGAGGTTGAGGGTTAGGGTTAGTTTGAGGGTTAGGGTTAAGTTTAGGGTTAGGGTGAGGGTCAGGATTAGGGTTAAGTTTATTTTTAGGATGAGGTTTAGGATGAGTGTCAGGGTTAGGATTAGGGTTAGGGTGAGGGCTAGCATTAGGGTGAGGTTTAGGGTTAAGGTTAGGGTGAGGTTTAGGGTTAGAGGTTAGGTTAGGGTGAGGCTGAGTGTGAGGGTTGGGTTAGGGTTAGGTTTAGGTTGACGGTGAGTGTTAGGATTAGGGTTAGGGTTAGGTTTAAGGTAAGGATTAGTGTTAATGTTAGGGTTAGGGTTAGAGTTAAGGTGAGGTTGAGGGTGAGGGGTATGTTTATTGTTAGGGTGAGTTTTAGGTTTAGGGTTAGTTTTAGGGTGAGGTTTAGGATGAGGGTTAGGGTTACGGTAAGGGTGAGGGTTAGGGTTAGGCTGAGGGTTAGGGTCAGGATTAGGGTTAATGTGAGGTTGAGGGTTAGGGTTAGGGTTATTGTTAGGGTTAGGGTTACCGTTACAGTGAGGTTGAGGGTTAGGATTAGAGTTAGGGTGATCTTTTTAGTGTTAGGGTTAGGGTTAGAGATAGGATTGGGGTGAGGGTGAGGTTTAGGGGTAGAGTTAGGGTTAGGGTGAAGGTTAGTGTGAGGGTTAGGGTTAGGGTGAGGGTGAGGGTGATGGTTAGATTGATGATTAGTGTTAGGGTTAGTGTGAGTTTGAGGGTGAGGATGAGGTTTAGGCTTAGGGTGAGGGCTAGGGTGAGGGTGAGGATTAGGTTTAGTGTTAGGGTTAGGGTGAGGGTTATGGTTAGGGTTTGGGCTAGGTTTAGGTTAAGTTTAGTGTTACGGTTAGGGTTTGGTTTAGGGTAAGGTTAGGGTAAGGGTTTTTGTTAGGGTTATTATTAGGGTTAGGGTTAGGATGAGGTTTAAGTTTACATTTTGGTTTAGAGTTAGGATTAGTTTTAGAGTGAGGTTTAGAGTTAGAGTTAGGGTGAGTGTTAAGGTTAGAGTTAGGGTTAGCGTTAGGGTTAGGCTTAGGCTTAGGCTTTGGCTTCGACTTAGGCGCAGCATGTGGGTGAGGGTTAGGGTAAGGGTTAGGGTGAGGGTTACGGTTAGGGTTAGGGTGAGGATTAGGATGAGGTTTAGCGTTAGGATTAGGGTTAGGCTGAGGAGTAGGGTGAGGGTTAGGGTGAGGGTTAGGCTTAGGGTGAGGGTGAGGTTTAGGGTTTGATTTAGGGTTAGGGGGAGTGTTAGTTCGAGGTTAGGGTTAGGGTTAGTGTTAAGGTAAAGGTTAGGTTGATGGATACGTTGAGGTTTTGGGTTAGGGTTATGGTTAGGGTTAGGATGAGGGTTAGGCTGAGGGTGAGTGTGAGGTTTAGGGTTAGGCTTAGGGTTAGGTTTAGGTTTAGGTTTAGGATTAGTGTTATTGTTAGGGTTAGGGTTAGATTTATGGTAAAGTGAGGGTGAGGGTGATGGTGAAGTTTAGGGTTAGGGTTAGGGTGAGGTTTATGGTTAGGGTTAGGATTAGGGTTAGGGTGAGGGTGAGGTTTAGGGTTAGATTTTGGGTTAGGGGCAGTATTAGTTCGAGGGTTAGGTTAGGGTTAGGGTTAGGGTACGGGTAGGTTATGTTGAGGTTTTGGGTTAGGAATAGGGTTAGGGTTAGGATTAGGGTTAGGGTGAGGGTGAATGTGAGGGTTAGGGTTAGGCTTAGGCTTAGGCGTAGGGTTAGGCTGAGGGTGAGGGCGGGGGTGAGGATTAGGGTTACGGCGATGTTTGGGGTTAGGGTTAGGTTGAGGGTTAGAATGAGGGTGAGGGTTAGGATTAAGGTTAGGGTGAGGGCTTGGGTGAGGGTGAGGATTAGTGTAAGGCTTAGGCTTAGGGTTAGTTTGAGCTTGAGGTTGAGGGTGAGGGTTTCGGTTAGGGTGATGGTTAGGTTTACGGTTAGGGTGAGGGTTTGTATGAGGTTTAGGGTTAGGGTGTGGTTTAGGGTGATTATGATGGTAAGGGTAAAGGAGAGGTTTTGGCTGAGCGTTAGTGTTAAGATAAGGGTTAGGTTTAGGGTTATTTTTCGGGTTAGGGTAAGGGTTAGTGTTAGGGTTAGGGTGAGGGTTAGATTGAGGATTCAGTTTAGGGTTAGTGTGAGGTTTAGGGTTAGGGTTAGCTTGAGGGTGAGGGATAGATAGAATTAGGGTTAGGGTGGGGGCTAGGGTGAGGGTGAGGTTTAGGTTTAGGGTTAGGGTGAGGGCTAGGGTGAGTGTTAGGGTGAGGTTTAGTGTTAGGCATAGGGTTAGGTTTAGGATTAGGTTTAGGGTGAGTGTGAGTGTGAGGGTTAGGGTGAGGGTTAGGATTAGGCTTAGGGTTAGGGTGCGAACTAGGGGTAGGGTTTGGGTTAGGGTTACAGTGAGGGTTAGGGTTAGGGATAGGGTTAGGCTTTGGGTTAAGCTGAGGGTGAGGGTGGGGTTTGGTTTAGGTTATTGTTAGTGTTATGGTGAGGTTTAAGTTTGCAGTGAGGGTGAGGCTGAGGTTGAGGGTTATGGTTATGGTTAGGGTTTGGGTTAATGTTATTATTAGGGTTAGGGTTAGAGTTACGGTGAGGTTGAGGGTGAGGGTGAGGGTTAAGGTTAGGGTGAGGGTTAGGGTGAGGTTTAGGTTTAGGGTTAGGTTTAGTGTTAGGGTGAGGGTGAGGTTTAGGGTTTGATATAGGGTTAGGGGGAGGGTTAGGAGGAGGGTTAGTTTTAGGGTTAATGTTAGGCTTAGGATGAGGGTGAGGGTTAGGTTGAGGTTAAGGGTTAGGGTTAGTGTGAGGTTTAGTATTAGGGTTAGGGTTAGTGTTAGGGTTAGGGTAAGTGTTAGGGTGAGCGTTTGCGTTAGGGTGAGGGTTATGTTTAGGGTGAGGGTTAGGGGTAGTGTTAGGGTTATTGTTAGGGTTAGGGCTAGGGTTACGGTTGCAGTGAGGGTGAGAGTGAGGGTTAAGGGTTAGTGTTAGGATGAAGTTTAGTGTTATGTTAGGGTTAGAATTAGGGTTAGGGTGAGACTGAGGTTTATGTTTACAGTTAGGCTTAGCGTTAGTTTTAGGTTTAGGGTGAGGGTTAGGGTTAGGCTTAGGCTTCGGCCTCGGCTTAGGCTTAGGCCGAGCATGAGGGTGAGGGTTAGGGTTAGGGTTAGAATGAGGGTTAGGGTTAGGGTTAGGTTGAGAGTTAGGATTCGGTTTAGGATTAGGATTAGGGTTAGGATGAGGGCTAGGGTGAGGGTTAAGGAAAGGTATAAGGTTACGTTTAGGATTAGGGTTAGGTTGAGGTTGAGGGTGAGTGTGAGGATTAGGGTTAGGGTTAGTGTTATTGTTAGGGTTAGGGTCAGAGCTACGGAGAGGGTGAGGGTGCGGGTGAGGGTTAGTTTTAGGGTTAGAGTGGGGTTTAGTGTTAGGGTTAGGGTTAGTGTTAGTGTGAAGGTGAGGTTTATGGTTAGATATAGGGTTAGGGGGACGGTTAGGCTGAGGCTTAGTGTTAGTGTTAGGGTGAGGGTGAGGGTTTGGTTAAGGTTTAAGGTTAGGGTTAGGGTTAGGGTTATTGTGAGTGTTAGTGTTAAGGTTAGGGTTAATGTTTGGGTGAGGTTAAGTGTTAGGGTGAGGGTTTGCGTTAGGGTGAGGTTATGGTTTTGGTGAGGTTTAGTGTTAGTGTTAGGGTTAGGGTTAGGATGAGGGTGAAGCTTAGGGTTAAAGTTAGGGTTAGAGTGAGGCTGAGCGTGAGGGTGAGGGTTAGGGTTAGGGTTATTGTTAGGGTTAGGGTTAATTTGATGGTTAGGTTGAGGGTTAGGTTTAGTGTTAGGGTTAGGATTAGGATTAGGCTTAGGGTTAGAATGAGTGTGAGTTTTAGGGTCAGGGTAAGAGTTATGGTGAGGCTGAGGTTTAGTGTTAAGGTGAGGTTTAGGGTTAGGGTTAGGGTGAGAGTTAGGTTTCCGGTTAAGTTTAGGTTTAGGGTGAGGGTTAGGGTACAGGTTAATTTGAGGGTGATCGTTAGGTTTAGTTTGAGCTTTAAGATTAGATTAGGGTTAGGGTTAGGATTACGGTGAGGGTGAGGTTTAGGTTTAGGGTGAGGTTTAGGATTAGGGTTAGGGTTAGGGTGAGGGTGAGGTTTAGGATTAGAGTTAGGTTTAGGGTGAGGCTGAGGGTGAGGGTTAGGGTTAGGGTTAGTGTTAGAGTTAGGGCTAGGGTGAGGGTTAGGGTTAGGATTAGTATTAGGGTTAGGTTTAGGGTTAGGATGAGGGCTAGGGTGAGGTTGAGGGGTAGGGTTAGTGTTAGGGTGAGGTTTATGGGTAGCGTTAGGGTTAGGGTGAGGGTTTGGATGAGAGTTAGGATTACAGTGAGGGTGAGGGTTAGGGTTAGTTTGAGGCTTAAGGTTAGGATTAGGTGTTAGGGTGAGGGTGAGTGTTAGGATTAGGGTTAGGCTTAGGTTTAGGGTTAGGATTAGTGTTATTGTTAGGGTTAGGTTTAGATTTATGGTAAGGGTGAGGGTGAGTGTGAGGGTGAACGTTAGGGTTAGGGTTAGGGTGAGGTTTATGGTTAGGGTTAGGATTAGGTTTAGGGTGAGGGTGAGGTTTAGGGTTAGATTTAGGGTTAGGGGGAGGGTTAGTTCGAAGTTAGGGTTAGGGTTAGTGTTAAGGTTAAGGTTAGGTTGATGGTTACCTTGAGGTTTTGGGTTAGGGTTATGGTTAGGGTTAGGATTAGGGTTAGGGTGAGGGTGAGTGTGTGGGTTAGGGTTAGGCTTAGGCTTAGGCTTAGGGTTAGGCTGAGGGTGAGGGTGGGGGTGAGGATTAGGGTTATGGTGATGGTTAGGGTTAGGGTTAGTGTGAGGGTTAGAATGAGGGTTAGCATTAGGATTAGTGTTAGGGTGAGGGCTAGGGTGAGGGTTTAGGATTTGGGTAAGGCTTAGGCTTAGGGTTAGGCTGAGCTTGAGTTTGAGGGTGAGGGTTTTGGTTAGGGTGAGGGTTAGTATGAGGTTTAGGGTTAGGGTGTGGGTTAGGGTGAGGGTTTGGATGAGGGTTAGGGTTACAGTGAGGTTGAGGATTAGGGTTAGGTATAGGGTTAGGGTTAGGATTAGGGTTAGGGTGAGGGTGAGTGTTAGGATTAGGGTTAGGCTTAGGTTTAGGGTTAGGTTTAGGGTAAGGATTAGTGTTATTGTTAGGGTTAGGGTTAGATTTATGTTGAGGGTGAGGGTGAAGTTTAGGGTTAGAGTTAGGGTGAGGTTTATGGTTAGTGTTAGGATTAGGGTTAGGGTGAGGGTGAGGTTTAGGGTTAGATTTAGGGTTAGGGTGAGGATTAGGGTTAGTATTAGGGTGAGAGTTTGGGTTCAGCTTAAGTTTAGATTTAGGGTGAGGGTTAGGGTTAGGTTGAGGGTTATGTTTAGGGATAGTGTGATGGTTAGAATTATGGTTAGGGTTAGGGTTAGGATTAGGATTAGAATTAGGATTAAGGTTACGGTGAGGACTAGGGTGTGGTTGAAGTTTAGTGTTAGGGTTAGGGTGAGGGTTTGGATGAGGGTTAGGGTTACATTGAGGGTGAGGATTGGGGTTAGGTTGAGGGTTAGCATTAGGATTAGGGTTAGGTTGAGGGTGAGTGTTAGGATTAGGGTTAGGCTTAGGGTTAGGTTTAGGTTTAGGGTTAGGATTAGTGTTATTGTTAGGGTTAGGGTTAGATTTATGGTAAGGTGAGGGTGAGGGTGAGGGTGAAGGTTAGGTTTAGGGTTAGGGTGAGATTTATTGTTAGGATTAGGATTAGGGTTAGGGTGAGGGTGAGGTTTAGGGTTAGATTTTGGGTTAGGGGGAGTGCTAGTTCGAGGGTTAGGGTTAGGGTTAGGGTTAAGGGTAGGTTGATGGTTATGTTGAGGTTTTTGTGATAGGATTAGGGTTAGGGTTAGGATTAGGGTTAGGGTGAGGTTGAGTGTGAGGGTTAGGGTTAGGGTTAGGCTTAGGTTTAGGGTTAGGCTGAGGGTGAGGGCGGGGGTGAGGATTAGGGTTACAGTGATGGTTAGGTTTCGGGTTAGGTTGAGGGTTAGAATGAGGGTTAGGGTTAGGATTAAGGTTAGGGTGAGGTCTTGGGTGAGGGTGAGGATTAGGGTAAGGCTTAGGCTTAGGGTTAGGCTGATCTTGAGGTTGAGGGTGAGGGTTTCTGTTAGCGTGATGGTTAGGTTTACGGTTAGGGTGAGGGTTTGTATGAGGTTTAGGTTTAGGGTGATTATGATGGTAAGGGTAAAGGAGAGGTTTTGGCTGAGCGTGAGTGTTAATTTAAGGGTGAGGGTTAGGGTTAGATTTAGGGTTAGGGTAAGGGTTAGTGTTAGGGTTAGGGTGAGGGTTAGATTGAGGATTCAGTTTAGGTTTAGTATGAGGTTTAAGGTGAGGATAAGGGTTAGGGTTAGGGTGAGGGTGAGGGATAGAATTAGGGTTAGGCTTAGGTTTAGGGTTAGGATTAGTGTTACTGTTAGGGTTAGTTTTAGATTTATGGTAAGGGTGAGGGTGAGGGTGAGGGTGAAGGTTAGGGTTAGGGTTAGGGTGAGGTTTATGGTTAGGGTTAGGATTAGGTTTAGGGTGAGGGTGAGGTTTAGGGTTAGATTTAGGGTTAGGGGGAGTGTTAGTTCGAAGTTAGGGTTGGGGTTGGTGTTAAGGTTAAGCTTAGGTTGATTTTTACGTTGAAGTTTTAGGTTAGGGTTATGGTTAGGTTTAGGATTAGGGTTAGGGTGAGGGTGAGTGTGAGGGTTAGGGTTAGGCTTAGGCTTAGGCTTAGGGTTAGGCTGAGGGTGAGGGTGGGGGTGAGGATTAGGGTTAGGGTGATGGTTAGGGTTAGGGTTAGTGTGAGGGTTAGAATGAGGGTTAGGATTAGGATTAGGGTTAGGGTGAGGGCTAGGGTGAGGGTGAGTATTAGGGTAAGGCTTAGGCTTAGGGTTAGGCTGAGCTTGAGTTTGAGGGTGAGAGTTTTGGTTAGGGTGAGGGTTAGTATGAGGTTTAGGGTTAGGGTGTGGGTTAGGGTGAGGTTTTGGATGAGGGTTAGGTTTACAGTGAGGTTGAGGATTAGGGTTAGGTATAGGGTTAGGGTTAGGATTAGGGTTAGGGTGAGGGTGAGTGTTAGGATTAGGGTTAGGCTTAGGTTTAGGGTTAGGTTTAGGGTTAGGATTAGTGTTATTGTTAGGGTTAGGGTTAAATTGAGGGTTAGGGTTAGGGATCGATTCAGGTTTAGGATTAAGTTTAGGGTGAGGTTTAGTGTAAGGGTTAGGGATAGTGTTAGGATTAGGCTCAGGGTTAGGGTGAGGGTTAAGTTTAGGGTTTGTGTTATGGTGAGGGTGAGGCTGAGGAATAGGGTTTGGTTTAGGGTTAGATTTAGGGTTAGGTTTAGGGTTAGGCTAAGAGTTACTGTGAGGGTTAGGGTTAGGGTTAGGGTTAGGCTGAGGGTGATGTTGGGGGTGAGGGTGAGGATTAGGGTTAGTGTTAGGATGAGGGTTAGGATGAGGGTTAGGGTTAGGATTAGGGTGATGGTGAGATTTAGGGTTAGAGTGAGGTTTAGGGTTAGGGTTAGGGTTAGGGTGAGAGTTATTTTTAGGATTAGAGTTAGGTCTCGGGTGAGGCTGAAGGTGAGTGTTAGGGTTAGGGTTAGTGTTAGATTTAGGGTTTGGATGAGGGTTAGGGTGAGTGTGAGGGTTAGGGTGAGTGTGAGGGTTAGGCTTAGGGTTAGGCTTCGGCTTGGGGTTAAGCTGAGGGAGAGGGTTAGGTTTAGGGTGAGTGTTAGGGTTAGGGTTAGGGTGAACATTAGGCTGACGGTGAGGGTGAGGGTGAGGGTTACGGTTAGGGTGAGGGTTAGGGTTAGGGTTAGGGTGAGAGTTTGGGTTGGGGTTAAGTTTAGGGTTAGGGTGAGGGTTAGGGTTAGGTTGAGGGTTAGGGTTAGAGATAGTGTGATGGTTAGGTTTAGGGTTAGGATGAGGTTTAGGGGTAGGATTCGGGTTAGGGTGAGGTCTAGGGTGAGGTTGAGGGTTAGGGTTAGTGTTATGGTGAGGTTTAGGGTTTGGGTTAGGGTTAGGGTGAGGGTTTGAATGAGGGTTAGGATTACTGTGAGTGTGAGCGTTAGGGTTAGGTTGAGGGTTAGGGTTAGGATTAGGGTTAGGGTGAGGGTGAATGTTAGGATTAGGGTTAGGCTTAGGTTTAGGGTTAGGATTAGTCTTATTGTTAGGGTTAGGGTTAGATTTATGGTAAGGGTGAGGGTGAGGGTGAATGTTAGTGTTAGGGTTAGTTTGAGGTTTATGGTTAGGGTTAGGATTAGGTTTAGGGTGAGGGTGAGGTTTAGTGTTAGATTTAGGGTTAGGGGGAGTGTTAGTTCGAGGTTAGGGTTAGGTTTAGTGTTAGGGTTAAGGTTAGGTTGATGGTTACGTTGAGGTTTTGGGTTAGGGTTAGGGTTAGTGTTATGATTAGGGTTAGGTGAGGGTGAGTGTGAGGTTTAGGGTTAGGGTTAGGCTTATACTTAGGGTTAGGCTGAGGGTGAGTGTAGGAGTGAGGATTAGGGTTAGGGTGATGTTTAGGGTTAGGGTTGGGGTGAGGGTTAGAATGAGGGTTAGGGTTAGGATTAGGGTTAGGGTGAGGGCTAGGGTGAGGGTTTCGGTTAGGGTGAGGCTTAGTATGAGGTTTAGGGTTAGGGTGTGGGTTAGGGTGATTATGATGGTAGGGGTAAAGGAGAGGTTTTGGCTGAGGGTAAGTGTTAAGATAAGGGTGAGTTTTAGGTTTATTTTTCGTGTTAGGTTAAGGGTTAGTGTTAGGGTTAGGGTGAGGGTTAGATTGAGGATTCGGTTTAGGGTTAGTGTGATTTTTAGGGTGAGGATGAGGGTTAGGGTTAGGGTGAGTGTGAGGGATAGATTTAGGGTTAGGGTGAGGGCTAGGGTGAGGATGAGGTTTAGGTTTGGGGTTAGGGTGAGGGCTATGGTGAGTGTTAGGGTGAGATTTAGTGTTAGGGATAGGGTTAGGTTTAGGATTAGGTTTAGGGTGAGGGTGAGTGTGAGAGTTAGGGCTAGGGTTAGGATTAGGCTTAGGGTTAAGGTGAGGATTAGTGTTAGGGTTTGGGTTAGTGTGAGGGTGAGGCTGAGGATTAGGGTTAGGTTTAGGATTAGGGTTAGGTTTAGGGTTAGGGTTAGGTTTAGACTTAGGGTTAGGGTTAGGGTTAGGGTTATGTTGAGGGTTATGTTTAGGGATAGGGTTAGGCTTAGGGTTAGGCTGAGGGTGAGGATTAGGGTTAGGGTTAGGGTTTGGTTTAGGTTATTGTTAGTGTTATGGTTAGGGTTAAGTTTGCGGTGAGGGTGAGGCTGCGGGTGAGGGTTATTGTTAGGGTTAGGGTTAATGTTATTGTTAGGGTTAGGGTTAAAGTTACTGTGAGGTTGAGGGTAAGGGTGAGGATTAGTGTTAGGGTGAGGTTTACGGTGAGGTTTAGGGTTAGGTTTAGGGTTAGGGTTAGGGTGAGGGTGAGATTTAGTGTTAGATGTAGGGTTAGGGGAAAGGTTAGGGTGAGGGTTATGGTTTGGGTTAGTATTAGGCTTAGGTTAAGGGTGACGGTTAGGTTGAGGTTAAGGGTTAGATTTAGGGTTAGTGTTAGTGTGAGGGTTAGTGTTAGGGTTAGGGTTAGTGTTATGATTAGCGTAAGTGTTAGGTTGAGGGTTTGGGATAGGGTGAGGTTATGGTTAGGGTGAGGGTTAGGGTTAGGTTTAGGGTTATTGTTAGGGTTAGGGTTAGAGTTACGGTTACAGTGAGGGAGAGAGTGAGGGTTAGGGTTAGGGTAAGGATGAGGTTTAGGGTTATGTTAGGGTTAGAATTAGGGTTAGGGTGAGAGTGAGGTTTAATAAACTTAAACGAGTTAGGCTTTGTGTTAGTTTTAGGCTTAGGGTGAGGGTTAGGGTTAGGCTTACCCTTAGGCTTAGGCTTAGGCCGGGCATGAGGTTGAGGATGAGGGTTAGGATGAGGTTTAGGGTTAGGGCTAGGTTGAGGGTTAGGTTGAGGGTTAGGGTTAGGGTGAGAGTTAGGTTTAGTATTAAGGTTAGGGTGAGGTTGAGTGTGAGGTTTAGGGTTAGAGTTAGGATTAGGCTTAGGGTTAGGATGAGGGTTAAGATTAGGGTTTGTGTTATGGTGAGGGTGAGGCTGAGGATTAGGGTTTGGTTTAGGGTTAGATTTAGGATTAGGTTTAGGGTTAGGGTTAGGGTTATGGTGAGGGTTAGGGTTAGGGTTAGGCTTAGGCTTAGGGTTAGGCTGAGGGTGAGGGTGGGGGTGAGGATTAGGGTTAGGGTTAGGTTTAGGGTTATTGTTAGCGTCATGGTTAGGGTTAAGTTTGCGGTGAGGGTGAGGCTGAGGTTGAGGGTTATGGTTATGGTTAGGGTTAGGGTTAGTGTTAGTGTTATTGTTAGGGTTAGAGTTACTGTGAGGTTGAGGGTGAAGGTGAGGGTTTAGGGTTAGGGTGAGGTTTAGGGTGAGGTTTAGGGTTAGGTTTAGGTTTAGGGTGAGGGTGAGTTTTAGGGTTAGAGTTAGGGTTGCGGTAGGGTTAGGGTGAGTGTTAGGGTTCGGGTGAGCGTGAGGGTTAGGATGACGTTTAGAGATAGGTTTAGGGTTAGGATTAGGTTAGGGTGAGGCTGAGTGTAAGGGATAGGGTAAGGGTTAGGCTTAGGCTTAGAGTTAAGATGAGGGTGAGGGTGGGGTTGAGGATTAGGGTTAGGGTGACGGTTAGGGTTAGGATTAGTGTTATTGTTAGAGATAGGGTTAGAGTTCCAATGAGGGTGAGGTTGTGGGTGAGGGTTAGGTTTAGAGTTAGTGTGAGGGTTAGTGTTAGGGTTAGGATTAGTGTTAGGGTCATGGTAAGTGTTAGGGTGAGGGTTTGGGTTAGTGTGAGGGTTATGGTTAGGGTTAGGGTGAGGATTAGGGTTTGGGTTAGAGTTAGGTTTAGGGTGAGATGTAGGGGGAGGTTTAGGGTTATTGTTAGGTTTAGGATTAGGGTTAGGGTGAGGGTGAGTGTGTGTGTTAGGGTTAGATTTAGGATTAGGCTTAGGTTTCGGCTGAGGGTTAGGGTGAGGGTGAGAGTTAGGGTTAGGGTGAGGTTTAGGGTTAGGGTTAGGGTGAGTGTTAAGGTTAGGTTGAGGGTTAGGTTTAGGGTTATGGTGAGGGTTAGTGTTAGGGTTAGGGTGAGGGTTAGAATGAGGATTAGGGTTAGGATTAGAGTTAGGGTGAGAACTAGGGTGAAGGTGAGTATTAGAGTTACTGTTAGTTTGAGGTTTAGGGTTAGGGTTAGGGAAAGTTTGAGTTAGGGTTATGGTGACATGGGGGTTAGTGTTACGGTGGGGCTTAGGGTTAGAATTAGCGTTAGGGTGATGGTGATCTTCGGATTACTGTTAGGGTTAGAGTTAGGTTTAGAGTTAGGATTAGTGTTATTGTTAGGGTTAGGGTTAGATTTACTGTGAGAGTGAAGGTGAGGGTGGGGGTGAGAGTTAGGTTTAGGTTGAGGTTTAGGGTTAGGGTTAGGATTAGTGTTAGGGTGAGGGTGAGGTTTAAGGTTAGATGTAGGATTAGGGGGAAGGTTAGATCGAGGGTTAGGGGTAGTGTTAGTGTTAGGGTTAATGTTAGGGTGAAGGTTAGGTTGAGGTTTAGGGTTAGGGTTAGGGTTAGGTTTATGGTGAGGGTGACTGTGAGAGTTAGGGTTAGGGTTAGGCTTAGGCTTAGGGTTAGGCTGAGGGTGGGGGTCAGTATTAGGGTTATGGTGATGATTAGGATTAGGGTTAGTTTGAGGGCTAGGGTGAGGATGAGGGTTAGGTTAAGGCTTAGGCATAGGCTTAGGGTTAGGCTGAGCGTGAGGTTTTGTGTGAGGGTTAGGGTTAGGTTGATGGTTAAGTTTACGGATAGCGTGAGGGTTAGGATGAGGTTTAGGGTTAGGGTGAGGGTAAGGGTGAGGATGATGGTAAGGGTAAAAGTGAAGTTTACACTTAGGGTTAGGTTTAAGATAAGGCTGAGGGTTAGGGTTAGGTTTAGGGTTAGGTAAGGGTTAGGCTTAGGGTGAGGGTTAGATTGAGAATTAGGGTTAGGGTTAGTGTTTTGGTTTAGGGTGAGGATGAGGGTCTGGGTAAGGGTGAGGGTGAGGGTTAGAATTAGGGTTAGGGTGAGGGTGAGGGTGAGATTTAGGGTTAGATACAGGGTTAGGGGGAGGGTTAGGGGGAGGGCTAGGGTTAGGGTCAGTGTTAGGGTTAGGGTGAGGGTGAGGGTTAGGTTGAGGTTAAGGTTTAGGGTTACTGTTAGGGTTAGTGTGAGTGTTAGTTTTAGGGTTAGAGTTAGTGTTAGGGTTAAGGTAAGTGTTAGGGTGAGGGCTTGGTTTAAGGTGAGGGTTATAGTTAGGGTGAGGGTTAGGGTTAGGGTTAGGGTTATTGTTAGGGTTAGGGTTAATGTTACGGTTACAGTGAGGGTTAGAGTGAGGTTTAGGGTTACGGTTAGGATGAGGTTTAGGGTTAGGGTTAGGGTTAGAATTAGGGTTAGGGTGAGAGTGAGGTTTAGGTTTAGAGTTAGTGTTAGTGTTAATTTTAGGGTTAGGGTGAGGGTTAGGGTTAGGCTTAGGCTTAGGATTAGGCTTAGGCCGAGCATGAGGTTGAGGGTGAGGGTTAAGATGAGGTTTAGGGTTAGGATTAGGGTTAGGGTTACGGCTAGGGTGAGGGTTAGGTTGAGGGTTAGGGTTAGGGATAGGGTTAGATTTAGGATTAAGATTAGGTTGAGGTTGAGTGTGAAGGTTAGGGTTAGGTTTAGGATTAAGCTTAGGGTTAGGGTGAAGGTTAAGGTTAGGGTTTGGATTAGGGTGAGGGTGAGGCTGAGGGTTAGGGTTTGGTTTAGGGTTAGGTTTAGGTTTAGGTTTAGGTTGAGGGTCAGGGTTAGGGTTACGGTGACGGTTAGGGTTAGGTTTAGGCTTAGGATTAGGGTTAGAGTTATGGTTATGGGGACTGTTAGGTTTAGGTTTAGGGTTAGGGTTAGTGTTAGGTTTAGTGTGATTGTGAGGGTTAGGTTGAGGTTTAGGGATAGGGTTAGGTTTAGGATTAGGTTTAGGGTGAGGGTGAGTGTGAGGGTTAGTTTGAGGGTTAGGCTTAGGCTTCGGGTTAGGCTGAGGGTGCGGGTCAGGGTTAGGGTTAGGGTTAGGGTGGGGTTTAGGGTTAGGGTTAGGGTAAGGATTTGGGTGAGGGTGAGATTTAGTGTGAGATATAAGGTTAGGGGGAGGGTTAGGGGGAGGGTTAGGGTTAGGGTTAGTGTTTGGGTTAGGGTGAGGTTGAGGGTTAGGTTGAGGTTTAGGGTTAGGTTAGTGTTAGTTTGAGGGTTATTGTTAGGGTTAGGGTTAGTGTTAGTGGGAGGGTAAGTGTTAGGGTAAGGGTTTAGGTTGGGGTGAGGGTTATGGTTAGTGTGAGTGTTAGGATTAAGGTTAGATTTATTGTTAGGGTTAGGTTTAGGGTTAGGCTTAGGGTTAGCCTGAGGATGATGTTGAGGGTGAGGTTTATGGTTAGGGTGAGGGTTAGGCTTAGGGTTAGGGTGATGGTTAGGGTTAGTGTGAGGGTTAGTGTTAGGATTAGGGTGTTAGGTTAAGGGTAAATGTTAGGGTGAGGCTTATAGTAAGGGTGAGGGTTAGGGTTAGGGTTAGAGTTATTTTTAGGGTTAAGTTTAAGGTTATGTTTAATGTGAGGGTGAAGGTGAGGGTTAGGTTTAGTGTTAAGTTGAGGTTTAGGGTTAGGGTTAGGGTTAGAGTTAGGGTTAGGGTGAGAGTGAGATTTAGGGTTAGAGTTATGGTTAGTGTTAGGGTTAGGGTTAGGGTGAGAGTTAGGGTTAGGACTAGACTTAGGCTTAGTCCTAGGCCCAGCTTGACGGTTAGGGTTAGGGTTAGGGTTAGGGTGAGGGTTAGGGTTAGGGTGAAGGTTAGGATGAGGTTTAGGGTTAGGATGAGGGTTAGAGTTTGGCTTAGGGTGAAGGTCAGGTTTAGGATTAGTGTTAGGGTTAGGGTGATGTTTAGGGTGAGGGTTAGGGTTAGGGTTAGTGTTAGGGTTAGGTTTAGGGTGAGGGTTAGGTTGAGGGTAAGGATTAGGGATAGGATTAGGTTTAGGATTATGGTTAGTGTGAGGGTGAGTGTGAGGGTTAGGGTTAGCATTAGGTTTAGGCTTAGGGTTAGGCTGAGGGTGAGGGTAAAGGTGAGGATTAGGGTTAGGGTGCTGGTTAGGGTTAGGATTAGGGTTAGAATTAGCCTTAAGGTGAGGTTTAGGGTTAGGGTTAGGTTTAGGGTTCTGGTGAGGGTGAGGGCTAGAGGTAGCTTGAGGGTGAGGGGTAGGGTTAGGGTTAGGGTGAGTGTTAGGGTTAATGTGAGGTTTAGGGTTACGGTTAGGTTGAGGGTTAATTTGAGGGTTAGGGTTTGTGTTAGGGTTTGTGTTAGGTTTAGGGGGAGAGGGAGGTTTAGGTTAGGCTTAGTGTTAGGATTAGGGTGAGGTTAAGGGTTAGGGTGAGGGTTAAGGTTAGGTTAGGGTGAGGGTTAAGATGAAGGTTAGGGATTCAGTGAGAGTGAGGGTTAAGGCTAGGGGGAGGGTTAGGGTTAATGTTATGGTTAGGGTGAGGGTGATGGTTAGGATTAGGGTTACGGTTATTGTAAATGTTATGGTTAGGGTTACGTTTCCAGTGAGGGTGAGGCTGAGAGTGAAGTTTAGGGTTAGGGTAAGGGTTAGTTTAAGGGTTAGGATTAGAGGTAATGTTAGGGTTAGGGTTAGACTTACGATTTGGGTGAGGGTGAGGGTGAGGGTCAGGGTTAGGGTTAGGGTTAGGGTTAGATTGGGGATTAGGGTTAGGGTTAGTGTGAGGTTTAGGGTGAGGATGAGGTTTAGGGTGAGGGTTAGGGTTAGAATTAGGATTATGTTGAGGGCTAGTGTGAGGGTGAGGGTTAGGGTTAGGGTTAAGTTTATGGTGAGGTTTAGCGTGAGGGGTAGGTTTAGGTTTAGGCTGAGGGTTAGGATTAGTGTGAGGGTTACGGTTAGGGTGAGAGTGAGGGTGAGGCTAAGGGTTATGGTGAGGGTTAGGGTGAGGGTGAGGGTTAGGGTTAGGTTGAGGTTTAGGGTGATTGTTAGTGTTAGGGTTAGGGTTAGTGTTAGGGTTAGGGTTAGGGTGAGGGTTAGGTTGAGGGTAAGGGTTAGGTCTTGGGTTAGTTTTAGGTTTATGGTTAGGGTGAGGGTGAATGTGAGGGTTAGGGTTAGGGTTAGGGTTAGGCTTAGGGTTAGGCTGAGGGTGAGGGTGAAGGTGAGGATTAGTGTTAGATTGCCGGTTAGGGTTAGGGTTAGGGTTAGAATTAGCCTTAAGGTGAGGTTTAGGGTTAGGGTTAGGTTTAGGGTTCTGGTGAGGGTGAGGGTTAGACTTAGCTTGAGGGTTAGAGTGAGGGGTAGGGTTTGGGTTAGGGTGAGGGTTAGGGTTAATGTGAGGTTTAGGGTTAGGGTTAGGTTTAGGGTTAGGTTGAGTGTTAGTTTGAGGTTAGGGTTTGTGTTAGGGTTAGGGTGAGGGGGAGGTTTAGGGGGAGGTTTAGGTCAGGCTTAGTGTTAGGATTAGGGTGAGGTAAATGGTTAGGGTGAGGTTTATGTTTAGGTTAGGGTGAGGGTTAGGGTTTCAGTGATAGTGAGGGTTAAGTTTAGGGCGAGATTTAGGGTTAGGATTATGGTTAGCATGAGGGTGATGGTTAGGATTAGGGTTAGGGTTATTGTAAATGTAATGGTTAGGGTTACATTTGCAGTGAGGGTGAGGCTGAGAGTGAAGTTTTGGGTTAGGGTAAGGGTTAGTGTTAGGGTTAGGATTAGTGGTAATGTTAGGGTTAGGGTTAGACTTACGATTTGGGTGAGGGTGAGGTTGAGGGTTACTGTTAGGGTTACGATGAGGTTTAGGTTTAGGGTTAGGATTAGGGATAGGGTGAGGTTGAGGTTTAGGGTTAGACTTAGGTTGAGGGTGAGGTTTAGGGTGAGGGTTAGGGTTAAGGTTAGTGTTAGGGTTAGGGTTAGGATTAGGCTTAGGCTTAGGGTTTGGCTGAGGTGAGGGTGGGTGTGAGGATTACGCTTAGGTTGATGGTTAACCTTAGGGTTAGGGTGAGGGTTAGGATGAGGGTTAGGGTTAGGTTTAGGGTTAGGGTGAGGGCTATGGTGAGGGGAGGGTTGAGGTTAGGGTTAGGCTTAGGCATAGGTTTAGTCTGAGGATGATGGTGAGGGTGAGGGTTAGAGTCATGGTGATGGATAGGTTAGGGTTAGGGTGAGGGTTAGGATGAGGGATCGGGTTAGGGTGAGGGTTACGATGAGCGTGATGGTAAGAGTAAAGTTGAGGGTTAGGCTAAGGGTGAGAGTTAGGGTAAGGGTGAGGGTTAGGGTTAGGGTGAGCGTTAGTGTAAGTGTTAGGGTTAGGGTTAGATGGGGGATTAGGGTTAGGGTTAGTGTGAGGTTTAGGGGGAGGATGTGGGTTAGGTTGAGGGTTAGGGTTAGAATTAGGGTTAGGGTGAGGGCTAGCGTGAGGGTGAGGGTTAGGGTTAGGGTTAAGTTTATGGTGAGGTTTAGGGTGAGGGGTAGGTTTAGGTTTAGGGTGAGGGTTAGGTTTAGTGTGAGGGTTATGGTTAGGGTGAGAGTGAGGGTGAGGTTAAGGGTTATGGTGAGGGTTAGGGTGAGGATGAGGGTTAGGGTTAGGATTAAGAATAGGGTTAGGGATAGGCTGAGGTTGAGGGTGAGGGTGAGGGTGAGGTTTAGGGTTAGGGTTATGGTTAGGGTGAGGTCTAGGGTGAGGATGAGTGTTAGGGTGAAGGTGAGGGTGAGGTTGAGGGTCTTAGTTAGGTAATGGTTAGGGTTAGGGTGAGGATTAGTTGAGGGTTATGGTAAGGGTCAGCTTGAGGTTTAGGGTGTGGGTGAGCGTTAGGATTGGGGTGAAGGTTTGGGTGATGGTGAGGGTTAGGATGAGGTAGAAGGTTAGGTTTAGGGTTAGGTGAGGGTTAGTGTTAGGGTTAGGATTAGGGTGAGGGTTAGGATTAGGTTTAGGGTTAGGGTGAGGGTTAGGGTGAGGGTGAGGGTTAAGGTTAGGGTTAGGTTTGTGGTGTGGATAAGTGATAGCATGAGGGTTAGGGTGAATGTTAGACTTAGCATTAGGGTTAGGGTGAGGGTGAGGGTGAGGATTAGGGTGAGTTTTAGGGTTAGGGTGAGGGTTAGGGTTAGGCTTAGCGTGAGGGTGACGGTTAGGGTTAGAGTTACGGTGAGGATTCAGTTAAGTATGAGGTTTCGGGTGAGGATGAAGTTAAGTGTTAGGATGAGGGTTAGGGTGAGGGTGAGGGTTAGGGTTAAGGTTTGGGTTAGGCTGAGGTTTAGAGTTATGTTTAGGGTGAGTGTTAGGGTGAGGGTGAGGGTTAGGGTTGTTATAAGGGTTATGGTCAGATTTAGGGTGACGGTGAGGCTTTAGGTGAGGGTTAGTTTGAGGGTTAGAGTTAGGGTTAAGGTGAGTTTTAGGGTAAGGGGTAGGGTTACGGTTAGGGTGAGGGTTAGGTTTATTGTGAGAGTTAGGTTTAGGGTTAGGGTTAGGATTAGTGTGAGGGTAAGAATTAGGGTCATGGCTAGGGTGAGGGTGAGGTTTAGGGTTAGTAATAGTGATAGGATTAGTGTAAATCTGAGGGTGAGGGTGATGTTTAGGGTTAGGGTTAGGGTGAGGGCTTGGGTGAGGGTTAGGGTAAGGTTGAGGGTTAGGGTGAGAGTGATGGTAAGGGTAAAGGTGAGGGTTAGCCTGAGGGTGAGGGTTAAGATAAGGGTGAGGGTAAGGGTTAGGGTGAGGGTTAGGATAAGGGTTCGGGTTACGGTTAGGGTGAGGGTTAGATTGAGGATTAGGGTTAGGGTTAGTGTGAGGTTTAGGGTGAGATTGAGGGTTACCGTTAGGTTTAGGGGGTTAGAAATAGGGTGAGGGTGAGGACTAAGATGAGGGTGAGGTTTAGGTTAGGGTTAGGGTTAAGGTTAGGGTGAGTTTTAGGGTTACTGTGAGGGTTAGGGTTAGTGTGAGGTTTAGGGTTAGAGTTAGGGTTAGTGTTAGTTTGAGGGTAAGTTTTAGGGTGAGGTTTTGGTTTAGGGTGAGGGTTATGTTTCGGTTGAGGGTTAGGTTTAGTGTTATGGTTATTGTTAGGGTTAGGATTAGGATTAGGGTTAGGGTGAGGATGAGGGTGGGGGTGAGGAATAGGTTTTGGGTGATGGTTAAGTTTAGGGTTAGGGTGAGGTTTAGGATGAGGGTTGGGTCAGGATAAGTTTTAGGGTGAGAGCTTGGGTGAGGGTGAGGGTTAGGGTTAGGGTTCAGCTTAGGCATAGGTTTATTCTGAGGGTGAGGTTGAGTGTGAGTGATAGGGTTAGGGTGATGGATCGGGTTAGGGTTAGGGTGAGTGTTAGGATGAGTGTAAGGGTTAGGGTGAGGGTTAGGGTGAGCATGACGGTAACAGTAAAGGTGAGGTTTAGGCTGAGGGTGAGTGTTCCTATAAGGGAGAGGGTAAGGATTAATGTGAGGGTTAGCATAAGGGTTAGGGTAAGGGTGAGGGTTAGGGTGAGGGTCAGGGTTAGATTGAGGATTAGGGTTAGGGTTAGGGTGATGTTTATGTTGAGGATGATGGTTAGGGTTAGGGTGAGGTTTATGGTTAGAATTAGGGTGAGAGTGAGGGCTATGGTTTGGGTGAGGGTTAGGGTTAGGGTTAGGGTTAGGGTGAGGTTTAGGATTAGGGTGAGAGTTAGGGTTACTGTGAGGATTAGTGTTAGAGTTAGGGTTAGGGTAAGGTTTAGGGTAAGTGTTAGGGTGAGGGTTAGGGTTAGGGTGAGTGTTATGTTTAGGGTGAGATTTAGGGTTAGGTTTAGGGTTATTGTTAGGTTTAGGGTTAGGGTTACAGTGAGGGTGAGGGTGAGGGTTAGGGTTAGGGTGAGGTTTAGGGCTAGGGTTAGGGTTTTAGTTAGGGTTAGTGTTAGGGTGAGTTTTACGTTAGAGTTATGGTTAGGGTGAGGGTTAGGATGAGGATTAGGGTTATGCTTAGGGTTAGGGTGAGGGCTAGGGTGAAGGTGAGGGTTAGGGTTAGAGTTAGGGTGAGTTTTACGGTTAGGGTTAGGGTTAGGGTGAGCTTTTGGATGAGGGTTAGGGTTACAGTGAGGGTGAGGGTTAGGGTTAGTTTGAGTGTTAGGGTTAGGATTAGGATTAGGGTGAGGGTGAGTGTTTGCATGAGGGTTAGGCTTAGGGTTAGGGTTAGTATTAGGGTTAGGATTAGTGTTAATGTTAGGGTTAGGGTTAGATTTACGGTTTGGGTGAGGGGGAGGGGGAGGGTTAGGGTTAGGGTTAGGGTGAGGTTTAGAGTTAGGGTTAGGATTAGGGATAGGGTGAGGGAGAGGTTTAGGGTTAAAGTTAAGTTGAGGGGGAGGGTAAGGCTGAGTGTTAGGGTTAGGGTTAGTGTTAGGGTTAACGTTAGGTTTAGGGTGAGGGTAAGGTTGAGGTTTAGGGTTAGGGTTAGGTTTTGGGTTAGGATTAGGTTTAGGGTGAGGGTGAGTGTGAGGGTTAGGGTTAGGATTAGGCTTAGGCTTAGGGTTAGTCTGAGGGTGAGGGTGGGTGTGAGGATTAGGCTTAGGGTGATGGTTAACCTTAGGATTAGGGTGAGGGTTAGGATGAGGGTTAGGGTTAGGATTAGGGTTAGGGTGAGGGTGAGGGTTAAGGTTAGGGTTAGGTTTGTTCTGTGGAAAAGTGATAGCATGAGGGTTAGGGTGAGTGTTAGACTTAGCATTAGAATTATGGTGAGGATTAGGGTGAGTTTTAGGGTTAGGGTGAGGGTTAGGGTTAGGCTTAGTGTGAGGGTGACAGTGAGGGTGACGGTTAGGTTTAGAGTTACGGTGAGGATTCGGTTAAGTGTGAGGTTTAGGGTGAGGATGAGGTTAAGTGTTAGGATGAGGGTTAGGGTGAGGTTGAGGCTTAGGGTTAAGGTTTGGGTTAGGGTGAGGGTTAGGCTGAGGGTTAGGGTTATGATTAGAGTGAGTGTTAGGGTGAGGGTTAGGGTGAGGGTAAGGGTGAGGGTTCGGGTGAGGGTTAGGGTTGTTATTAGGGTTAGGGTCAGATTTACGGTGACGGTGAGGTTTTGGGTGAGGGTTAGGGTGAGGGTTAGAGTTAGGGTTAAGATAAGGTTTAGGGTAAGGTTTAGGGTTACGGTTAGGGTGAGGGTTAGGTTTAGTGTGACAGTTAGGGTTAGGATTAGGATTAGTGTGAGGGTAAGAATTAGCTGACTGTTAGGGTGAGGGTGACGTTTAGGGTTAGGAATAGTGATAGGATTAGTGTAAATCTGAGGGTGAGGGTGAGGTTTAGGGTTAGGGTTAGGGTGAGGGCTTGGGTGAGGGTTAGGGTAAGGTTGAGGGTTAGGGTGAGAGTGATGGTAAGGGTAAAGGTGAGGGTTAGGCTGAGGGTGAGGGTTAAGATAAGGGTGAGAGTTAGGGTTAGGGTGAGTGTTAGGTTAAGGTTTCGGGTTACAGTTAGGGTGAGGGTAAGATTGAGGATTAGGGTTAGGGTTAGTGTGAGGTTTAGGGTGAGGTTGAGGGTGAGTCTTAGGGTTAGAATTAGGGTTAGGGTGAGGGCTAGGATGAGGGTGAGGTTTAAGTTAGGGTTAGGGTTAAGGTTCAGATGAGGTTTAGGGTTACTGTGAGGGTTAGGGTTAGTGTGAACATTAGGGTGATGGTTAGGGTTAGTGTTAGGGTCAGGGTAAGTGTTAGGGTGAGGGTTTAGGTTAGGGTGAGGGTTATATTTAAGGTGAGAGTTAGCTTTAGGGTTAGGGTTATTGTTAGGGTTAGAATTAGGATTAGGATTAGGGATAGGGTGAGGGTGAGTGTGGTTTAGGTTTAGGTTTAGGTTTAGGCTTAAGGTTAGGCTGAGGGTGAGGGGGAGGCTGAGGGCTAGGGTTAGGGTGATGGTTAGGGTTAGGGTTAGGGTGATGGTTTGGATGAGTGTTAGAGTTAGGATTAGGGTTTGGGTGAGGGCTAGGGTGAAGGTGAGGTTTAGGGTTATGTTTAGGGTGAGGTTTAGGTTTAGGGTTAGGGTTAGGCTTAGGGTTAAGTTGAGGGTGAGGTTTAGGTTTAGAGTTACGGTTAGGGTGAGGTTTAGCGTTAGGGTTAGTGTTAGGTTTAGGATTATTGTGAGGGTTAGGGTTAGGGTGATGGTTCGGGTTAGGGCTGGGATTAGGATTAGTGTTAGTGTGAGGGTGAGTGTGAGTGTGAGGGTTAGGGTTAGGGTCAGGCTTAGGTTTAGGCTGAGGTTGACGGTCAGGGTTAAGGTGAGGGTGAGGGTAAGTTTTAGGGTTAGAGTTAGGGTTATTGTGAGGGTTAATGTTAGGATTGGTGTTAGGGTTAGGGTTAGGGTGAGGTATAGGGTGAGGGTTATGTTTAGGGAGCGGGTTAGATTTATGTTTAGGGTTAGCTTGAGTGTGAGTGTGAGGGTTAGTATTAGGGTTAGGTTTAGGTTTAGGCTGAGTGTGGGGGTGAGGGTTAGGGTTAGGTTGAGGTTTAGGGTGAGGGTTAGGGTGAGGGTTAGGATGAGGTATAGCGTTAGGATTAGGGTTAGGGTTAGGATTAAGGTGAGGGTTAATGTTAGGGTTAGGGTAAGGGTTAGGGTTATTGTTAGTGTTATGGTTAAGGTTAAGTTTGTGGTTAGGGTGAGGCTGAAGGTGGGTATTAGGGTTAGGATTAGGATTAGGGTTAGATTTAGGGTTAAGATTAGTGTTATTGTTAAGGTTAGGGTCAGAGTTATGGTGAGGGTAAGGGTGAGGGTGAGGGTTAGGGTTAGGGTTAGGATGAGGTTTAGGGTTAGGGTAGGGTGATGGTTAGGGTTAGTGTGAGGGTTAGTGTTTGGGTTAGGGTTATTGTTAGGGTAAGGTAAGTATTAGGGTGAGGGTAAGGGTTAGGGTGAGGGTTAGGGTTAGAATGAGGGTTAGGGTTAGGGTTAGGATTATTGTTAGGTTAAGGTAAGTGTTAGGGTGAGGGTAAGGGTTAGGGTGAAGGTTAGGGTTAGAAAGAGGGTTAGGGTTATGGTTAGTGTTATTTTTAGCGTTAGGGTTAGGAATAGGGTTAGGGTGAGGGGTAGGGTGAGGATGAGGGTTAGAGTTAGGGTTAGGGTTAGGCTTAGGTTTAGAATGAGGCTGAGTGTGAGGTTGAGGGTTAGGGTTAGCGTGATGGTTAGGGTGAGGGTTAGAATGATTGTTAGGGGTAGGGTGAGGGTTAGGGTGAGGGTGACAGTAAGGGTAAAGGTGAGGGTTAGGGTTAGGGTGCGAGTTAGGGTGAGGATTAGGGTTAGGGTTATGGTGAGGGCGAGGTTTAGATTGAGTATCAGTGTTACGGTTAGTGTGAAGTTTAGGGTGAGGATGATGGTTAGGGTTAGTGTGAGGGCTATGTTGAGGGTGAGGGTTAGGTTTAGGGTTATGTTGAGGTTTAGGGTTAAGGTGATGGTTAGGGTTAGTGTGACGGTTAGTGTTAGTATTAGGGTTAGTTTTAGGGTGAGGGTTAGCATTAGGGTGAGGTTTATGTTTAGGGTTAGTGTTAGCGTTAGGGTTGGGTTATTGTTAGGGTTAGGGTTACTGTTACGGTGAGGGTGATGGTTAGGGTTAGGGTTAGGGTTAGGTTTAGGGTAAGGGTTAGGGTTAGGGTTAGATTGGGGATTAGGGTTAGGGTTAGTGTGAGGTTTAGGGTGAGGATGAGGGTTAGGGTGAGGGTTAGGGTTAGAATTAGTATTAGGTTGAGGGCTAGCGTGAGGGTGAGGGTTAGGGTTAGGGTTAAGTTTATGGTGAGGTTTTGGGTGAGGGGTAGGTTTAGGTTTAGTGTGAGGGTTAGGATTAGTGTGAGGGTTACGGTTAGGGTGAGAGTGAGGGTGAGGCTAAGGGTTATGATGAGGGTTAGGGTGAGGGTGAGGGTTAGGGTTAGGATTAGGGATAGGGTTAGGGATAGGCTGAGTTAGAGGGTGTGGGTGAGGGTGAGGTTTAGGGTTAGGGATATGGTTAAGGTGAGAGTGAGGGTTAGGCTTTTCGTTAGGTAATGGTTAGGGTTAGGGTGAGGATTAGTTGAGGGTTAGGGTAAGGGTGAGCTTGAGGTTTAGGGTGTGGGTGAGCGTTAGGGTTAGGGTGAGGGTTCGGGTGAGGTAGAATGTTAGGGTTAGGGTTAGGTGAGTGTTATTTTTAGGGTTAGAGTGAGGGTGAGGGTTAGGATTAGGTTTAGGGTTAGGGTGAGGTTTAGGGTGAGGGTGAGGGTTAAGGTTAGGGTTAGGTTTGTGGTGTGGATAAGTGATAGCATGAGGGTTAGTGTGAGTGTTAGACTTAGCATTAGTGTTAGGGAGAGGGTTAGGGTTAGGCTTAGCGTGAGGGTGATGGTGAGGGTGACGGTTAGGTTTAGAGTTACGGTGGGGATTCGGTTAAGTGTGAGGTTTAGGGTGAGGATGAGGGTAAGTGTTAGGATGAGGTTTAGGGTGAGGGTGAGGGTTAGGGTTAAGATTTGGGTTTGGGTGAGGGTTAGGGTGAGGGTTATGCTTAGGGTTAGGGTGAGGGTTAGACTAAGGGTTAGGGTTATGATTAGGGTGAGTTTTAGGGTGAGGTTTAGGGTGAGGGTTAGGGTGAGGGTGAGGGTTAGGGTTGTTATTAGGGTTAAGGTCAGATTTAGGGTGACAGTGAGGTTTTGGGTGAGGGTTAGGTTGAGGGTTAGTGGTAGGGTTAAGGTGAGGGTTAGGGTAAAAGGTAGGGTTACGGTTAGGGTAAGGGTTAGGTTTATTGTGAGAGTTAGGTTTAGGGTTAGGGTTAGGATTAGTGTGAGGGTAAGAATTAGGATCACTGCTAGGGTGAGGGTGAGGTTTAGGGTTAGTAATAATGATAGGATTAGTGTAAATCTGAGGGTGAGGGTGAGGTTTAGGGTTAGGGTTAGGGTGAGTGCTTTGGTTAGGGTTAGGTTAAGGTTGAGGGTTAGGGTGAGAGTGATGGTAAGGGTAAAGGTGAGGGTTAGCCTGAGGGTGAGGGTTAAGATAAGGGTGAGGGTAAGGGTTAGGGTGAGGGTTAGGATAAGGGTTCGGGTTACGGTTAGGGTGAGGGTTAGATTGAGGATTAGGGTTAGGGTTAGTGTGAGGTTTAGGGTGAGGTTGAGGGATAGATTTAGGTTGAGGGTTAGGGTTAGAATTAGGGTTAAAGTGAGGGCTAGGGCGAGGGTGATGTTTAGGTTAGGGTTAGGGTTAAGGTTAGGGAGAGGTTTAGGGTTACTGTGAGCTTCAGTGTTAGTGTGAGGGTTACTGTTAAGGTGAGGGTAAGTGTTAGAGTGAGGGTTTGGGTTAGGGTGAGGGTTATGATTAGTTTAAGGGTTAGGTTTAGGGTTAGGGTTATTTTTAGGTTCAGGATTAGGATTAGGATTAGGATGAGGGTGATTGTGTGGGTTAGGTTTAGGTTTAGGTTTAGGGTTAAATTTAGGCTGAGGGTGAGGTTGAGGCTGAGGGTTAGGGTTAGGGTGATGGTTATGTTTAGGGTTAGGGTGAGGGTTAGGATGAGGGTTAGAGTTAGGATTAGGGTTTGGGTGAGGGCTAGGTTGAAGGTAAGTTTTGGGGTTATGTTTTGGGTGAGTTATAGGGTTAGGGTTAAGGTTAATGTTAGGGTTAAGGTGAGGGTGAGGTTTAGGTTTAGAATTAGGGTTAGGGTGAGGGTTAGCGTTAGGGTTAGTGTTAGGTTTAGGGTTAGGGTGAGGGCTAGGGTTAGGGTGAGTTTTAGGGTTAGGCCTGGGATTATGATAAGTGTTTTTGTGAGGGTGAGTGTGATTTTGAGGTTTAGGGTTAGGGTTAGGATGCGGTTTAGGGTTAGGGTTAGTGTTAGTGTTAGGGTGAGGGCTTGGTTTAGGTTGAGGTTTACTGTCAGGGTGAGGGTTAGGATTAGGGTTAAGGTTAGGGTTAGTGTTATTGTTAGGGTTAAGGTTAGAGTTACTGTGAGGATGAGGGTGAGGGTGAGTGTGAAAGTTAGGGTTAGGGTTAGCCTTAGTCTTAGGTTTAGGTCGAGCGTGAGGGTGAGGTTAAGGGTTAGGATTAGGGTGATTGTTAGAGTTTAAGGGTTAGGGTGAGGGTTAGGGTGAGGTTTTGTTTTAGGATTAGGGCTAAGGTGAGGGCTAGGGTGAGGGTGAGGGTTATGGTTAGCGTTAGGGTGACGTTTAGGGTTAGCGTTAAGTTTAGGGTTAGGGTGAGTGTTAGTGTGAGGATTAAGGTGAGGGTGAGGGTTAGGGTGAGGGTGAGGGTTACGGTTAGGGTTAGGGTGAGAGTGAGGGTTAGATTAGGGTTAGGGTTAGGATTATTGTTAGTGTTATGTTTAGGTTTAAGTTTATGGTGAGGTTGAGGCTCAGGGTGACGGTTAGGGTTAGGGTTAGGGTGAGGTTTAGGTTAGGGTTAAGATTAGGGTTAGGGTGAGGGTTTGGTTTAGGGTTAGGGTTACGGTGAGGGTGAGGGTGAGGGTTAGTGTTAGGGTTAGTGTCACTGTTAGGTTTAGGTTTAGAGTTACAGTGAGGGTGAGGGTAAAGGTTAGGGTTAGGTTGAGGTTTAGGGTTAGGATTAGGGTTAGGGTGAAGGTGAGGGTGAGGTTTAGGGTTAGAGTTAGGGTTAGGTTGAGTGTTAGGGTTAGGGTTAGTGTTAGTGTTAGGGTTAGGGTGAGGGTTAGGATGAGGGTTAGGGTTAGGGTTAGGTTTAGGATTAGGGTTAATGTTAGGGTGAGTGATTGTGTTAGGTTTAGGGATAGGGTTAAGGCTTAGCGTTAACCTGAGGGTGAGGGTTAGGGTTAGGTTACGGTGACTGTGAGGGTTAGGGTTAGGGTTAGTTTCAGGGTTAGGTTTAGGGTTAGGGTTATTGTTAGTGTTATGGTTAAGGTTAAGTTTACGGTTAGGGTGAGGCTGACGTTGAGGGTTTGGTTTAGGGTTAGAGTGAGGTTTAGGGTTACGGTTAGGGTTAGGGAGATGGTTATGGTTAGTGTTATTGTTAGGGTTAAGGTTAGACTTATGGTGAGGGTGAGGGTTAGATTTAGGTTTAGGGTGAGGGTTAGGGTGAGGGTGAGGGTGAAGTTTAGGGTTAGAGTTAGAGTTAGGGGGAGGGTTAGGGGCAGGTTTAGATTGAGGTTTAGGGTTAGTGTTAGGGTTGGGTTTAGGATTAGGGTTATGATGAGGCTGAGTGTGAGGGTTAGGGTTAGGATTAGGCTTAGGCTTAGGGTTAGGCTGAGGGTGAGGGTGGGGTTGTTTAGGATTAGGTTAAGGGTGATGGTGAGGGTTAGGGATAGGTTTAGGGTTAGGATTAGGGTTAGGATGATGTCTAGGGTGAGGGTGAGGGTTAGGTTTAGGGTTAGGCTTAGGGTTACGGTCAGGGTTAGGGTTAGGATGAGGGTTAGGCTTAGGGTGAGGGTTAGGGTGAGGGTGCAGGTAAGGGTAAAGGTGAGAGTTAGGATGAGAGTGAGGATTAAGTTAAGGGTGAGGGTTAGGGTTAGGGTGTGGGTTAGGGTTAGGGTTAAGTTGAGAGTGAGGTTTATATTGAGGATTAGTTTTAGGGTTAGTGTGAGGTTTAGGATGAGGATGAGGGTTAGGTTTAGGGTGAGGGCTAGGTTGAGGGTGAGGGTTAGGGTTAGTGTGAGTGCTAGTTTTAGGGTTAGATTTAGTGTTAGGGTGAATTTAAGTGTTAGGGTGAGGGTTAGTGTTAGCGTGAGTGTTATGTTTAGAAGGAATGTTAGGTTTAGGGTTAGGGTTACTGTTAGGCTTAGGATTAGTTTTACTGTTGAGTGTGAGGTTTAGTGTTAGGTTGAGGGTTAGGTTTATGTTTAGTGTTAGGGTTAGTGTTAGGGTTAGGGTGAGGGTGAGGTTTATGGTTAGAATTAGCTTTTGTGTTAGGGTTAGGGTTAGGTTGAGGGTTAGTGTGAGGGTTAGGTTTAGGCTTAAGCTTAGGCTTAGGGTTAGACTTAGGCCGAGCATGAGTGTGAGGGTTAGGGTTAGGGTTAGGGTGACGGTTAGGATGAGGTTTAGGGTTAGGACTAGGGTTAGGGTGAGGGTTAGGTTTATGTTTAGGGTTAGGGTTAGAGTTAGGGTTAGGGTGAGGGTGAGGTTTAGGGTTAGAATTAGCTTTTGTGTTAGTGTTAGTGTTAGGTTGAGGGTTAGTGTGAAGGTTAGGTTTAGGCTTAAGTTTAGGCTTAGGGTTAGGCTTAGGCCCGAGCATGAGGGTGAAGGTTAGGGTTAGGGTTAGGGTGAGGGTTAGGTTTAGGGTTAGGGTGAGGGTTAGGATGAGTTTTAGTGTTAGGATTAGGGTTAGTGTGAGCGCTAGTTTGAGGGTTACTGTGAGGGTTAGGTTTAGGTTTAGGATTAGGTGTAGGTTGAGGGTGAGTATGAGGGTTAGGATTAGGGTTAGGGTTAGGCTTAGGGTTAGGGTGAGGGTTAGGTTTAGGGTTTGGTTTAGGGTGAGGGGGAGGGTTAGGGTTAGGGTTAGGCTGACGGTGAGGGTGAGGGTGAGGGTTAGGGTTTGGGTGAGGGTTAGGATTAGGGTTAGGGTGAGGTTTAGTGTTAGGGTTAGGGTTAGAGTTAGGGTTAGTGATTAGTGTTAGGGTTAGGGTGAGTATTAGGGGGAGGTTTAGGATTAGGGTTAGGGTTAGGTTTAGGGTTAGGGTTAGGGTGAGGGTGAGGTTTAGGGTTATAATTAGGGTTAGGGTGAGGCTGAGGGTGAGGCTTAGGGGGTTAGGGTTAGTGTTAGGGTTAGGGTTAGGGTGAGGGTTAGTGTGAGTGTGAGGGTTAATGTTAGGGTTAGGGTTTGCCTTAGGTTCAGGCTGAGGGTGAGGGTGAGGGTGAGTTTTAGGTTTAGAGTTAGGGTTAGTGTTAGGGTTAGGGTTAGAATGAGGGTCAGGTTTACGTTTTGGCTTAGGCTTAGGCTTAGGCTGAGCATGAGGGTGAGGTTTAGGGTTAGGGTGAGGGTGAGGTTTAGGCTTAGAGTTTGTGTTAAGGTGAGGCTTAGTGTGAGGGTTAGTGTTAGGGTTAGTGTTTGGGTTAGATTTAGCGTGAGTTTTAGGGTGAGGTTCAGGGTTAGGGATAGGGTTAGGTGTAGGATTAAGGTTTGCGTGAGGATGAGTGTGATTTTTAGGGTTCGGTTAATGTTAGGGTTAGGCTTAAGGGTTAGGCTGAGGGTGAGGGTGAGGGTTAGGGTTAGGGTGAGGGTGAGGGTTAGGATGAGGGTTAGGTTTAGGATTAGGGTTAGTGTGAGGGCTAATGTGAGGGTGAGGATTAGGGTTAGGGTTAAGTTTAGGAATAGGGTGAGGGATAGCATTAGGGCTTGGTTTAAGGTTAGGGTTAGTGTTAGGGTTAGGGTGAGGGTTAGCATGAGGGTTCCGGTTAGGATTAGGTTTAGGATGAGGGCTAGGGTGAGCGTGAGGATTAGGGATAGGGTTAGGGTGAGGTTTATTGTTTGGGTTAGGTTTGGATTTAGGCTGAGGATTAGGGTTAAGGTTATGGTGAGTGTCAGGGTTAGGTCTAGTTTGGGGGTTAGAATTAGGTTTAGGGTTAGGGTGAGGGTTAGGGTTAGGGTTAGGGTGAGGGTTAGGATGAGGTTTAGGGTTACAATTAGGGTTAGGGTGAGGGCTAGGGTGATTGTGAGGGTTATTGTTAGGGTTAGGGTGAGGTTTAGGGTTAATGTTAAGCGTAGGGTTAGGGTGAGGGTTAAGGTTCGGGTTTGGGTGAGGGTGAGGCTTAGGTTTGGGGTGAGGGTTAGGGTGAGGACTAAGGTAAGGGTGAGGTTTAGGGTTAGGGTTAGGTTTAGGGTGAGGGTTAGGTTGAGGTTTAGGTTTAGGGTTAGGGTTAGGGTTAGGATTAGGGTTAGGGTGAGGGTGAGTGTGAGGGTTAGGGATAGGGTTAGGCTTATGCTTAGGCTTAGGGTTAGGCTGGGGGTGAGGGTGAGGATTAGGATGAGGATTAGGTTTAGAGTCCTGGTTTAGTTTATGGTTATGTTTAGTGTTAGGATGAGGGTTAGGGTTAGGATTAGGGTTAGGGTGAGGGCTAGGGTGAGTGTGAGGTTTAGGGATAGGTTTAGGCTTAGACTTAGGGTTAGGCTGAGGTTGAAGGTGAGGGTGAGGGTTAGGGTTAGGGTTAGGGTGATGGTTAGGGTTATGGTTAGGGTGAGGGTTAGGATAAGGCTTAGGGTTAGGGTGAGGGTTAGGATGAGGGTGACAATAAGAATAAAGGTGAGGGTTAGGCTGAGGGTGAAGGTTAAGGTAAGGGTGAGGTTTCGGGTTATTGTTAATGTGAGGGACAGGGTTAGATTGAGGATTATTGTTAGGGTTAGTGTGAGGTTTAGTGTGAGGATGAGGGTTAAGGTTAGGGTGATGGCTAAGTTGAAGTTGAGGGTTAGAGTTAGGGTTAGGGTGAGGTTTAGGTTTAAGGTGATGGTTAGCATTAGTGTGAGGGTTAGTGTTACGGTTAGTGTTAGTGTTAGGGTGAGGGTATGTTTTAGGGTAAGGTTTAGGTTTAGGGTAGGGTTTAGGATTATGGTTAGGGTTACAGTTAGGGTGAGGGTGAGGTTAAGGGGTAGAGTTAGGGTTAGGGTGACGGTTAGGATTAGGTTTAGGGTTAGTGTTAGGGTAAGGGTTAGGGTGAGGTTTACTGTGGGGGTGAGGATTAGTGATAGGGTTAGGTTTAGGATAAGGGTTAAAGTGAGGGTGAGTGTGAAGGTAAGGGTTAGGGTTAGGGTTAAGATTAGAGTTAGGGTGATGGTGAGGATGAGGGTTAGTGTTAGGGCGAGGGTTAGGGTTAGAGTTAGGTTTAGGCTGAGGGTGAAGTTGAGGGTGAGGGTTAGGATTAGGTTTAGGCTTAGGGTTAGGCTGAGGGTGAGGTTGAGGGTGAGAAAGTTAGGGTTAGGGTGAGGGTTAGGCTTAGGATTATGGGGAGGTTTAGGATGAGGTTTAGGGTTAGGATTAGGGTTAAGGTGAGGGCTAGGCTGAGGGTGAGGTTGAGTTTTAGGGTTAGGGTGAGGTTTAGGTTTAAGTTTAGGGTTAGGGTGAGGGTCAGGGTGACGTTTATTGTTAGGGTTAGGGTGAATCTGAGGGTGTGGGTTAGGTTTAGGTTTAATGTTAGGGTTAGGGTTAAGGTGAGGGTTCGGGTGAGGGATCGTGTTAGGGTTCGGATTCAGGTTTGGATTAGTGTTAGCATTAGGGTGAGTGTGAGGGTTAGGGTTAGGCTTAGGTTTAGGTTGAGGGTGAGGGTGAGGGTGAGGCTTAGGGTTAGGTTGAGTGTTAGAGCTATGTTTAGGGTGAGAGTTAGGGTTCAGGGTAAGTTTAGGCTTAGGGTGTAAGTTAGGGTAAGGTCTACGGTGAGGGTGACGGTTGGGGTTATGTTGAGGGTTAGGGTTAGGTTTAGGGTGAGGGTGAGGGTTAGGGTTAGGATTAGTGTTAGGGTGAGGGTTAGCAGGAGGGTTAGTGTTAGGATTTGGGTTAGGATGAGGGCTAGGGTGAGGGTGAGGTTTAGGGTTAGGGTGAGGGTGAGGTTTAGGGATAGAATTGGGGTAAGGGTGAGGGTGAGGTGAGGGTTAGGGTTAGAGTTAGCATTAGAGTTAGCGTTAGGTTGAGGGTTAGGTTGAGGGCGAGGGTTAGGCTTAGGGTTAGGATTAGGATTAGGGTAAGTGTTAGGGTGAGTGTGAGGGTTAGTGTTAGGGTTAGGGTTAGGCTTAGGTTTAGGCTGAGGGTGAGGTTTAGGGTTAGGGTGAGGGTTAGAATTAGGGTTAGGGTGTGTGTTAGGGTTCGGGTTACGTTTAGTGTGACGATGAGTGTTAGGATTAGGTTGATGGTTAGGGTTAGGTTTAGAGTTAGGATGAGAGTTAGGGTTAGGGTTAGGGTGAGGGGTAGGATGAGGATTAGGGTTAAGATTAGGGTTAGGGTGAGGGCTAGGGTGAGGGAGAGGGTTAGGGTTAGTGTTAGCAAGAGGTTTAAGGTTAGAGTTAGGGTTAGGGTGAGGGTTACGATTAGGGTTACGGTCACGGTGAGGGTGAGGGTTAGGGTTACGGTGAGGGTGAGGGTTAGGATTAGGGTGAGGGTTAGGGTGAGGGTGAGTTTTTGGATTAGGGTTAGGGTTAAGGTTAGGGTTAGGTTTAGGGTTATGATTAGTGTTATTGTTAGGGTTAGGGTTAGAGTTACCATGAGGGTGAGGGTGAGGGTGAGGGTTAGGGTTAGGGTTAGGGTGAGGTTTAGGGTAAGGGTGAGGGTGAGGTTTATAGTTAGATTTAGGGTTAGAGGGAGGGTTAGGTCGAAGGTTAACGTTAGGCTTAGTGTTAGGCTTAATGTTATGGTGAGGGTTATGCAGAAGTTTAGGGTTAGTTTTAGGGTTAGGTTTAGGATTAGGGTTAGGTTTAGAGTTACGGTGAGGTTGAAGTTGAGGGTGAGTGTTAGGGTTAGGGTGAGGTTTAGGGTTAGGATTAGGATTAGGGTTAGGGTGAGGTTGAGGTTGAGGTTTAGGGTTAGGATTAGGGTTAGGGTTAGGATTAGTGTTAAGGTGAGGGTGAGTGTTAGGGTTAGTGATAGGTTTAGGCTTAGGCCTAGGGTTAGGCTGAGGGTAAGGGTGGGGGTGAGGATTAGGGCTAGGGTGATGGTTAAGGTTAGGGTTAACATTAAGGTTAAGGTTAAGGTTAACCACAAACTAACGTTTGTGGGTTAGGGTTAGGGTTAGTGTTACGGTGAAGGCTAAGGTGAGGGTTAGGGTAAGGCTTAGTATTAGGCTTAGGCTTAGTCTGAGTGTGTGTTTGAGGTTGAGGGTTAGGTTTAGGGTGATGCTTAGGTTGACGGTTAGAATTAGGTTTAGGGTTAGTGTGAGGGTTAGGGTGAGGATTATGTTAATGTTAAGGCTGAGGTTTAGGCTAAGGGTGATGGTTAAGATAAGGGTTTGAGTTAGGGTTAGGTTTAGGGTTCAGGTAAGGGTTAGGGTTAGGGTGAGGTTGAGGGTTAGAATTAGGGTGAGGTCTAGGGTGAGGGTGAGGGTTAGGTTTAGGGTTAGGGTTAGGGTGAGGTTTTGATTAGGGTGAGGGTTATGGTTAGGGTGAGGGTTAGGGTTTAGGTTACGTTTATTGTAGGGTTAGGGTTACTGTTACAGTTACAGTGAAGGTGAGGGTGAGGGTTAGGGTTAGGGTTAGAGTTAGGGTTAGGTTGAGGGTTAGGTTGAGGGTTGGGGTTAGGGTTAGTGTTAGCGTTAGAGTTAGTGTGAGAGTTAGGGGGACGTTCAGGGTTATAGGGTTAGGGTTAGGATTAGAGTTAGGGCGAGGGTGAGTGTGTGTGTTAGGGTTTTGTTTTGGTTTAGGGTTAGGTTTAGGGTTAGGGTGAGGTTTTGGATGAAGGTTAGGGTTACAATGAGAGTGAGGGTGAGGGTTAGTGTGAGGGTTTGGTTAGGATTAGGGTAGGGTGAGGGTGAGTCTTAGGATTAGGGTTAGGGTTAGGGTTAAGGTTAGGTTTAGGGTTAGAATTAGTGTTATTGTTAGGGTTAGAGTTAGAGTTATGGTGAGGGTGATGGTAAGGGTGAGGGTTAGGTTTAGGGTTAGGCTTAGGATTAGGCTGAGGCTGAGGGTGAGGGTGAAGGTGAGGGTTAGGGTGAGGGTTAGGCATAGGGTTAGGGTGAGAGTTGGGGTTCGGGTTAAGTTTAGGTTTAGAGTGAGCGTTAGGGTAAAGGTTAAAGTGAGGGTGAGGGTTAGGTTTAGGGTTAGTGTTATGGTGAGGGTTATGATGAGGGTTAGGTTTATGATTAGGGTTAGGGTGAGGATTAGGATGAGGGTGAGGTTTAGGGTTAGGGTTAGGGTGAGGTTTAGGGTTAGGGTTGGGGTGAGGGTGAGCTATATGGTTAGAGTTAGGGTTAGGGTGAGGCTGTTTGTGAGGTTTACGGTTAGGGTTAATGTTCGAGTTAGGGTTAGGGTGAAGGTTAGAGTGAGGGTGAGGGTTAGGCTTAGGGTTAGGATTAGGATTAGGGTAAGGGATAGGGTGAGTGTGAGGGTTAGGGTTAGGCTTAGGCTTAGGGTTAGGCTGAGGTTGAGGATGAGGTGTAGGGTTAGGGTTAGATTGAGGTTTAAGGTTACGTTTAGGGTGAGAGATAGGGTTCGGGTTAAGTTTAGGGTTAGGGTGAGGGTTACAGTTAGGTTTAGTGTTAGGCTGAGGTTTAGGGTTAGGGTTAGGGTTAGGGTGAGGGTTTGGATGAGGGTTAGAGTTATGGTGAGGGTGAAGGTTAGGGTTAGGCTGAGTGTTAGGGTTAGGATTAGGGTTAGGGTTAGGGTTAGGTTTAGGTTTAGCTTTAGGATTAGTGTTATTGTTAGGGTAATGGTTAGAGTTACGGTGAAGGTGAAGGTGAGGGTGACGGTGAAGGTTAGGTTTAGGGTGAGGGTTAGGGATAGGGTTAGGATTAGGGTTAGGGGGAGGGTGAGGTTTAGGGTTAGATTTAGGTTTAGGGGGAGGGTTAGTTCGTGGGTTAGGGTTAGGGTGAGTGTTAGGGTTAAGGTTAGGGTGAGGGTTAGGTTGAGGTTAAGGGTTAGGGTTTGGGTTAGGATTAGGCTTAGGTTGAGAGTGACTGTGAGGGTAAGGTTTAGGGTTAGGCTTAGGCTTAGGGTTAGGCTGAGTGTGAGGGTGGGTGTGAGTATTAGGGTTAGGGTGATGGATAGGGTGTGGTTTAGGGTTTGGGTTAGGGTTAGAATTAGGTTTAGGGTTAGGGTGAGGTTTAGGGTTAGAGTTATGGTTAGGGTGAGGGTTAGGTTGAGGGTTAGGGTGAGACTTAGGGGTAGGGTTAGGGTTAGGGATAGGTTTAGGATTAGGGTTAGGGTGAGGGTGAGTGTGTGGGTTAGGGTTAGGTTTAGGTTTAGGCTGAGGGTGAGGGTTAGGGTTAGGGTGAGGTTTAGGGTTAAGTTTAGGGTTAGGGTGAGAGTTAGGGTGGGGATGAAGGTTAGAGTTAGCGTGAGTGTTAGGGTTAGAATTAGGGTTAGGGTGAGGGTTCTGTTAAGTTTAGGGTTAGGGTGAGGTTTAGGGTTATGGTGAGGTTTAGGTTTAGTGCGCGGTTTAGTGTTAAGGTGAGGGTAAGTGTTAGGGTGAGGTTTAGGGTTAGGGTGAGTGTTATGGTTAGGGTGAGGTTTAGGGTTAGGGTTAGGTTTATTGTTAGGGTTAGGGTTAGGGATACGGTTATGGTGAGGGTTAGGGTGAGGGTAATGTTTAGGGTTAGGATTAGTGTGAGATTTAGGGTTATGGTTAGGGTTAGATTTAGGGTTAGGTTGAAGTTGAGGTTTAGGGTTACAGTTAGGGTTAGGATGAGGGTTATGATGAAGTTTAGGGTTAGTGTTAGGGTTAGGGTTAGGGTGAGGTTTAGGGTGAGGGTTAGGGTTAGTGATAGGGTTAGGATTAGGTTTAGGGTTTGGATGAGGGTGAGTATGAAGGCTAGGTTTATTGTTAGGTTTAGGCTTAGGGTTAGGCTGAGGATGAGGGTGAATATGAGGGTTAGGGTTAGGGTGCGGGTTAGGGTTAGGTTTAGGTTTAGAGTTAGCCTTAAGGTGAGGTTTATGGTTAGGTTTATGGTTCTGGTAATGGTGAGGGTTAGAGTTAGCCTCAGGGTTAGGGTGAGGGTTTGGGTTAGGGTTAGGGTGAGTGTTAGGGTTAATGTGAGGTTTAGGGTTAGGGTTACGGTTAGGGTGAGGGTAAGGTTGAGGGTTAAGGTGAGTGTTAGGTTGACGGTGAGGGTGAGTTTTAGGGTTGGGGTTAGGTTTAGAGTGAGGGTTAGCGTGAAGGGTTTTTTTAGGTTTAGGATGAGGATTAGGGATAGTGTGAGGGTTAGGGTTTGAGTGATGGTAAGGGTCAGGTGAGGTTTAGGGTTAGGGTGAGGGTTAGAATTAGGGTTAAGGTGAGGGTGAGTGTGAGGATTAGGGTTAGGGTTAGGCTTAGGCTAAGGGTTAGGCTGAGTGTGAGGGTGCGGGTGAGGATTAGGTTTAGGTGATGGTTAGGGTTAAGGTTAGGGTGGGGTTTAGGGTTACGGTTAGGGTTTGGGTTAGGGTGAGGGTGAGGTTTAGGGTTAGATATAGAGTTAGGGGGAGCGTTAGGGTATGGGTTAGGGTTAGGGTTAAGTTTAGAGTTAGGGTGAGTGTGCGGGTGAGTGTGAGGGTTAGGTTTAGGTTTAGAGTTATGCTTAGGGTTAGGCTTAGGGTTAGGCTGAGTGTGAGGGTTAGGTTTAGGGTGAGAGTTAGTGTTAGGGTTATGGTGAGGGTTAGATTCAGGGTAGGGTTAGGATTAGGGTTAGGGTGAGGGCTAGGGTGAGGGTTACGTTTAGGGTGAGGGTTAAGGTGAGGTTAATGGTTAGGGTTAAGTTTACGGTCAGGTTGTGGGTGAGTTTTAGGGTAAGTGTTAGGGTTAATTTGAGGCTGAGTGTGAGGGTTAGTGTTAGGGTTAGGAATAGGATTACAGTAAGGTTTAGGGTGAGTGTGATGGTTAGCGTAAGGTTTAGGGTTAGGCTTAGGGTTACACTGAGGGTGAGTTTTAGTTTTAGGGTGAGGTTTAGGGTTAGGATTAGGGTGAGAGTTAGTGTTCAGGTTATGTTTAGGGTTAAGGTTAGGGTTAGGGTTAGGGTTAAGTTGAGCTGAGGGTTAGGGTTAGGTTGAGGTTTAGAGTTAGGCTTAGGATTAGGGTGAGGTTTAGGGTTAGGGTTAGGGTGAGGTTTAGGATGAGGATTAGGGTTAGGATTAGGGTTAGGATGAGGGCTAGGGTGAGGGTGAGGGTTAGGGTTAGTGTTAAGGTGAGGTTTAGGTTTAGGGTGAGGGCTAGGATGAGGGTTAGTGTTATGGTAAGGGTGAGGATTAGGTTTAGGGTGAGGGTGAGAGTTAGGAGTAGGGTTAGGGTTAGGGTTATTGTTAGGGTTAGGGTTAGGGTTACGGTTACTGAGAGGGTGAGGTTGAGGGTTAGTGTTAGTTTTAGGGTGAGGTTTTTAGTGATAGGGTTAGGGTGAGACTTAGGGTTAGGGTTAGTGTGAGAGTTATTGTTTGGGTTAGGTTTAGGGTGAGGCTGAGGATGAGGGTTAAGGTTAGGGTTAGTGGTAGAGTTAAAGTTAGAGTCTGGGTGAGAATTAGGGTTCGGGTTAGGCTTAGGATTAGGGTGAGGGTTAGGGTTAGGATTAGGGTGAGGGTTAGGATGAGGATTAGGGTTAGGATTAGTGTTATGGTGAGGGCTAGGGTGAGGGTGAGGGTTAATGTTAGTGTTTGGGTGAGGTTTAGGGTTAGGGTTATGGTTTGGGTGAGGGTTAAGATGAGTGTTAGATTTACAGTGAGGGGGAGGGTTAGGGTTAGGTTGAGGGTTAGGGTTAGGATTTGGGTTAGGGTGAGGGTTAGTTTTAGGTTTACATTTAGGGTTTGGGGGAGATTTATGTCCAGGGTTAGGGTTAGGGCTGGGTTAGTATTAGGGTTAAGGTTAGGTTGCAGGTTAGGTTGAGGTTTAGGATTGGGGTTAGGTTTAGAGTTAGCATTAGGTTTAGGGTGAGGGTGAGTGTGAGGGTTAGGGTTAGGGTTAAGCTTAGGCTTAGGGTTAGGTTGAGCGTGAGGTTTGGGGTGAGGATTAGGTTTAGGGTTATGGTTAGGGTTAGGGTTAGGGTGAGGGTTAGGATGAGGGTTAGGGTTAGGATTAGGGTTAGGGTGAGTGCTAGGGTGAAGGTGAGGTTTAGGGTAAGGTTTAAGCTTAGGCTTAGGGTTAGGGTGACTGTGAGGTTGAGGGTGAGGGTTAGGGTTAGTGTGATGGTTAAGTTTACGGTTATGGTGAGTGTTAGGATGAGGTTTAGGTTTAGGGTGAGGTTTAGGGTGAGGATGATGTTAAGTGTAAAGGTGAGGTTTAGGCTGAGGGTGAGGGTTAAGATAATGTTGAGGGTTATGGTTAGGTTTAGTGTTAGGGTAAGGGTTAGTGTTAGATTTAGGTTTAGGGTTAGATTGAGGATTAGGGTAAGGGTTAGGGTTAGTGTGAGGTTTATGGTGAGGATGAGGGTTAGGGTTATGGTGAGGGTGAGGGTTAGAATTAGCGTTAGGGTGAGGGCTAGGGTGAGGGTGAGGGTTAGAGTTAGGGTTAAGGTGAGGTTTAGGATTAGGGTGAGGGTTTGGATTAGTGTGAGGGTTAGGGTTAGGGTTAGGGTGAGGGTAAGTGTTAGTGTGAGGGTTAGGTTTAGGGTCAGGGTTATGGTTAGGGGGAAGGTGAGGGTTAGGTTTAGCGTTAGGGTAAGGTTTAGTGTTAGTGTTAGGGTTGGAATTAGGATTAAGGTGAGGGTGAGGTTTAGCGGTTGAGTTAGGATTAGAGTGAGGGTTAAGTTTAGGGTGAGGGTTAGGGTGAGGGTTAGGGTGGGTGTGATGCTAAGGGTAAAGGTGAGGATTAGGCTGAGGGTGAGGGTTATGGTAAGGGTGAGGGTTAGGATTAGGGTTAGGTTGAGGGTGAGAGTTAGATTGAGTATTAGAGTAAGGGTTAGTGTGAGGTTTAGGGTGAGGATGAGTGTTAGGGTCCGGGTGAGGGCTAGGGTGAGGTTGAGGGTTAGGGTTAGTATTAGGGTGAGGTTTAGGGTTAGGGTGATGTTTGGGTTAGTGTGATCGTTAGTGTTAGCATTGCCGTTAGTGTTAGGGTGAGGTTAAGTTTTAGGGTGAGAGTTAGGATTAGGGTGAGGTTTATGGTTAGTGTGAGGTTGAGAGTTCGGGTAAGGGTTAGGATGAGGTTCAGTTTAGCGTTAGGGTTTGAGTTAGGGTTATGGTGAGGGTGAGATTTAGGGTTAGAATTAGGGGTAGTGTTAGGGTTTGGGTTAGGGTGAGGGTTAGGATTAGGGGTAGGATTAGGCTTAGGCTTAGGCTTAGGCCGAGCATGAGGGTAAGTGTTAGGGTTCAGGTTAGGGTTCGGATTAGGGTTAGGGTTAGGGTGAGTGTTAGGATGAGGTTTAAGGTTAGGATTAGGTTTAGGGTGAGGGCTAGCGTGAGGGTTAGGGTGAGGTTTAGTGTTAGGGATAGGGTTAGGTTTAGGATTTGCGTTACGGTGAGGGTGAGTTGAGGGTTAGGGTTAGGGTTAGGGTTAGGGGCAGGGTGATTTTTAGTGTTATGGTTACGGTTAAGTTGTGGTGAGGGTGAGGCTGAGGGTGAGGGTTATGGTTAGGTTTAGGGTTAGGGTTAGGGTTAGTGTTAGTGTTAGGGTTAGTGTTATTGTTAGGGTTAGGGTTAGGGGGGATGGTTAGTGTGAGGTTTAGGGTTAGGGTTAGTGTTAGGGTTAGGGTGAGGGTGAGGTTTAGGTTGAGGTTTAGGGTTAGGGTTAGGGAGAGGTTTAGGGTTAGAGATATGGTGAGGTTGAGGGTGCGGTTGAGTGTGAGGGTTAGGGTTCGGGTTAGCATTAGGCTGAGGGTTAGGCAGAGGGTGATGGTGAGGGTGAGGTTTAGGTTTAGGGATAGGATGAGGTTTAGGTTTAGGGTTAGTTTTAGAGTTAGAGCTACTGTTAGGGTTAGTGTTAGGGTGAGGTTTAGGGTAAGGGTTCGGGTTATGGTTAGGGTGAGGGTTAGATTGAGGATTAGTGTTAGGGTTAGTGTGAGGTTTAGGGTAGGGATGAGGATTAGGGTTAGGCTGAGGATGAGGGTTAAGATAAGGGTGAGTGTTAGGGTTAAGGTGAGGGTTAGGCTAATGTTTCGGGATATGGTTAGGGTGAGGGTTAAATTGAGGATTAGGGTTAGGGTTAATGTGAGTTTCAAGGTGAGAATGAGGATTAAGGTTAGGGTGAGTGTGAGGGTTATAATTAGGGCTAGGGTGAGGGAGATGGTTAGGGTTAGGCTTAGGGTTAGGCTGAGGTTGAGGTTGGGGGTGAGGAATAGGTTTTGGGTGATGGTTAGGGTTAGGGTTAGGGTGAGGGTTAGGATGAGGGTTAAGGTTAATATTAGGCTTAGGCTTAGGTTTAGGCTGAGGTTGAGGGTGAGGGTGAGAGTTATGGTTAGGGTGATGGACTGGGTCTGGGTTAGGGTAAGTGTTAGGATGACGGTTAGGGTTAGAATGAGGATTAGGGTGAGCGTGTCGGTAAGAATAAAGGTGAGGCTTAGGCTGAGGGTCAGTGTTCCCCTAAGGATGAGGGTTTGGTTTAGGGTGAGGGTTAGGGTAAGGGTTAGGGTGAGGGTTAGGATGAGGGTGAGGGTTAGATTGAGCATTATTGTTAGGGTTAGTTTGAGGTTTAGGGCGAGGATGAGGGTTAGGGTTAGGTTGAGGGTTAGGAGTAGAATTAGGGTTAGGGTGAGGGCTAGGGCGAGGCTGAGTTTTAGGGTTAGGTTTAGGGTGAGGTTTAGGGTTAGGGTGAGAGTTAGGGTTGCTGTGAGTGTTAGTGCTAGATTTAGGGTTATTGTTAGTGTGAGGGTAAGTGTTAGGGTGAGGGTTAGGGTTAGGGTGAGGGTTGTGGTTAGGGTGAGGGTTAGGGTTAGAATGAAGGTTTTGGTTAGGGTGAGGATTAGGGTTATGGTGAGGGTGAGGTTGAGGGTTAGGGTTAGAGTGAGGTTTAGGGTAAGGGTTAGGGTTAGAGTTAGGTTTAGGGTTAGAGTTAGGGTTAGGGTGAAGGTGAGGTTTAGGGTTAGATTTAGGGATCAGGTGAGGGTTAGGATGAGGGTTAGGTTTAGGGTTAGTTTTAGGTTTAAGATTAGGGTGAGGTTTATTGTTAGGGTTATGGTTAAGATTAGGGTTACGGTGAGATTGAGTGTGTGGGTTAGGGTTAGGTTTAGGGTTTGGCTTATGGTTAGGCTGAGGGTTAGGTTGACGTTGAGGTTTAGGGTTAGGGTGAGGGTTAGGGTTAGGATTAGGTTTAGGGTGAGGGCTAGGGTGAGGGTGAGGTTTAGGGTTAGTGTTAGGGTGAGGTTTAGGGTTAGTTTTAGGGTTAGGATCAGTTTGAGTTTGAGGTTTAGGTTTAGAGATTAGTGTTAGGTTGAGGTTTACGGTGAGAGTTAGGTTTAGGGTTAGTGTTAGGGTTAGGGTGAGGGTAAGGAAGAGGTATTGGGTTAGGGTTAGGGTGAGGTTTAGGTTTAGGATTAGGGTTAGTGTGTGGGATAGTGTGAGTGTGAAGTTTAAGGTTAGGGTTATGGTGAGGGTTAGGGTGAGGGTTTGTGTTAGGGTTAGGTTTAGGTTTAGAATTAGAGTTAGGGTGAGGGTTAGGATTAGGGATAGGTTTAGGTTTAGGGTTATGTTGAGATTTAGGGATAGTGTGAGGGTTAGTGTTAGGGTGAGGTAAGTGTTAGGTTGAGGTTTAGTGTTAGGTTGAGGGTTTTGTTTAGGGTGAGGTTTAGGGGTAGGGTTAGGGTTATTGTTAGTGTTAGGGTTATGGTTACGGTGAGAATGAGGATGACGTTGAGGTTGAGGGTTAGGGTTAGAATTTGGGTTAGGTTGAGTGCTAGGGTGAGGGTGAAGTTTAGGGTTAGGGTTAGGGTGAGGTTTAGGGTTAGGGTGAGGGTTAGGGTTTGTGTGAGGGTTAGTGTTAGGGTGAGGTTAAGTGTTAGCTTGAGGGTAAGTGTTAGGGTGAGGGTTAGGATTAGGGTGAGGTTTATGTTTGGGGTGAGGGTTAGTGTTAGGTTTAGGGTTATTGTTAGGTTTAGGATTAGGATTAGGGTTAGTGTGAGGGTGAGGTTTAGGGTTAGGGTGAGGTTTAGGGTTAGGGTTAGGGTTAGGGTGAGGTTGAGGTTTAGGTTTAGATTTAGTGTTAGTGTGAGGGTTAGGGTTAGCGTTAGTGTTAGGTTTAGGGTTAGGGTTAGAGTTAGGCTTAGGTTTAAGCTGAGGGTGAGGGTGCGGTTTAGGGTTAGGGTGAGGGTGAGGTTTAGGGTTAGAGTTAGGGTTAGGGTGAGGGTTAGGGTTAGGGCTGGGATTAAGCTTAGGGTTAGGGGGAGGGTGAGTGTGAGGATTAGTGTTAGGCTTAGGTTTAAGATGAGGATGAGGGTGAGGTTTAGGGTTAGGTTGAGAGTGAGGATTAGGGTTAGAGTTAGGGTTAGGGTGAGGGTTACTGTGAAGTTAGTGTTAGGTTTAGGTTTAGCATTAGGTTTAGGGTGAGGGTGAGTGTGAGGGTTAGGATAAGGATTAGGCTTAGGCTTAGGGTAAGGTTGAGGGTGATGGTTGGGGAGAGGATTAGGCTTAGGGTGATGTTTAGCCTTAGGGTGAGGGTGAGGTTTAGGGTTAGGGTTAGGGTTAGGATTAGGGTTAGGGTGAGGGCTAGGGTGAGGGTGAGGGTCAGGGTTAGGGTTAGGCTTAGGCTTAGGGTTAGGCTGAGGGTTAGGTTGAGGGTTAGGTTTAGTATGAGGTTTAGGGTTAGGTTTAGGGTGATGGTTAGGATGAGGTATAGGGTTAGGATTCGGGTTAGGTTGAGGGCTAGGTTGAGGGTTAAGTTTAGGGTTAGGTTTAGTGTGAGGTTTAGGGTTCGGTTAGGTTTAGTGTTAGGGTGAGGTTTAGGGTTAGAGTTACTGTATGGATGAGGGTTAGGGTTAGGTTGAGGGTTAGGGTTAGGTTTAGTGTGAGGTTTAGGGTTAGATTTAGGGTGAGGGTTAGGTTGAGGGTTATCGTTTGGATTAGGGTTAGGGTGCGGGCTAGGTTGATGGTGAGGTTTAGGGTTAGGGTTAGGCTTAGGTTTAGGTTTAGGCTGAAGGGTAGGGTGGGGGTGAGGAATAGGTTTTGGGTGATGGTTAGGGTTAGGGTTAGGGTGAGGATTAAGATGAGGGTTAGTGTTAGGATTAGGTTTAGTGTGAATGCTAGGGTGAGGGTGAGGGTTAGGGTTAGGTTTAGGGTTATGCTGAGGGAGATTGAAGGTAAGGTTTAAGTTTAGGGAAAGGGTTAGACTTAGGGTTAGGGTACGGGTTAGGTTAGGGTTAGGGTTGGAGTTAGCCTTAAGGTGAGGTTTATGGTTAGGGATATGGTTAGGTTTCTGCTAAGGTTGAGGTTTAGAGTTAGCATGAGGGTTAGGGTGAGGGGTAGGGTTAAGGTTAGGGTGAGAGTTAGGGTTAATGTGAGGTTTAGGGTTAGGTTTAGGGTTAAGGTTAGGGTGAGGGTTAGGTTGATCGTTAGGTTTTGGGTTACAGTTAGGGTGAGGGTGAGGGTTATTGTGAGTTTTAATTTAGGCTTAGTGTTAGGATTAGGGTGAGGTTAAGGGTTAGGGTGAGGGTTAGGTTTAGGGTGAGGGTGAGGCTTAAGATGATGGTGAGGGTTACAGTGAGGGTCAGGGTTAGGGTTAGGGTGAGGGTTAGGGTTAGGATTAGGGTTAGGATGAGGGTGATGGTTAAGATCAGGGTTAGGATCATTGTAAGTGTTATGGTTAGGGTTACATTTGCAATTAGGGTGAGGCTGAGTGTGAAAGTTAGCGTTAGGGTTAGGGTTAGTTTTAGGGTTAGGATTAGTGTTAATGTTAGTGTTAGGGTTAGAGTTACGGTTTGGGTGAGGGTGAGGGTGTGAGTTAGGGTTAGGGTTAGTGTGAGGTTTAGGGATAAGGTTAGGATTAGGGATAGGGTGTGGGTGAGGTTTAGAGTTAGAGTTACGTTGAGGGTGAGGGTTATGGTGACTGTTAGGGTTAGTGTTAGTGTTAGGGTTAGTGTTAGGATTAGGGTGAGTTTTAGGTTGAGGTTTAGGTTTAGGATTAGGTTTAGGGTGAGGGTGAGTGTGAGGGTTAGGATAAGGATTAGGCTTAGGCTTAGGGTAAGGTTGAGGGTGATGGTTGGGGAGAGGATTAGGCTTAGGGTGACGTTTAGCCTTAGGGTGAGGGTGAGGGTTAGGGTTAGGGTTAGGGTTAGGGGTAGGGTGAGGGCTAGGGTGAAGGTGAGGGATAGGGTTAGGGTTAGGCTTAGGCATAGGGTTAGGATGAGGGTGATGGTGAGGGTGGGGGTTAGGGTTATAGTGATGGATTAGTTTAGGTTTAGGGTGAGGGTTAGGATGAGAATGACGGTAAGAGTAAAGGTGAGGGTTAGCTTGAGGTTGAGGGTTAGGGTTAGGGTTAGGGTTAGGGTTAGACTGACGATTTGGGTTACGGCTAGTGTGAGGTTTAGGGTGAGGATGAGGGTTAGGGTTAAAATTAGGGTTAGGGTGAGGGCTAGTGTGAGGGTGAGGTTTAGGGTTAGGGTTATGTTTAGGGTGAGGGGTAGGGTTAGGTTTAGAATGAGGGTTAGGTTTAGTGTGAGGGTTACGTTTAGGGTGAGGGTGAGCGTGGGGGTAAGGGTTATGGTGAGGGTTAGGGAGAGGGTGAGGGTTAGGGTTAGGATTAGGGATAGGGTTAGGTTTAGGCTGAAGGTGAGCGTGAGGGTGAGGGTAAGGTTTAGATTTAGGGTTATGTTTATGGTTAGGGTGAGGTCTAGGGTGAGGGTGAGTGTTAAGGTGAAGTTGAGATTTAGGCTGAGGGTCTTGGTTAGGTAATGGTTAGGGTTAGGGTCAGGATTAGGTGAGGTTTAGGGTGAGGGTGAGCTTTAGCGTTAGGGTGTGGGTGAGGGTTAGGGTTAGGGTGAGTGTTCGGGTAATGGTTAGGGTTAGGGTGAAGTTGAAGTTTAGGATTAGGGGTAGGTGAGGGTTAGGGTTAGGGTTAGGGATAGGGTGAGGGTGAGGGTTAGGATTAGGTTTAGGGTTAGGGTGAGGTTTAATGTGAGGGTGAGGTTTAAGGTTAGGCTTAGGTTTGGGGTGTGGGTAAGTGATAGCATGAGGGTTAGGGTGAGTTTTAGAGTTAGCATTAGGGTTAGGGTGAGGGTTAGGGTGAGGGTTAGGGTGAGGGTGAGTGTGAGAGTGAGCGTTAGGGTGAGGATTAGGGTGAGTTTTAGGGTTAGGATGAGGGTTAGGTTAAGGGTGAGTGTTAGGGTGAGGGTTAGGTTTACGGTTATGCTTAGGGTTAGGGTGAGGTTTAGGGTTAGGATTAGGGTGAGGGTTAGGGTGATGGTTAGGGTGAGGGTGAGGGTTAGGGGTCGGGAGAGGGTTATGTTTATTATTATGGTTAGGGTCAGGTTTAAGATGATGATGAGGTTTAGGGTGAGGGTTGGGGTGAGGGTTAGGGTTAGGGTTAAGATGAGGGTTATGATAAGGGGTAGGGTTACGGTTAGGGTGAGGGTTAGGTTTAGTGTGAGAGTTAGGGTTAGGGTTAGGTTTAGGATTAGTGTGAGGGTAAGAATTACAGTGATGATTAGGGTGAGGGTGAGGTTTAGGGTTAGGAATAGTGATAGGGTTAGTGTTACACTGAGGGTGAGCGTGAGGGTGAGGGTTAGGGTTAGGGTTAGTGTTAGGGTGAGGGCTAGGGTGAGGGTTAGGCTTAGGGTGAGGATTAGGTTGAGGGTGATGGTAATTGTAAATGTGAGGGTTAGGCGGAGGGTGAGTGTTAAGATAAGGGTGAGGTTTAGGGTTAGGGTGAGGGTTAGGGTAAGGTTTCGGGTTAGGGTTAGGGTGAGGATTAGATTGAGGATTAGGTTTAGGGTTAATGTGAGGTTTAGGGTGAGGATGAGGTTTAGGGTTCGGTTGAGGGTTAGGGTTAGAATTAGGGTTAGTGTGAGGACTAGGGTGAGGTTTAGGGTAAGGGTTAGGGTTAGGGTGAGGGGAAGGGTGAGGGTTAGGGTGGGTGTTAGGGTTCTGGTGAGAGAGAGGATTAGGGTTAGGGTGAGGGTTATGGTTAGGTGATGTGTAGAATGAGGCTGAGGGTTAGGGTGAGGGTGAGTGTGAGGGTTAGTGTATGGGTGAGGGTTAAGTTGAGGGTGAGGGTTACAGTAACAGTGAGGGTTAGGGTGAGGTTAAGTGTTAGGATTAGGGTGAAGGTTAGGGTTACGGTTATGGTGAGGGTTAGGGTTAGGGTTATGTTTAGGGTGAGGGTGAGTGTTAGAGTTAGGATGAGGGTTTTGGAAAGTATGAGGGTTAGGTTTTCCGTGAGGGTTAGGGTTAGGGTGAGTGTTAGGGTTATGGTGAGGATAAGGTAAGGGTGAGGGTGAGGGTTAGGGTTACTCTTAGTGTGAGGTTTAGGGTTACGGTTATGGTGAGGGTTAGGGTTAGGGTTATGTTTAGGGTGAGGGTGAGTGTTAGAGTGAGGATGAGGTTTTTGGAGAGTGTGAGGGTTAGGGTTGCGGTGAGGGTTAGGGTTAGGGTGAGTGTTAGGGTGACGGTGAGGGTGAGGTTTAGGGTTGATGTTAGGGTTAGAGTGAGGGGTAGTGTGAGGGGTAGGGTTATGGTTAGGGTGAGGGTTAGGGTTACTGTGAGGGTTATGGTTAGGGGAGGTTTAGGGTTACTGTGAGGGTTCAAGTTAGGGTTAGCCTTAGTGTTATGGTGAGGGTAAGGGTTAGGTTGAAGGTTAGGGTTAGGGTGAGGGTTAGGTTTAATGTCAGGGTTAAGGTTAGGGTTAGTGTTAGGGTGAGGGTGAGGGTTAAGATTAGGTTTAGGGTTAGGGTTATTGTTAGGGTTAGAGTGAGGGTTACAGTTCAGTTTAGGGTGAGGGTGAAGGTGAGGGATAGGGCTAGGGTGAGGTTTAGGGTTAGGGTTAGGGTTAGTGTTAGGAGGAAGTTTAGGGTGAGGGGTAGGTTTAGGGATAGTGTGAGGGGTAGAGTTTTGGTTAGGGTTAAGGTGAGGGTTCGGCTTAGGGTGAGGTTTAGGGTTAGGGTTAGTGTTAGGGTGAGGGATGGGTTAGCGATAAGATTAGTGTGAGGGCTAAGGTGAGGGTGAGGGTTAGGGTTAGGGTTAGGTTTAGGGTGAGGGTTAGGCTTAGGCTGAGGGTTAGGGTTACTGGGAGGGTTGGTGTTAGGGTTAGGCTTAGTGTTAGGGTGAGGATAAGGGTTAGAGTGAGGGTTAGGTTTAGGGTGAGGGTTAGGGTTAGGGTGAGGGTCAGGTTTAGGGTTAGGGTTAGGCTGAGGTTTAGGTCAGAGTTAGAGTTAGGGTTAGGGTAAGGGTTAGCGTTAGGGTGAGGTTTAGGTTTAGGATTAGTGTTAAGTTATGGTTAGGTTTAGGGTGAGACTTTCGGATTAGGGTTAGGGTTAGGGTTAGCTAGAAGGTTAAGGTGAGGGTGACGGATAGGGTTAGTTTTAGGTTTATCGTGTGGGTAAGTTATAGTGTGAGAATTAGGGTGAGTGTTAGAGTTAGCATTAGGGTTAGAGTGAAGTTTAGGGTGAGGGATATGGGTAGGGTTACGGTGAGCTTGAGGGTGAGGGTTAGGGTTAGAGTTAGGGTGGATTTTAGGGTTAGGGTGAGGGTTAGGGTTAGTGTTAGCGTGAGGGTAAGGGTAAGGGTGAGGATGACGGTTAGGGTTAGAGTTAGGCTGAGGGTTAGGTTTAGCGTGAGGTTTAGGGTGAGGATGAGGTTAAGGCTTATTGTGAGGTAAGGGTGAGGGTTAGGGTTAGTGTTAGGGTGAGGGTTAGGGATAGGGTTAGGGTTAGGGATAGGGATAGGGTGAGGGTGAGGGTTAGGGTAATGGGTATGGTTATGTTAGGGTGAGGGTTAGGGTAATGGGTATGGTTATGTTAGGGTGAGGGTTAGGTTTAGTGTAATTATTAGGGTTAGGGTTAGGGTTAGGATTAGTGTGAAGGTAAGAATTAGGGTGACGGTTAGGGTGAGGGTGAGGTTTAGGGTTAGGATTAGGGTTATGGTTAGTGATACGCTGAGGGTGATGGTGAGGGTGAGGGTGAGTGTGAGTTTTAGGGTTAGGGTTAGCTTGAGGGTTATGGTTAGGGTTAATTGGAGGGTGGTATGAGGTTGAGGTTCAGGGTGAGGGAAAGGGTTATGGTGAGGGCCTGGGTGAGTGTGAGGTTTAGGGTTAGGGTGAGGGTTTGAGTTAGGTTTAGTGTGAGGGTTATGGTGAGTGGTAGGGTTAGGTTTAGGGTGAGGTTAGGTTTAGTGTGAGGGTTACGGTTAGGGTTAGGGTGAGGGTGAGGTAAGGGTTATGGTGAGGGTTAGGGTGAGGGCAAGTGTTAGGGATAGGAATAGGGATAGTGTTAGGGTTAGGCTGAGGGTGAGGATGAGGGTGCGGGTGAATTTTAGGGTTAGGGTTACGGTTAGGGTGAGGGCTAGGGTGAGGGTGAGGGTTAGGGTGAAGGTGAGTGTAAGGGTGAGGGTCTTGGTTTGGTAATGTTAGGGTTAGGGTGAGGATTAGGTGAGGGTTAGGGTGAGGGTGCAGGTTCAGGTGATCGTGAGGGTTAGGATGAGGTTGAGGTTTAGTAACCCTTACCGGGTTAGGTGAGGGTTAGGGTTAGGGTTAGGGTTAGGGTTAGGTGAGGGTTAGGGTTAGGCTTAAAGTTAGGGTAAGAGTTAGGGGTAGGGGTAGGGTTATGGTTAGGGTGAGTATTAGGTTTAATGTGAGGGTTAGGGTTAGGGTGAGCATAAAGTAAGGGTGAGAGTTAGGGTGAGGGTGAGGTTTAGGGTTACTATTAGAGTGAGGGTTAGGCTTAGGTTTAGTGTTAAGGGGAGGGTTAGGATGACGGTTAGGGTTAGGCTTAGGGTTAAGGAGAGGGTGAGTGTGAGCGTGAGGCTTAGGCTGAACGTTAGGGTTAGGGTGGAGGTTAGTATTAGGGTTAGGGTGAGGGTTTGGGTTAGGCTTAGGGTTACGGAGAGGGTGAGGGTGACTGTGAGTGTTAGGGTTAGGGTTAGGGTTAGGGTGAACGTTAGGGTTAGGGTGGAGGTTGGTATTAGGGTTAGTGTGAGGTTTAGGGTGAGGGTTAGGCTGAGGGTGAGGGTTAGGGTTAGGGTTAGCATTAGGGTTAGGGTCAGGTTTAGGGTGACTGTGAGGTTTAGTGTGAGGTATAGGGTTAGGGTTAAGGTGACAGTTAGGTTAAGGGGTAGGGTTACAGTTAGGGTGAGGGTTAGGTTTAGTGTGAGAGTTAGGGTTAGGGATAGGGTTAGGTTTAGGGTGAGGGTTAGGGAAAGGGGTAGGGTTATGATTAGGGTGAGGGTTAGGTTTAGTGTGAGTGTTAGGGTTAGGGTTAGGGTTAGGATTAGTGTGAAGGTAAGAATTAGGGTGACGGTTAGTGTGAGGGTGAGCTTTAGGGTTAGGATTAGGGTTATGGTTAGTGTTATGCTGAGGGTGATGGTGAGGGTGAGGGTGAGTGTGAGTTTTAGGGTTAGGGTTAGGGTGAGGGTTAGGGTGAGGGTTAGGTTTAGGGTGAGGGAGAAGGTGAGGTTGAGGGTGAGTGTTAGGGTTAGGAGAAGGTTTAGGGTTAGGGTTAAGCTTAGGGTTAGGGTGAGGTTTTGGGTTAGGTTTAGGTGTAGGATGAGGGTTAGGCTGAGGGGTAGGTGTAGGGTTAGGTGAGGGTTAGGGTTAGTGTGAGGGTTAGGTTTAGGGTTAGGTTGAGGGTAAGGATTAGTGTGAGGGTTAGGGTGATGGTGAGTGTTAGGGTTAGGCGGAGGGTAGGGGTTAGGGTGAGGTTTAGATTGTTGGTGAGGTTTATGGTTAGCATTAGTGTTAGTGTTAGGTTGAGGGTTAGGGTTAGGGTTAGGGATAGGGTGAGTATTAGGGTTAGGATTAGTGTTAGGGTAAGCATTAGGCTGAGGGTAAGGTTAGGGTTAGGCTTAGTCTTAGGGTTAGGCTTAGGGTGAGGGTGGGGTTGAGGATTAGGGTTAGGGTGATGGTTAGGGTTAGGGTTAGGGTGAGGGTTCAGATGAGGGTTAGGGTGAGGGTAAGGTTTAAGGTGAGGGTTAGGGTGAGGGTGAGGGTTATGTTTACCATTAGGGTTAGGGTAAGAGTTAGCGTGAGTGTTAGGTTTAGGTTTAGGGTTAGGGTGAGTGTGAGGGTGAGGGTTAGGTTTAGGGTTCGGGTAGGGTTAGGTTTAGTGTTAGGGTTAGGTTATGGGTTATGGTTAGGGTTAGTGTGAGGGTGAGGGTGAGGGTTAGGGTGTGGGTGAGGTTGAGGTTTAGGGTTAGGAATAGGGTGGGGCTGAGTGTGAGTGTGAGCGTTAGGGTGAGGAATAGGTATAGGGTGAGGGTGAGTGTTAGGGTGAGGTTTAGTGGTAGGTTAGTGTGAGTGTTAGAGTTACGGTGATGGTTAGTATGAGGGTTAGTTTAAGGTTAAGGGTGAGGGTTAGGGTTAGGGTTAGTGTTAGGAGGAAGTTTAGGGTGAGGGTTAGGGTTAGGGTTAGGGTGAGGATTAGGGTTAGTGTGACCGTTAGGGTAAGGGTTAGGGTTAGGGTTAGGTTGAGGGTTAGGGTTTTGGTTAGGGTTAAGGTGAGGGTAAGGGTTAGGGTGAGGTTTAGCGTTAGGGTTAGGGTTAGGGTGAGGGTTAGAGTTAGGGTGGAGTTTAGGATTAGTTTTAGGGTTATGGTTATGGTGAGGCTTAGTGTTAGGGTTAGGGTTAGTGTTAGGAGGAAGTTTAGGGTGAGGGTTAGTGTTAGGTTGAGGGATAGGGTTAGCAATAGTGTTAGTGTGAGGGTTAAGGTGATGGTGAGGTTTAGGGTTAGGGTTAGGTTTAGGGTGAGGGTTAGGCTTAGGCTGAGGGTAGGGTTATTGGGAGCATTGGTGTTAGAGTTAGGCTTAGTGTTAGGGTGAGGGTAAGGGTTAGGCTGAGGTTTAGGTATAGGGTGAAGGTTAGGGTTAGGGTGAGGCTCAGGGTTAGTGTTAGGGTTAGGCTGAGGGTTAGGTGAGGGTTAGGGTAAGGGTTAGCGTTAGGGTTAGGGTTAGGGTTAGGATTAGTGTTAGATTTAGGGTGAGGGTTAGGGTGAGGGTTTCGGGTTAGGGTTAGGGTTAGGTTGAGGGTTACGGTGAGGGTGAGGATTAGGATTAGGTTTAGGTTTATCGTGTTGGTATGTGATAGTGTGCGGTTAGGGTGAGTGTTAGATTTAGCATTAGGGTTAGAGTGAAGGTTAGGGTGAGTGTTAGGGTTAGGGTTAAGGTGAGCTTGAGGGTGAGGGTTATGGTTAGGGTTATGATGAATTTTAGGTTTAGGGTGAGGGTTAGTGTTAGTGTTAGTGTGAGGTTAAGGGTGAGGGTGACGGTTAGGTTTAGAGCAAGGGTGAGGATTAGGTTTAGTGTGAGGTTTAGGGTGAGGATGAGGTTAAGGCTTTGGGTGAGGTTTAGGGTAAGGTTGAGTGTTAGGGTTAGGGTTAGCATGAGGGTGAGGGTTAGGGTGAAGGTTAGGGTTAGGATAGGGTTAGGTTTAGGGTGAGGGTTAGGGTAAGGTTAGGGTTATGATTAGGGTGAGGGTTAAGTTTAGTGTGAGTGTTGGGGTTAGGATTAGGGTTAGGATTAGTGTGAAGGTAAGAATTAGGGTGACGGTTAGGGTGAGGGTGAGGTTTAGGATTAGGGTTATGGTTAGTGTTATGCTGAGGGTGATGGTGAGGGTGAGGGTGAGTGTGAGTTTTAGGGTTAGGGTTAGGGTGAGGGTTAGGGTGAGGGTTAGGTTTAGGGTGAGGGAGAGGGTGAGGTTGAGGGTGAGTGTTAGGGTTAGGAGAAGGTTTAGGGTAAGGATAAGCTTAGGGTTAGGGTGAGGTTTTGGGTTAGGTTTAGGTGTAGGATGGGGGTTAGGCTGAGGGGTAGGTGTAGGGTTAGGTGAGGGTTAGGGTTAGTGTGAGGGTTAGGTTTAGGGTTAGGTTGAGGGTAAGGATTAGTGTGAGGGTTAGGGTGATGGTGAGTGTTAGGGTTAGGCGGAGGGTAGGGGTTAGAGTGAGGGTTAGATTTTTGGTGAGGTTTATGGTTAGCATTATTGTTAGTGTTAGGGTGAGGGTTAGGGTTAGGGTTAGGGATAGGGTGAGTATTAGGGTTAGGATTAGTGTTAGGGTGAGCATTAGGCTGAGGGGTAGGGTTAGGGTTAGGCTTAGTCTTAGGGTTAGGCTTAGGGTGAGGGTGGGGTTGAGGATTAGGGTTAGGGTGATGGTTAGGGTTAGGGTTAGGGTGAGGGTTCAGATGAGGGTTAGGGTGAGGGTAAGGTTTAAGGTGAGGGTTAGGGTGAGGGTGAGGGTTATGTTTACCATTAGGGTTAGGGTTAGAGTTAGCGTGAGGGTTAGGTTTAGGTTTAGGGTTAGGGTGAGTGTGAGGGTGAGGGTTAGGTTTAGGGTTCGGGTGAGGGTTAGGTTTAGCGTTAGGGTTAGGTTGTGGGTTATGGTTAGGGTTAGTGTGAGGGTGAGAGTGAGGGTTAGGGTGTGGGTGAGGGTGAGATTTAGGGTTAGGAATGGGGTGGGGTGAGTGAGAGTGTGAGGTTTAGGGTGAGGAATAGGGATAGGGTGAGGGTGAGTGTTAGGGTGAGGTTTAGTGGTAGGTTAGGGTGAGGGTTAGAGTTAGGGTGATGGTTAGTATGAGGGTTAGTTTAAGGTTAAGGGTGAGGGTTAGGGTGAGGGTTAGGGTTAGGATTAGGTTAGGGTGAGGGTGAGGGTGAGCGTTTGGTTTAGCGTTAGGGTTAGGGATAGGTTTAGGGTTTGGGTTAAGTTTAGGATGCGGGTTAGGATTAGGGTTAGGGTTAGGGTTTACGTGAGGGTTAGGGTCAGGGTGAGGGTAAGGGTTAGGGTTAGATTTACGGTGAGAGTAATGGTTAGCATGAGGTTTACGGTGAGTGTGAGGGTTAACGTTAGCATTAGGGTTAGGGTGAGGTTTAGGGTGAGGGTTAGGGTTAGGTTTATGGTTAGGGTGAGGTGAGGGTGAGGGTGATTGTGAGGTTTATGGTTAGGGTGAGAGATAGGTTTCGGGTGATGGTAAGGCTTTGGGTTAGGGTGCAGATGTGCGTGAGGGTGACAGTGAGGCTTAGGGTGAGGGTGAGTGTGAGTGTGGGGGTTATGCTTAGAGTTAGGTTTAGGGTTAGGGTTAGTGTGAGGGTGAAGGTGAGGGTTAGGGTTAAGAGTAGGATTAGGTTTAAATTTAGGCTGAGGGTGAGCGTGATGGAGAGGGAAACTGTTAGGCTTAGGGTTAGGGTTGGTGTGAGGGTTAGGGTGAGGGTAAGGTTAAAGTTTAGGGTGAGGGTGAGGGTTAGGGTTAGGGGTAGGGTGAGGATTAGGGTTAGGGTGAGGTTAGAGTTAGGGTGAGGTTTATTGTTAGTGTGAGGGTTAGTGTTAGTGTTAGGTTGAGGGTAAAGGTTAGGTTGAGGGTTAGGGTTAGGGTTAGGTTTAGGGTGAGGTTTCGGGTTAGGGTGAAGGTTAGGGTCAGGGTGAGTGTTAGGGTTAGCATTATGGTTAGGGTGAGGGTTAGTGTTAGGGTTAGAGTAAGGTTAGTGTGAGGGTTAGGTTTAGGGTGAGGGTTAGGTTGAGGGTGAGAGTAATGTTAAGTGTGAGGGTTAGAGTTATGGTGAGGATTATGGTAAGCTTGTGGGTTAGGGTGAGGGTTAGGTTTAGGTTTACAGTAAGGGTGAGGGTTAGGCTGAGTGTTAGGTTTGGGGTTAGGGTTAGGGTGAGGGTGAGATTGAGGGTTGGGAATAGGGTGAGGGTTAGGTTTAGGGTGAGGGTTAGGATTAGGATTAGGTTTAGGGTGAGGCCTAGGGTGAAGGTGAGGGTTAGGGTTAGGGATAGGGTTAGGTTGAGGGTTAGGGTTAGGCTGAGGATTAGGGATAGTGTAATGGCTAGTTTTAGGGTTAGGGTGAGCGTAAGTTTTAGGGTTAGGTTTAGGGTTATAGTGAGGTTGAGGGTTAGGTTAAGGGTGAAGGTTAGGGTTAGGGTGAGGGTGAAGGTGAGGGTTAGGATAAGGGTTAGGGTTAGGGTTATTTTTAGGTTTAGGGTTAGGTTTATGGTTATGTTGAGGATGAGGGTTAGGGTTAGTGTGAGGTTTATGGTTAGGGTTAGGTTTAGGGTTAGGGTTAGGATGAGGTTTAGGGTGAGGGGTAGGGTTAAGGTTAGGGTGAGGGTTAGGGTTAGTGTGAAGGTTAGGGTTAGGGTTAGGATTAGGTTACGTTGAGGGTTAAGTTTTAGATTAGGGTTAGGGTGAGAGTGAGGGTTAGGGTGAGGTTAAGGGTTAGATTAGGTTTAGGGTTAGGGTGAGGGTAAGGGTTAGGGTGAGGGTTAGGCTTAGGGTCAGGTTTAGGTTGAGGTTGAGGTTTAGGGTTAGTGTTAAGTTGAGGTGAAGGTTTAGGGTGAGGTTTAGGGTGAGGGTGAGTGTTAGGGTTAGCATTAGTGTTAGGGTGTGGTTTAGTGTGAGTGTTTTGGTTAGTTTAGGGTGAGGTTTTGGGTTAGTGTGAGGGTTAGGGTGAGGGTAAGGTAAGGGTATGGGTGAGGTGTTTGGTGAGGGTGAGGGTTACGGAAAGGGAGAGGGTTAGCGTTAGGGTGAGGGTTAGAGTTAGGTTTAGGAAAAGGGTTAGTGTGAGGGATAAGGTGAGGGTGAGGATTAGGGTTAGGTTTAGGTTTAGGTTGAAGGTTAGGTTTAGGCTGAAGGGTAGGGTTAGTGTGAGTGTTGGTGTTAGGTTTAGGCTTAGTATTAGGGTGAGGGTAAGGTTTAGAGTGAGGGTTAGGTTTAGGGTGAGGGTTAGGGTTAGGGTGAGGGTGAGGGTTAGGTTTAGGGTGAGGGTAAGTTTTAAGGTAAGGTCTAGGTTTAGGGTTATTGAGGGTTTTGTTGAGGTTTAGTATTAGGGTTAGTGTAAGGGTTAGGGTTAGGGTTAGTGTGAGGATTAGGTTGAGGGTTAGCTTGACGTTTAGGGTTAGTGTGAGGGTTAGGGTTAGGCTGAGGGTGAGGGTGAAGGTGAGAGTTAGGGTTAGGATTAGGTTTAGGGAGAGGTTTTGGGTTTGGTTTAGGGTTAGGATGATGGTTAGGGTGAGGGATAAGTTTAGGTTTAGGGTGAGTTTAGATTTATTGTGAGGGTTAGCGTTAGGTTTAGGGTTAGGGTGAGGGTGAGGATATGGTTTAGGGTGCGGGTTAGGGTGAGGGTTAGGGTTAGGGATAGGGTTAGGTTTAGGGTGACTGTTAGCTTGAGGGTTTGGTTTAGGTTTAGGGTTAAGGTTTCGGATGAGGGTTCTGGCTCAGTTTACGGTTAGGTTAAGGGTTATGTGTTTGGGTTACTGTTAGGGTTAGGGTGAGGTTTATGGTGAGGGTGAGGGTTAGGGTTATGTTTAGGTTTATGGTGTGTTTAAGTAATAGCGTGAGGGTTAGAGTGAGTGTTAGAGTTGTTAGTAGGGTTTGGGTGAGGGTGAGGGAGAGGGTTAGGGTTTGGGTTAGCGTGAGGGTGAGGGTGAGGGTGACGGTTAGGGTTAGAGTTAGGGTGAGGGTTAGGTTTAGTGTGAGGTTTAGAGTGAGGATGAGGTTAAGGTTTAGGGTGAGGGTTAAGGTAAAGGTGAGGGTTAGGGTTAGGTTTAGTGTTAGGGTGAGGGTTAGGGTGAGGGTTAGGGTTAGGTTTAGGGTTAGGGTGACGGGGAGGTTTAGGGTTAGGTTTAGGGTGAGTGATAGGGTGCGGGTTAGTGTTAGGGTGAGGGTTAGGCTTAGGGTGAGGGTTAGGGTTAGGGTTAGTTTGTGGATGGTGTAAGGGTGAGGTTTAGGATGATGGTTAGGATTAGGATGAGGGCTAGGGTGAGGGTTAGGGTTAGCATTAGGGTGAGGGTTAGGGTTAGGTTTAGGTTGATGTTTGGGGTGAGGGGTAGGGTTAGATTTAGGGTGAGGGTTAGGTTTAGTGAGAGCGTTATGGTTAGGCTTAGGGTGAGGGTGGCGGTAAGGTTTATGGTGAGGGTTATGATGGGGTTGATGTTTAGGGTTAGGATTAGGGGTTAGGGTTAGGGTAAGGCTGAGCATGAAGGTGAGAGTGTGGGTGAGGTTTACGGGTAGGGTTACGTTTAGGGTGAGGGCTGGGGTGAAGGTGAGGGTTAGGGTGAAGGATAGGGTGAGGTTGAGGGTGAGGGCCTTTGTTAGATAATGGTTAGGGTTAGGGTGAGGATTACGTGAGGGTGAGGGTGAGGGTGAGCTTTAGGGATAGGGTATAGGTGCGTGTTAGGTTTAGGGTGGGGGTTCAGGTGATGTTGAGTGTTAGGGTAAGGTTGAGATTTAGGGTTAGGTGAGGGTGAGGTTTAGGGTTAGGGTTAGAGATAGGATGAGGGTTTGGGTGAGGGATACTGTTAAGTTAGGGTGAGCATTAGGGTTAATGTGAGGGTTAGGGTTAGGATAAGGTTAATGTTAGAGTGACGGTTCGGGTGAGAGTTAGGGTTAGGGTTACTGTTAGTGTCAGGTTTAGGGTTAGCTTTAGTGTTAAGTTGAGGGTGAGGGTGAGGGTTAGGGTTAGGCTGAGGGTTAAGGTGAGGTTGAGGGTGAGGATGAGGGTTAGCTTGAGGGTTAGGATTAAGGTGAGGGTTAGTTTTACGATTAGGGTTATTGTTAGGATTAGGTTTAGGGTGAAGGTGAGGATGAGGGTGAGGGTGAGGGTGTGGGATTGGGTTAGGGTTAGGTTTAGGGTGAGCATGAGGGTTATGGTTAGGGTGAGGGGTAGGGTTAAGTTTAGGGTGAGGGTTAGGTTTAGTGTGAAGGTTAAGGTTATGGTTAGGGTGAGGTTTAGGCTGAGGGTTAGGGTTTGGATTAGGGTTAGGATGAGGGTGAGGGTTAGGGTGAGGTTTATGGTTAGTTTAGGGTTGGGTTTATGGTGAGGGTTAGGGTGAGGGTAAGGATTAGGTTGAGGGTTAGGGTTAGGGTGAGGTTTAGGGTGAGATTGTGGGTTAGGGTTAGGGTTAGAGTGAGGTTCAGGTTTAGGGTGAGGGTTAGGATGAGGGTGACTGTTAGGGTTAGCATTAGGGTTAGGGTGAGGTATAGTGTGAGTGTTTTGGTTAGGTTAGGTTGAGGTTTTGGGTTAGTGTGAGGGTTAGGGTGAGGGTGAGGGTAATGGTGAGGAATAGGGTTAGGGTGATGTTTATGGTGAGGGTGAGGGTTAGGATGAGGGTGAGGGTGAGGGTTCAGTTGTGGGTTTGGGTTAGGGTTAGGGTGAGGTTGAGGGTGAGGGTGAGACTTAGGGTTAGGTTTAAGGTGACGGTGAATGTGAGGATTAGGGATAGGGTTAGGCTTAGGTTTAGGGTTAGGCTGAGGGTGACTGTGAGCGTGAGGGTTAGGGTTAGGGTGAGGGTTAGGTTTAGGGTGAGGGTTAGGTTGAGGGTGAGGGTGAGGGTTAGGTTTAGGATTGCGTTTAGGTTGAGCCTGTGGGTGAGGCTGAGGGTGAGGGTTATAGTTAGGGTGAGGGTTAGGTTTAGGGTGATGTTTAGGTTGAGGGTTTGGGTTAGGGTTAGGGTGAGTGTGAGGGTCAGTGAGAGGGTTAGGATTAGGTTTAGGGTTAGGTTTATGGTGAGGGTGAGTGTGAGGTTTAGGGTTAGTGTGATTGTTAGGCTTAGGTTTAAGCTGAGGGTGAGGGTGAGTGTGAGGGTTAGGGTTATGTTGAGTGTGAGCATTAGGGTTAGGTTTAGGGTGAGGGTGAGGTTTAGGGTTAGGGTGAGGGTTAGGGTTTGATTTAGGGTGAGGGTTAAATGAGGGTGAGGTTTAGGGTTAGGGTGAGGGTTAGGGTTAGGTTGAGGGTGAGGAATAGCGTTAGGGTGAGGGTTAGGGTTAGGGTGATGTTTAGGGTGAGTGTGAGGGTTGGTTTGAGGGTTTGCGTTAGGTTTAGGGTGAGGTTGAGGGTGAGGGTGAGGCTTAGAGTTAGGGTTAGGGTGAGGTTGACTGTGAGGGTTAGGTTTAGTGTTAGGATTAGGCTGAGGGTTAGGCTCAGGGTGAGAGTGAATGTGATGGTTAGGGTTAGGGTGAGGTTTAGGGTTAGGGTTCGGGTGAGGGTTAGGGATAGTTTGAGGGTTAGGGTTCGGGTGAGGGTTAGGGTTACTGTGAGGGTTCATGTTAGGTGTAGGCTTAGTTTTAGCTTGAGGGTAAGGGTTATGTTGAGGGTCAGGTTTAGGGTGAGGTTTAGGGTTAGTATGAGGTTTAGGGCTTGGGTGAGGTTAAGGGTGATGGTTAGGGTTAGGGTGATGTTTAGGGTGAGGGTGAGGGTTAGGGTGAGGGTGAGGGTGAGGGTTCAGTTGAGGGTTTGGTTAGGTTTAGGGTGAGGTTGACACTTAGGGTTAGGTTTAGGGTGAGGGTGAGTGTGAGGTTTAGGGATAGGGTTAGGGTTAGGTTTAGGGTTAGGCTGAGGGTGACTATGAGCTTGAGGTTTAGTGTTATGGTGAGCATTAGGGTTGGGGTTAGGGTGAGGTTATTGTTCGGGTGAGTGTTAGGGTTTGGGTGAGGGTTAGCGTTAAGTTTAGGGTTAAGGTTAGGTTGGAGGTTAGGGTTAGGGTGAGGGTTAGCGTTAGTGATAGGGTTAGGTTGAGCGTGAGGGTGAGGGTTAGGGTTAGGATTAGGTTTAAGGTGAGACTGAGGGTGAGGGTGAGGGTTAGGTTTAGGGTGCGGGTTAGTCTAAGGGTTAGGGTGAGGGTTATGTTTAGGGTGATGTTTAGGTTGAGGGTTTAGGTTAGGGTTAGGGTGAGTGTGAGAGAGAGTGAGAGGGTTAGGATTAGTGTTAGGGTTAGGTTTAGGGTGAGGGAGAGTGTGAGGGTTAGGGTTCGGGTTATTGTTAGGCTTAGGTTTAAGCTGAGGGTGAGGGTGAGAGTGAGGGTTAGGGTTATGTTTAGGGTGAGGGTGAGGTTTAGGATTAGGGTGAGATTTATTGTTTGAGTTAGGGTTAGGGTTAGATGAGGGTGAGGGTTAGGGTTAGGGTGAGGGTTAGGGTAAGGGTGAGGGTGAGGATTAGCGTTATGATGAGGGTTAGGTTTCTGGTGAGGATTAGGGTGAGGGTTAGGGTGAGGGTGATGTTTAGGGTGAGTTTTAGGGATGGTTTGCGGTTTTGCGTTAGGTTTAGGGTGAGGTTGAGGGTGAGGGTGAGGCTTAGACTTAGGGTTAGGGTGAGGGTGAGTGTGAGGGTTAGGGTGAGGGTGAGGGTTAGGGTTAGGGTTAGGGATAGGGTGATGTTTAGGGTGACGGTTATTGTGAGATTAAGTTTTAGGTTTACACTTAGTGTTAGGGTGAGTGTAATGGTTAGGTTGAGGCTTAGCATTAGGGTGAGTGTTAGGGTTAATGTGAGGGTTAGGTTTTCAGTAAGGGTGAGGTTGAGGGTGATGGTGAGGCTTAGGTTTAGTGTGAGTGTGAGGGTGAGTGTGAGTGTTAGGGTTAGGTTTAGGCTTAGGCTGAGGGTTAGGCTGAGTGTTATGGTGAGGGTGTGGGTGAGGATTAGAGTTAGGGTGAGTTTTAGGGTTACGGTTAGCGTGAGCTTTTGGGTTAGGCTTAAGTTTAGGATGAGGGTTAGATGGGGGGTACAGTTATGGTTAGTGTGAGCGTTAGGGTTAGCGTTAGGGTTAGGGATAGGTTTAGGGTTAGGGTTAGGTTTAGGATGAGGTTTAGGGTTACGGTAAGGGTTAGGGTTAGGGTTAGGGAGAAGGTTAGTATGAGGGTTAGGGTGAGGTTTCAGTTTAGGGTTCGGGTTAGGGTTATGGTGAGGGTGGGAGTGAGGGTGAGAGTGAAGGTTAGGGTTAGAGTTAGGATGAGGGTGAGGATTAGGGTTAGGGTTAGGGTTCGGGTTAGGGTTAGGTTTAGACTGAGGATAAGGCTGAGGGTGTGGGTGAGGATTAGGGTTAGGTTGAGTGTTAGGGTTAGTGTTAACGTAAGAGTTTGGGTTAGGGTTAAGTTTAGAATGAGAGTTAGTTTGAGGGGTATGGTTACAGTTAGATTGAGCATTAGGGTTAGCGTTTGGGTTAGGGATAGGGTTAGGGTTAGGGTGAGGTTTAGGATGAGGGTTAGGGTTAGGGTGAGGGTTAGGGTGAGGGTTAGGGTGAAGGTTATGGTTAGGGTTAGGGTTAGGGTAAGGGATAGAGTCAGTGCGAGCGTTAGGGTTAGGGTTAGATTTATGCTGAGAGTAAGGGTTAGCGTGAGGTTTAGCGTGAGTGTGAGGGTTAGAGTTACATTAGGGTTAGGGTAGGTTTAGCTTGAGGGTTAGGGTTAGGTTTAGGGTTAGGGTGAGGTGAGCGTGAGGGTGATGGTGAGGTTTATTGTTAGGGTGAGGGATAGGTTTAGGGTGAGGGTTAGGTTTAGGGTGAGGTTGAGCGTGAGGGTGACAGTGAGGCTTAGGGTGAGAGTGAGGGTGAGGGTGATGGTTAGGGTTAGGATTAAGTTGAGGGTTAGAGTTAGTGTGAGGGTTAGGGTGAGGGTAAAGTTAAAGGTTAGGGTGAGGGATAGGGTTAGGGATAGGGTGAGGTTCATGGTTAGGGTGAGGGTGAGGGTTAGGGTGAGGGTAAGAGTGAGTGTTAGGGTGAGCATTAGGGTTAGGGTGAGGGTTAGGGTTAGGATTAGGGTTATGGTGAATACAAGCTTGTCAGTGAGGTTTAGGGTTAGGGTGAAGGTCAGGGTTAGGTTTAGGGTTAAGTTGAGGGTTTGGGTGAGGTATAGGTTTAGGAGTATTGTTAGGTTTAGAGTTAGGCTGAGGGTGAGGGTGAGGGTGAGGATGACTGATAGGGTTAGGATTAGGGTGAGGGTTAGGGTGAGGATGAGGATGAGAGTTAGAGTGACGGTGAGGGTGAGGGAGAGTATGAGGGTTAGGGTTTGGGTGAGGGTTAGGGTTGGGTGTGTGTTAGGATGATGGTGAGGGTGAGGGTTAGGGTTGGGTTTAGGGTCAGAGTGAGGGTTAGGGTGAGGGGTATCGTTAGGGTTAGGGTGAGGGTTAGGGTTAGTGTGAGGGTTAGTTTTAGGGTGAGGTTTACGGTTACTGTGAGTTTTCATGTTAGGTTTAGGCTTAGTGTTATGTTGAGATTAAGGGTTAGGTTGAGGGTTAGGATTATGGTGAGGTTTAGGGTTAGTATGAGGGTTAGGGCTAGGGTGAGGGTAATGGTGAGGGTTAGGGTTAGGGTGATTTTTATGGTGAGGTTGAGGGTTAGGGTGAGCGTGAGGGTGAGGGTTCAGTTGTGGTTTTGGGTTAGGGTTAGGGTGAGGTTGAGGGTGAGGGTGAGACTTAGGGTTAGGTTTAGGGTGACGGTGAATGTGAGGATTATGGATAGGGTTTAGGGTTAGGCTGAGGGTGACTGTGAGCGTGAGAGTTAGGGTTAGGGTGAGGGTTACGGTTAGGGTGAGGGTTAGGTTGAGGGTGAGGGTGAGGGTTAGGGTTAGGATTGCGTTTAGGGTGAGCCTGTGGGTGAGGCTGAGGGTGAGGGTTAGGGTTAGGGTCAGGGTTAGGCTAATGGTTAGGGTGAGGGTTAGGTTTAGGGTGATGTTTAGGTTGAGGGTTTGGGTTAGGGTTAGGGTGAGTGTGAGGGTCAGTGAGAGGGTTAGTATTAGTGTTAGGGTTAGGTTTAGGGTGAGCGTGAGTGTGAGGTTTAGGGTTAGGTTGATTGTTAGGCTTAGGTTTAAGCTGAGGATGAGGGTGAGTGTGAGGGTTAGGTTTATGTTGAGTGTGAGCATTAGGGTTTGGTTTAGGGTGAGGGTGAGGTTTAGGGTTAGGGTGAGGGTTAGGGTTTGATTTAGGGTGAGGATTAAATGAGGGTGAGGGTTAGGGTTAGGGTGAGGGTTAGGGTTAGGGTGAGGGTGAGGAATAGCGTTAGGGTGAGGGTTAGGTTTAGGGTGATGTTTAGGGTGAGTGTGAGGGTTGGTTTGAGGGTTTGCGTTAGGTTTAGGGTGAGGTTGAGGGTGAGGTTGAGGCTTAGAGTTAGGGTTAGGGTGAGGTTGACTGTGAGGGTTAGGGTTAGGGTTAGGCTTTAGGCTGAGGGTTAGGCTCAGGGTGAGAGTGAGGGTGATGGTTAGGGTTAGGGTGAGGGTTAGAGATAGTGTGAGGGTTAGGGTTCAGGTGAGGGTTAGGGTAATTGTGAGGGTTCATGTTATGTTTAGGCTCTGTGTTAGGGTGAGGGCAAGTGTTAGGTTGAGGGTGAGGTTTAGGGTTAGTATGAGGGTTAGGGCTTGGGTGAGGTTAAGGGTGATGGTTAGGGTTAGGGTGATGTTTAGGGTGAGGGTGAGGGTTAGGGTGAGGGTGAGTGTGAGGGTTCAGTTGAGGGTTTGGGTTAGGTTTAGGGTGAGGTTGAGACTTAGGGTTAGGTTTAGGGTGAGGGTGAGGGTGAGGTTTAGGAATAGGGTTAGGGTTAGGTTTAGGGTTAGGCTGAGGGTGACTATGAGCTTGAGGTTTAGGGTTATGGTGAGCATTAGGGTTGGGGTTAGGGTGAGGGTAAGTGTTGGGGTGAGTGTTACGGTTTGGGTGAGGGTTAGCGTTAGGTTTAGGTTTAGGGTTAGTTTGGAGGTTAGGTTTAGGGTGAGGGTTAGCGTTAGGGGTAGGGTTAGGTTGAGCGTGAGGGTGAGGGTTAGGGTAAGGATTAGGTTTAAGGTGAGACTGAGGGTGAGGGTGAGGGTTAGGGTTAGGGTGAGGGTTAGTCTAAGGGTTAGGGTGAGGGTTATTTTTAGGGTGATGTTTAGGTTGAGGGTTTGGGTTAGGGTTAGGGTGAGTGTGAGAGTGAGTAAGAGGGTTAGGATTAGTGTTAGGGTTAGGTTTAGGGTGAGGGTGAGTGTGAGGGTTAGGGTTCGGGTTATTGTTAGGCTTAGGTTTAAGCTGAGGGTGAGGGTGCGAGTGAGGGTTAGGGTTATGTTGAGTGTGAGCATTAGGGTTAGTTTTAGGGTGAGGGTGAGGGTTAGGGTTAGGGTGAGGGTTAGGATTTGGGTTAGGGTGAGGGTTAGATGGGGGTGAGTGTTAGCGTTATGGTGAGGGTCAGGGTTCTGGTGCGGATTAGGGTGACGTTTAGGTTGAGGGTGATGTTTAGGGTGAGTGTGAGGATTGGCTTGAGGTTTTGCGTTAAGTTTAGGGTGAGGTTGAGGGTGAGCGTGAGGCTTAGAGTTAGGGATAGGGTGACGGTGACTGTGAGGGTTAGGGTTAGGGTTAGGCTTTAGGTTGAGGGTGAGGGTGAGAGTGATGGTTAGGGTTAGGCTGAGGGTTAGTGCTATGGTTAGGGATAGTGTGAGGGTTAGGGTTATGGTGAGGTTTAGGGTTACTGTGAGGGTTCATGTTAGGTTTAGGCTTAGTGTTAGGTTGAGGGTAAGGGTTAGGTTGAGTGTCAGGTTTAGGGTTAGGTTTAGTGTTAGTATGAGGGTTAGGGCTAAGGTGAAGGTAAGGGTGATGGTTAGGGTTAGGGTGATGTTTAGGGTGAGGGTGAGGGTTAGGGTGAGGGTGAGGGTGAGGGTTCAGTTGAGGGTTTGGGTTAGGTTTAGGGTGAGGTTGAGACTTAGGGTTAGGTTTATGGTGAGGGTGAGTGTGAGGTTTAGGGATAGGGTTAGGCTTAATTTTAGGGTTAGGCTGAGGGTGACTGTGAGCTTGAGGCTTAGTATTATGGTGAGCATTAGGGTTGGGGTTAGGGTGAGGGTAAGTGTTCGGGTGAGTGTTAGCATTTAGGTGAGGGTTAGCTTTATGTTTAGGGTTAGGGTTAGGTTGGAGGTTAGGTTAGGGTGAGGGTTAGCGTTAGAGGTAGGGTTAGGTTGAGCGTGAGGGTGAGGGTTAGAGTTAGGATTAGGTTAAAGGTGAGCCTGAGGGTGAGAGTGAGGGTGAGGGTTAGGGTTTGGGTGAGGGTTAAGCTAAGGGTTAGGGTGAGTGATAGGTTTAGGGTGATGTTTAGGTTGAGGGTTAGGGTTAGGTTGAGGGTGAGGTTGAGTGAGAAGGTTAGGTTTAGGGTTAGGATTAGGTTTAGGTTGATGGTGAGTGTGAGGGTTTGAGTTAGGGTTATTGTTAGGCTTAGGTTTAAGCTGAGGGTGTGGGCTGAGTGTGAGGGTTAGGATTATGTTGAATATGAGCATTAGGGTTAGGTTTCAATGAGGTTGTGTTTGAGGGTTAGGGTGAGGGTTAGGGTTTGGGTTAGGGTGAGGGTTAGATGAGGGTGAGGCTTAGGGTTAGGGTGAGGGTGAGGGTTAGCGTTAGGGTGAGGGTTAGGGATAGTGTCATGGTTAGGGTTAGGGTGAGGTTTAGGGTTACTGTGTGGGTTCATGTTAGGTTTAGCCTTAGTGTTAGGGTGAGGGTAAGGGTTAGGTTGAGGGTCAGGTTTAGGGTTAGGTTTAGGGTTAGTATTAGGGTTAAGGCTAGGGTGAGGGTGAGGGTGAGGGTTAGGGTGAGGGTGAGGGTTCAGTTGAGGGTTTGGGTTGGGGTTAGGGTTAGGTTTAGGGTGAGGTTGAGTGTGAGGTTTAGGGATACGGTTAGGCTTAGGTTTCTGGTTAGGCTGAGGGTGTCTATGAGTTTGAGGGTTATGGTGAGCATTAGGGTTGGGGTTAGGGTGAGGGTAAGTGTTGGGGTGAGTGTTAGGGTTTGGGTGAGGGTTAGCATTAGGTTTAGGGTTAGGGTTAGGTTGGAGGTTAGGGTTATGGTGAGCGTTAGCGTTAGGGGTAGGGCTAGGTTGAGGGTGAGGGTGAGAGTTAGGGTTAGGATTAGGTTTAAGGTGAGCCTGAGGGTGAGGGTGAGGGTTAGGGTTAGGGTGAGGGTTAGGCTAAGGGTTACTGTGAGTGTTAGGTTTACGGTGATGTTTAGGTTGAGGGTTAGGGTTAGGGTTAGGGTGCGTGTGAAGCTGAGTGAGAGGGTTAGGATTAGTGTTAGGGTTAGGTTTAGGGTGAGGGTAAGTGTGAGGGTTAGGTTTCAGGTTATTGTTAGGCTTAGGTTTAAGCTGAGGGTTAGGGTGAGTGTGAGGGTTTGGGTTATGTTCAGTTTGAGCATTAGGGTTAGGTTTAGGATGAGGGTGAGGTTGAGGGTTAGGGTGAGGGTTAGGGTTTGGGTTAGGTGAGGGTTAAATGAGGGTGAGGGTTAGGGTTAGGGTGAGGGTTAGGGTTAGGGTGAGGGTGAGGATTAGCTTTAGTGTGAGGGTTAGGTTTCTCGTGCGGATTAGGGTGAGGGTTAGGGTGAGGGTTGGTTTGAGGATTTGCATTTGATTTAGTGTGAGGTTGAGCGTGGGGGTGAGGCTTAGAGTTAGGGTTAGGGTGAGGGTGACTGTGAGGGTTAGGGTTTGGGTTAGGCTTTAGGCTGAGGGTTAGGCTGAGGTTGAGGGTGAGGGTGATGGTTAGGGTTAGGGTGAGGGTTAGGGTTAGGGTTAATTTGAGGGTTAGGTATAGTGTGAGGGTTAGGGTTGGGGTGAGTTTTAGGATTACTGTGAGAGTTCATGTTAGGTTTAGGCTTAGTGTTAGGGTGAGGGTAAGGATTAGTTTGAGGGTCAGGTTTAGGGTGAGGTTTAGAGTTAGTATGAGGGTTAGGGATAAGGTGAGGGTAAGGGTGAGGGTTAGGTAAGGCAGATGTTTAGAGTGAGGGTGAGGGTTAGGGTGAGGGTGAGGGTGAGGGTTCAGTTGAGGGTTTGGGTTAGGGTTAGGGTGAGGTTGAGACTTAGGGTTAGGTTTAGGGTGAGGGTGAGTGGGAGGTTTAGGGATAGGGTTAGGCTAAGCTTTAGGGTTAGGCTGAGGGTGACTGTGAGCGTGAGGATTAGGGTTAGAGTGAGGGTTAGGTTTAGGGTGAGGGTTAGCATTAGGTTTAGGTTTATCGTTAGGTTGCAGGTTAGGTTTAGGGTGAGGGTTAGCGTTAGGTTAGGGGTAGGTTGAGGGTGAGGGTGACGGCTAGGGTTAGGATTAAGTTTAGGTTGAGCCTGTTGGTGAGGGTGAGGGTGAGGGTTAAGGTTATGATGAGGGTTAGGCTAAGGGTTAGGGTGAGGGTTAGGTTTAGGGTGATGTTTTGGTTGAGTGTTTGGGTTAGTGTTAGGGTGAGTGTGAGGGTGAGTAAGAGGGTTAGGATTAGTGTTAGGGTTAGGTTTATGGTGAGGGTGAGTGTGAGGGTTAGGGTTCGTGTTATTGTTAGGCTTAGGTTTAAGCTGAGGGTGAGGGTGAGTGTGAGGCTTAGTGTTATGTTGCGTGTGAGCATTAGGGTTAGGTTTAGGGTGAGGGAGTGGTTGAGGGTTAGGGTGAGGGTTAGGGTTTGGTTTAGGGTGAGGGTTAGATGAGGGTGAGGGTTAGGGTTAGGGTGAGGGTTAGATGAGGGTGAGGGTAGGGTTATGGTGAGGGTTAGATGAGGGTGATGGTTAGGTTGAGGTTGAGGATTAGCGTTAGGATGAGGGTTAGGGTTTTGGTGTGGATTAGGGTGAGGGTTAATGTTAGGGTGATGTTTAGGGTGAGGGTGATCGTTGATTTGACGGTTTGCGTTAGGTTTAGGTTGAGGTTGAGAGTGAGGGTGAGGCTTAGATTTAGGGTTAGGTTTAAGGTGACTCTGAGGGTTAGTGTTAGGATTAGGCTTTAGGCTGAGGGTTAGGCTGAGGGTGAGGGTGAGGGTTAGGGTTAGGGTTAGGGCTAATGAAAGGGTGATATTTAGGGTGAGGGTTAGTGTGAGAGTTAGTGTTAGGGTTAGGCTTAGTGGTAGAGTGAGTTTAAATGTTAGGTTGTGGGTTAGGGTTAGGGATAGGGTGAGGGTTGGGATGAGGATTAGGGTGAGGGTAAGGTTTAGGGTGAGGGTTATGGTGAGTGTGAGGATTAGGGTTAGAGTGAGGGTGAGAGTGAGGGTGATGGTTCAGTTGAGGGTTTGGGTTAGGGTTAGGGTGAGGTTGAGGGTGAGGGTGAGACTTAGGGTTAGGTTTAGGGTGATGGTGAGTGTGAGGTTTAGGGATAGGGTTAGGCTTAGTTTTACGGTTAGGCTGAGGATGACTGTGAGCATGAGGGTTAGGGTTAGGGTGAGGGTTAGGTTTAGGGTGAGGGTTAGCGTTAGGGTTAGTGTTAGCGTTAGGTTGGAGGTTAGGTTTAGGGTGAGGGTTAGCGTTAGGGTTAGGGTAAGGTTGAGCGTGAGGTTGAGGGCTAGGGTTAGGATTAGGTTTAGGTTGAGCCTGTCGGTGAGGGTGAGGGTGAAGGTTAATGTTTTGGTGAGGGTTAGGTTAAGGGATAGGGTGAGGGTTAAGTTTAGGGTGATGTTTAGGTTGAGAGTTGGGGTTAGGGTTAGGGTGAGTGTGAGGGTGACTGAGAGGGTTAGTATTAGGGTTAGGGTTAGGTTTAGGGTGAGGGTGAGTGTGAGGGTTAGGGTTCCAGTTATTGTTAGGCTTAAGTTTTAAGCGGAGGGTGAGAGAGTGAGTTTGAGGGTTAGGGTTATGTTGAGTGTGAGCATTAGGGTTAGGTTTAGGGTGAGGGTGAGGTTGAGGGTTAGGGTGAGAGTTAGGGTTTGGGTTAGGGTGAGGATTAGATGAGGGTGAGGGTTAGGGTTAGGGTGAGGGTTAGGATTAGGGTGAGGGTGGGGATTAGCGTTAGGGTGAGGGTTAGGGTTTTGGTGCGGAGTAGGGTGAGGGTTAATGTTAGGGTGATGTTTAGGGAGAGGGTGAGGGTTGGTTTGAGGGTTTGCGTTAGGTTTAGGGTGAGGTTGAGGGTGAGAGTGAGGCTTAGATTTAGGGTTAGGGTGAGGGTGTCTCTGAGGGTTAGGGTTAGGATTAGGCTTTAGGCTGTTGGTTAGGCTTAGGGTGAGGTTGAGGGATAGCGTTAGGGTTAGGGTTAATGATAGGGTGATATTTATGGTGAGGGTTAGTGTGAGAGTTAGTGTTAGGGTTAGGCTTAATGTTAGAGTGAGTGTAAGTGTTAGGTTGTGGGTTAGGGTTAGGGATAGGGTGAGGGTTGGGTCAGGGTTAGGGTGAGGGTAAGGTTTAATTTGAATGTTATGGTGAGTGTGAGGGTTAGGGTTAGGGTGAGTGTTAGGGTGAGGGTGAGGGTTCAGTTGAGGGTTTGGGTTAGGTTTAGGGTGAGGGTGAGGGTGAGGGTGAGACTTAGGGTTAGGTATAGGGTGACGTTGAGTGTGAGGATTAGGGATTGGGTTAGGCTTAGGTTTACGGTTAGGTTGAGGGTGACTGTGAGGGTGAGGGTTAGGGTTAGGATGAGGGTTAGGTTTAGGGTGATGGTTAGCGATAAGGGTAGGGTTAGGCTTAGGTTGGAGGTTAGGTTTACGGTGAGGGTTAGCGTTAGGGGTAGGGTTAGGTTGAGGGTGAGGGTGAGGGCTAGGTTTAGGATTAGGTTTCGGGTGAGGGTTATGGTCAGAGTGAGGGTTGGGGTAGGTATAGATTTACGGTGAGAGTAAGGGTTAGCGTGAGGTTTAGGGTGAATGTGAGGGTTAGAGTTAGCATTAGGATTAGGGTGACGTTTAGGATGAGGGTTAGGTTTAAGTTTAGGGTTAGGTTGAGGTGAGGGTGAGGGTGATTGTGAGGTTTATGGTTAGGGTGAGAGATAGGTTTAGCGTGAGGGTTAGGGTTAGGGTTAGGATTATTGTGAGGGTGAACTTGAGGGTGACATTGAGGCTTAGGTTGTGGGTGAGGGTGAGTGTGAGGGTTAGGCTTAGGGTTAGGCTTAGGGTTAGTGTGAGGGTGAAGTTGAGGGTTAGTGTTAGGAGAAGCGTTAGGTTTAAAGTTAGGCTGAGGGTGAGCGTGAGGGTGAGGGTGACAGTTAGGGTTAGGGTTAGGCTGAGGGTTAGGTTTAGTGTGAGGGTTAGGGTGAGGGTAAGGCTAAAGATTAGGGAGAGGGTGAGGGTTAGGTTTACGGTTAGGGTGAGGGTTAGTGTGAGGTTTAGGGTTAGGGTTATGGTTATCGTTAAGGTGAGGGTGAGGGTTAGGGTGAGGGTGAGGGTGAAGTTTAGTGTGAGGGTTAGGGTTAGGGTGAGGGTTATTGTTAGGGTTAGTGTTAGGGTTAGCATTAGGATGAGAGTTAGGGTGAGGGTAAGTGTTGGGGTGATGCTTAAGGTTTGGGTGAGGTTTAGGGTGAGTTTGAGGGTTAGTGTTAGGGTTAGGGTTATGTTGAGTTTAAGGGTTAGGTTGAGGGTTAATGTAAGGGTGAGGGTTAGGGTTAGCATTAGGGCTAGTGTGAGGTTTAGGGTGAGTGTTAGGGTTAGGTTAGGGTGAGGGTTAGTGTTAGGGTGAGGGTTAGGCTGAGGGTTAGGGTTGGGTTAGGGTGAGGGTTAGGTTGAGGGTGAGGGTGAGGGTTAGGGTTAGGATTGCGTTTATCGTGAGCCTGTGGGTAAGGGTGAGGGTGAGGGTTAGGGTTAGGGTGAGCGTTAGGCTAAGGGTTAGGGTGAGGGTTAGGTTTAGGGTGATGTTTAGGTTGAGGGTTTGGGTTAGGGTTAGGGTGAGTGTGAGGGTCAGTGAGAGGGTTAGGATTAGGGTTAGGGTTAGGTTTAGGGTGAGGGTGAGTGTGAGGTTAAGGGTTAGGGTTATTGTTAGGCTTAGGTTTATGCTGAGGGTGAGGGTGAGTGTGAGAGTTAGGGTTATGTTGAGTGTGAGCATTAGGGTTAGGTTTAGGGTGAGGGTGAGTTTGAGGGTTAGGGTGAAGGTTAGGGTTTGATTTACGGTGAGGATTAAATGAGGGTGAGGGTTAGGGTTAGGGTGAGGGTTAGGGTTAGGGTGAGGGTTGGTTTGAGGGTTTGCGTTAGGGTTAGGGTGAGGTTGAGGGTGAGGTTGAGGCTTAGAGTTAGGGTTAGGGTGAGGTTGTCTGTGAGGGTTGGGGTTAGGGTTAGGCTTTAGGCTGAGGTTTAGTTTCAGGGTGAGAGTGAGGGTGATGGTTAGGGTTAGGGTGAGGTTTAGGGTTAGGGTTAGGGTGAGTGTTAGGGATACTGTGAGGGTTAGCGTTCAGGTGAGGGTTAGGGTAACTGTGAGGGTTCATGTTAGGTTTAGGCTCTGTGTTAGGGTGAGGGTAAGGGTTAGGTTGAGGGTCAGGTTTAGGGTGAGGTTTAGGGTTAGTATGAGGGTTAAGGCTTGGGTGGGGTTAAGGGTGATGGTTAGGGTTAGGGTGATGTTTAGGGTGAGGGTGAGGGTTAGGGTGAGGGTGAGTGTGAGTATTCAGTTGTGGGTTTGGGTTAGATTTAGGGTGAGGTTGAGGCTTAGTGTTAGTTTTAGGGTAAGGGTGAGGGTGAGGTTTAGGGATAGGGTTAGGGTTAGGTTTAGGATTAGGCTGAGGGTGACTATGAGCTTGAGGTTTAGGGTTATGGTGAGCATTAGGTTTGGGGTTAGGGTGAGGGTAAGTGTTGGGGTGAGTGTTAGGGTTTGGGTGAGGGTTAGCGTTAGGTTTAGGGTTAGGGTTAGGTTGGAGGTTAGGGTTGGGTTGAGGGTTAATGTTAGGGGTAGGGTTAGGTTGAGCGTGAGAGTGAGTGTTAGGTTTAGGATTAGGTTTAAGGTGAGCCTGAGGGTGAGGGTGAGGGTTAGGGTTAGGGTGAGGGTTAGGCTAAGGGTTAGGGTGAGGGTTAGGTTTAGGGTGATGTTTAGGTTGAGGGTTTGGGTTAGGGTTAGGGTGAGTGTGAGAGTGAGTGAGAGGGTTAGGATTAGTGTTAGGGTTAGGTTTAGGGTGAGGGTGAGTGTGAGGGTTATGGTTTGGGTTATTGTTAGGCTTAGGTATAAGCTGAGGGTGAGGGTGAGAGTGAGGGTTAGGGTTATGTTGAGTGTGAGCATTAGGGTTAGTTTTAGGGTGAGGGTGAGGTTTAGGGTTAGGGTGAGGGTTAAGGTTTGGGTTATGGTGAGGGAGAGATGGGGGTGAGGGTTAGGGTTAGGGTTAGGGTGAGGGTGACGATTAGCGTTTGATGAGGGTTAGGGTTCTGGTGCGGATTAGGGTGAGGGTTAGGTTGAGTGTGATGTTTAGGGTGAGGGTGAGGGTTGGTTTGAGGTTTTGAGTTGGGTTTAGGGTGAGGTTGAGTGTGAGGGTGAGACTTAGAGTTAGGGTTAGGGTGAGGGTGACTGTGAGGGTTAGGGTTAGGTTTAGGCTTTAGGCTGAGGGTGAGGTTGAGGGTGATGGTTAGGGTTAGTTTGATGGTTAGGGTTAGGGTTAGGGTGATGGTTAGGGATAGTGTGAGGGTTAGGGTTAGGGTGAGGTTTAGGGTTACTCTGAGGGTTCATGTTAGGTTTAGGCTTAGTGTTAGGTTGAGGGTAATGGTTAGGTTGAGGGTCAGGTTTAGGGTGAGGTTTAGGGTTAGTATGAGGGTTAGGGCTAATGTGAGGGTAAGGGTGATGGTTAGGTTTAGGGTGATGTTTAGGGTGAGGGTGAGGCTTAGGGTGAGGGTGAGGGTGAGGGTTCATTTGAAGGTTTGTGTTAGGGTTAGGGTGAGGTTGAGACTTAGTGTTAGGTTTATGGTGAGGGTGAGTGTGAGTTTTAGGGATAGGGTTAGGCTTAGTTTTAGTGTTAGGCTGAGGGTGACTGTGAGCTTGAGGGTTAGTATAATGGTGAGCATTAGGGTTGGGGTTAGGGTGAGGATAAGTGTTGGGGTGAGTGTTAGCGTTTAGGTGAGTGTTAGCTTTAGGTTTAGGGTTAGGGTTAGGTTGGAGGTTAGGTTAAGGTGAGGGTTAGCGTTGGAGGTAGGGTTAGGTTGAGCGTGAGGGTGAGGGTTTGGGTTAGGATTAGGTTAAAGGTGAGCCTGAGGGTGAGGGTGAGGGTTAGGGTTAGAGTGAGGGTTAGGCTAAGGGTTAGGGTGAGGGTTAGGTTTAGGGTGATGTTTAGGTTGAGGGTTAGGGTTAGGTTGAGAGAGAGGGTGAGTGAGAAGGTTAGGTTTAGGGTTAGGATTAGGTTTAGGTTGAGGGTGAGTGTGAGGGTTTTGGTTAGGGTTATTGTTAGGCTTAGGTTTAAGCTGAGGGTGAGGGCTGAGTGTGAGGGTTAGGGTTATGTTGAATGTGAGCATTAGGGTTAGGATTATGGTGAGGGTGTCTTTGAGGGTTAGGGTGAGGGTTAGGGTTTGGGTTAGGGTGAGGGTTAGATGAGGGTGAGGGTTAGGGTTAGGGTGAGGGTGAGGGTTAGCGTTAGGGTGAAGGTTAGGGATAGTGTGAGGGTTAGGGTTCAGGTGAGGTTTAGGGTTACTGTGAGGGTTCATGTTAGGTTTAGCCTTAGTGTTATGGTGAGGGTCAGGTTTAGGTTGAGGGTCAGGTTTAAGTTTAGGGTTAGGTTTAGTATTAGGGTTAGGGCTAGTGTGAGGGTGAGGGTGAGGGTTAGGGTGAGGGTGAGGGTTAGGGTGAGGGTGAGGGTGAGGGTTCAGTTGAGGGTTTGGGTTGTGGTTAGGGTTAGGTTTAGGGTGAGGTTGAGTGTGAGGTTTAGGGATAGGGTTAGGCTTAGGTTTAGGGTTAGGCTGAGGGTGACTATGAGTTTGAGTGTTAGGGTTATGGTGAGCATTAGGGTTGGGGTTAGGGTGAGGGTAAGTGTTGGGGTGAGTGTTAGGGTTTGGTTGAGGGTTAGCATTAGGTTTAGGGTTAGGGTTAGGTTGGAGGTTAGGGTTAGGGTAAGGGTTAGCGTTAGGTGTAGGGTTAGGTTGAGGGTGAGGGTTAGGGTTAGGATTAGGTTTAAGGTGAGTCTGAGGGTGAGGGTGAGGGTTAGTGTTAGGGTGAGGGTTAGGCTAAGGGTTAGGGTGAGGGTTATGTTTAGGGTGATGTTTAGGTTGAGGGTTAGGGTTCGGGTTAGGGAGAGTTTGAGGGTGAGTGAGAGGGTTTTATTAGTATTAGGGTTTGGTTTAGGGTGAGGGTGAGTGTGATGGTTAGGGTTCGGGTTATTGATATGATTAGGTTTAAGCTGAGGGTTAGGGTGAGTGTGTGGGTTAGGGTTCTGTTGAGTGTGACCATTAGGGTTAGGTTTAGGATGAGGGGGTGGTTGAGGTTTAGGGTGAGGGTTAGGGTTTGTGTTAGGTGAGGGTTAGATGAGGGTGAGGGTTAGGGTTAGGGTGAGGGTTAGGGTTAGGTTGAGGGTGAGGATTAGCGTTAGGGTGAGGGTTAGGGTTCTGGTGTGGATTAGGGTGAGGGTTAGGGTTAGGGAGATGTTTAGGGTGAGGGTGAGGGTTGGTTTGAGGATTTGCATTTGGTTTAGTGTGAGGTTGAGCGTGACAGTGAGGCTTAGAGTTAGGGTTAGGGTGAGGGTGAGTGTAAGGGTTAGGGTTGGGGTTAGGATTTAGGCTGAGTGTTAGGCTGAGGGTGAGGGTGAGGGTGATGGTTAGGATTAGGGTGAGGGTTAGGGTTAGGGTTAATTTGAGGCTTAGGTATAGTGTGAGGGTTAGGGATAGGGTAAGGTTTAGGATTACTGTGAGGGTTCATGTTAGGTTTATGCTTAGTGTTAGGGTGAGGGTAAGTGTTAGGTTGAGGGTCTGGTTTAGGGAAAGGTTTAGGATTAGTATGAGGGTTAGGGATAATGTGAGGGTAAGGGTGAGCGTTAGGGTAAGGGAGATGTTTAGGGTGAGGGTGAGGGTTAGGGTGAGGGTGAGAGTGAGGGTTCAGTTGAGGGTTTGGGTTAGGGTTAGGGTGAGGTTGAGACTTAGGGTTAGGTTTAGGGGGGTGAGGGTGAGTGTGAGGTTTAGGGATAGGGTTAGGCTTAGGTTTAGGGTTAGGCTGAGGGTGACTGTGAGCGTGAGGGTTAGGGTTAGGGTGAGGTTTATGTTTAGGGTGAGTGTTAGCATTAGGGTAAGGGTTATCATTAGGTTGGAGGTTAGGATTAGGGGAGGGTTATCGTTAGGGGCAGGGTTAGGTTGATGGTTAGGGTGAAGGCTAGGGTTAGAATTAAGTTTAGGTTGAGCCTGTTGGTGAGGGTGAGGGTGAGGGTTAAGGTTATGGTGAGGGTTAGGCTAAGGGTTAGGGTGAGGGTTAGGTTTAGGGTGTTGTTTTGGTTGAGGGTTTGGGTTAGGGTTAGGGTGAGTGTGAGGGTGAGTAAGAGGGTTAGGATTAGTGTTAGGGTTAGGTTTAGGTTGAGGGTGAGTGTGAGGCTTAGGGTTCGGGTTACAGTTAGGCTTAGGTTTAAGCTGAGGGTGAGGGTGAGTGTGAGGGTTAGTGTTATGTTGAGTGTGAGCATTAGGGTTAGGTTTAGGGTGAGGGTGTGTTTGAGGGTTAGGGTGAGGTTTAGGGTTTGGTTTAGGGTGAGGGTTAGATGAGGGTGAGAGTTAGGATTACGGTGAGGTTTAGATGAGGTTGAGGGTTAGGTTGAGGGTGAGGATTAGCGTTAGGGTGAGGGTTAGGGTTTTGGTGCGGATTAGGGTGAGGGTTAATGTTAGGGTGATGTTTAGGGTGAGGGTGAGCGTTGGTTTGAGGGTTTGCGTTAGGTTTAGGGTGAGGTTGAGGGTGAGGGTGAGGCTTAGATTTAGGGTTAGGGTGAGGTTGTCTGTGAGGGTTAGGGTTAGGGTTAGGCTTTAGGGTGAGTGTTAGGCTGAGGGTGAGGGTGAGGGTTAGGGTTAGGGTTAGGGTTAATGAAAGGCTGATATTTAGGGTGAGGGTTAGTGTGAGAGTTAGTGTTAAGGTTAGGCTTAGTGGTAGAGTTAGTGTAATTGTTAGGTTGAGGGTTAGGGTTAGGAATAGGGTGAGGGTTGTGATGAGGGTTAGGGTGAGGTAAGGTTTAGGGTGAGGGTGAATGTTCAGTTGAGGTTTAGGGTTAGGTTGAGGGTGAGGGTGTTTGTGATGGTTCAGTTGAGGGTTTGGGTTAGAGTTAGGGTGAGGTTTAGGGTGAGGGTGAGACTTAGGGTTAGATTTAGGGTGATGGTGAGTGTGAGGTTTAGGGATAGGGTTAGGCTTAGGTTTAGGGTTAGGCTGAGGGTGACTGTGAGCGTGAGGGTTAGGGTTAGGGTGAGGGTTAGGTTTAGGGTGAGGGTTAGCGTTAGGGTTAGGGTTAGCGTTAGGTTGGAGGTTAGGTTTACGGTGAGGGTTAGCGTTAGGGGTATGGTAAGTTTGAGCGTGAGGTTGAGGGCTAGGGTTAGGATTAGGTTTAGGTTGAGCCTGTCGGTGAGGGTGAGGGTGAAGGTTAATGTTATGGTGAGGGTTAGGTTAAGGGTTAGGTTGAGGTTTAGGTTTAGAGTGATGTTTAGGTTGAGAGTTGGGGTTAGGGTTAGGGTGAGTGTGAGGGTGAGTGAGAGGGTTAGGATTAGGGTTAGGGTTAAGTTTAGGGTGAGGGTGAGTGTGAGTGTTAGGGTTCAGGTTATTGTTAGGCTTAAATTTTAAGCGGAGGGTGAGAAAGTGAGTGTGAGGGTTAGTGTTATGTTGAGTGTGAGCATTAGGGTTAGGTTTAGGGTGAGGGTGAGGTTGAGGGTTAGGGTGAGTGTTAGGGTTTGGGTTAGGGTGAGGGTTAGATGAGGGTGAGGTTTAGGGTTAGGGTGAGGGTTAGGGTTAGGGTGAGGATGAGGATTAGCGTTAGGGTGAGGGTTAGGTTTTTGGTGCGGAGTAGGGTGAGGGTTAATGTTAGGGTGATGTTTAGGGTGAGGGTGAGGGTTGGTTTGAGGGTTTGCGTCAGGTTTAGGTTGAGGTTGAGGGTGAGGGTGAGGCTTAGATTTAGGTTTAAGTTGAGGGTGACTCTGAGGGTTAGGGTTAGGGTTAGGCTTTAGGCTGATTGTTAGGCTGAGGGTGAGGGTTCGGGTGATGGTTAGGGTTAGGGTGAGGGTTAGGTTTAGGGTTAGGGTGATGATTAGGGATAGTGTGAGGTTTAGGGTTAGGGTGAGGTTTAGGGTTACTGTGAGGGTTCATGTTAGGTTTAGGCTGAGTGTTAGGGTGAGGGTAAGTGTTAGGATGAGGGTGAGGTTTATGTTGAGATTTAGGGTTAGTATGAGGGTTAGGGCTAAGTTGAGGGTAAGGGTGAGGGTTAGGGTTAGGGTGGTGTTTAGGGTGAGGTTGAGGGTTAGGGTGAGGGTGAGGGTTCAGTTGAGGGTTTGGGTTAGGGTTAGGGTGAGGTTGAGACTTAGGGTTAAGTTTAGGGTGAGGGTGAGTGTCAGGTTTAGGCATAGTGTTAGGCTTAGTTTTAGGGTTAGGCTGAGGGTGACTGTGAGCTTGAGGGTTAGTATTATGGTGAGCATTAGTGTTGGGGTTAGGGTGAGGGTAAGTGTTGGGGTGAGTGTTAAGGTTTGGGTGAGGGTTAGCATTAGGTTTAGGGATAGGGTTAGGTTGGAGTTTACGTTAGGGTGAGGGTTAGCATTAGACATAGGTTTAGGTTGAGCGTGAGAGTGAGGGTTAGGGTTAGGATTAGGTTTAAGGTGAGCCTGAGGGTGAGGGTGAGGGTGAGGGTTAGGGTTAGGGTGAGGGTTAGGCTAAGGGTTAGGGGGAGGGTTAGGTTTAGGGTGATGTTTAGGTTGAGGGTTAGGGTTAGGTTGAGGGTGAGGGTGAGTGAGAGAGTTAGGTTTATGGTTAGGATTAGGTTTAGGGTGAGGGTTAATGTGAGGGTTAGGGTTAGGTTTATTGTTAGGCTTAGGTTTAAGCTGAGGGTGAGGGTGAATGTGAGGGTTAGGGTTATGTTGAGTGTGAGCATTAGGGTTAGTTTTAGGTTGAGGGTGTGTTTGAGGGTTAGGGTTTGGGTTAGGGTGAGGGTTAGATGAGGGTGAGGGTTAGGGTTAAGGTGAGGGTTCGGGTTAGGGTGAGGTTGAGGGTTATCGTTAGGGTTAGGGTTAGGGTTATGGTGCAGATGTGGGTGAGTGTTGTTACCCTGATATTTATGGTGAGGGTGAGGGTTGGTTTGAGGGTTTGCGTTAGTTTTAGGTTGAGGTTGGGTGTGAGGGTGAGGATAAGGGTTGGTTTTAGGGTGAGGGTGATTCTGAGGGTTAGTGTTTGGGTTAGGCTTTAGGCTGTTGGTTAGGCTGAGGTTGAGGGTGAGAGTTAGTGTTAGGGTTAGGGTTAATTATAGAGTGATATTTAGGGTGAGGGTTAGTGTGAGAGTTAGTGTTAGGATTAGGTTTAGTGTTAGAGTGAGTGTAAGGGTTAGGTTGAGGGTTAGGTTTAGGAATAGGGTGAGGGTGGGAATGTGGGTTAGGGTGAGGGTATGGTTTAGGGTGAGGGTTATGGTGAGTGTGAGGGTTAGGTTTAGGGTTAGGGTGAGGGTGAGGGTGAGGGTGAGCGTTCAGTTGAGGGTTTTTGTTAGGGTTAGGGTGAGGTTGAGGGTGAGGGTGAGACTCAGGGTTCGGTTTAGGGTGATGGTGTGAGGATTAGGGATAGGGTTAGGCTTAGGTTTAGGGTTAGGCTGAAGGTGACTGTGAGCGTGAGGGTTAGGGTTAGGGTGTGGGTTACGTTTAGGGTGAGGGTTAGCGATAGGGTTAGGGTTAGGTTTAGGTTGGAGGTTATGTTTAGGGTGAGGGTTAGCGTTAGGGGTAGGGATAGGTTGAGGGGGAGGGGGAGGGTAGGGTTAGGATTAGGTTTAGGTTGATCCTGTGGGTGAGGGTGAGGGTGAGGTTTAGGGTTAGGGTGAGGGTTAGGCTAAGGTTTAGGGTGAGGGTTAGGTTTAAGGTGATGTTTAGGTTGAGAGTTTGGGTTAGGGTTAGGGTGAGTGTGACGGTGAGTGAGAGGGTTAGGATTAGGGTTAGGGTTAGGTTTAGAGTGAGGGTGAGTGTGAGGGTTAGGGTTCATGTTATTGTTAGGCTTAGGTTTAAGCTGAGGGTGAGGGTGAGTGTGAGGTTTAGGGTTATGTTGAGTGTGAGCATTAGGGTTAGGTTTAGGGTGAGGGTGAGGTTGAGGGTTAGGGTGAGGGTTAGGGTTTGGGTAGGTTGAGGGTTAGATGAGGGTGAGGGTTAGGGTTAGGGTGAGGGTTAGGCTTAGGGTGAGTGTGACGGTTAGCGTTACGGTGAGGGTTAGGTTTATGGTGCGGATTAGGGTGAGTGTTAGGGTTACGGTGATGTTTATGGTGAGGGTGAGGGTTGGTTTGAAGGTTTGCGTTAGGTTTAGGGTGAGGTTGGGGGTGAGGGTGAGGCTTAGAGTTAGGGTTAGGTTGAGGGTGACTCTGAGGGTTAGGGTTAGGGTTAGGCTTTAGGCTGAGGGTTAGGCTGAGGGTGAAGTTGAGGGATAGGGTTAGGGTTAGTGTTAATGATAGGGTGATATTTAGGGTGAGGGTTAGTGTGAGAGTTAGTGTTAGGGTTAGGCTTAGTGTTAGAGTGAGTGTAAGTGTTAGGTTGAGGGTTAGGTTTAGGGATAGGGTGAGGGTTGGGTCAGGGTTAGGGTGAGGGTAAGGTTTAATTTGAGGGTTATGGTGAGTGTGAGGGTTAGGGTGAGTGTTAGGGTGAGGGTGAGGGTTCAGTTGAGGGTTTGGGTTAGGGTTAGGGTGAGGTTGAGGGTGAGGGTGAGACTTAGGGTTAGGTTTAGGGTGACTGTGAGTGTGAGGATTAGGGATAGGGTTAGGCTTAGGTTTAGGGTTAGGCTGAGGGTGACTGTGAGGGTGAGGGTTAGGGTTAGGATGAGGGTCAGGTTTAGGGTGAGGGTTAGAGATTGGGTTAGGGTTAGGTTTAGGTTGGAGATTAGGTTTAGGGTGAGGCTTAGCATTAGGGGTAGGGTTAGGTTGAGGGTGAGTGTGAGGGCTAGGGTTAGGATTAGGTTTCAGGTGAGGGTTATGGTCAGAGTGAGGGTTAGGGTTAGGTTTAGATTTACGGTGAGAGTAAGGGTTAGCGTGAAGTTTAGGGTGAGTGTGAGGGTTAGAGTTCACATTAGGATTAGGGTGACGTTTAGGGTGAGGGTGAGGGTGAGGTTTAGGGTTAGGTTGAGGTGAGGGTGAGGGTGATTGTGAGGTTTATGGTTAGGGTGAGAGATAGGTTTAGCGTGAGGGTTAGGGTTAGGGTTAGGGTTATTGTGAGGGTGAGCATGAGGGTGACAGTGAGGCTTAGGTTGTGGGTGAGGGTGAGTGTGAGGGTTAGGGTTAGGGTTAGTGTGAGGGTGAAGTTGAGGGTTAGTGTTAGGAGTAGCGTTAGGTTTAAAGTTAGGCTGAGGGTGAGCATGAGTGTGAGGGTGACGGTTAGTGTTAGGGTTAGGCTGAGGGTTGGGTTTAGTGTGAGTGTTAGGGTGAGGGTAAGGCTAAAGTTTAGCGAGAGGGTGAGGGTTAGGTTTAGGGTTAGGGTGAGGGTTAGGGTGAGGTTTAGGGTTAGGTTGAGGGTTAGTGTGAGGGTGAGGGTTAGGGTTAGCATTAGGGCTAGTGTGAGGGTTAGGGTGAGTGTTAGGGTTAGGTTAGAGTGAGGGTTAAGGTTAGGGTGAGGGTTAGGCTGAGGGTTAGGGTTGGGTTAGGGTGAGGGTTAGATGAGTGTGAGGGTTAGGGTTAGGTTGATGGTTAGGGTTAGGATGAGGGTTATGGTTAGGATTAGGGTTAGCATTAGGGTTATTGTGAGGGTTAGGGTGAGTGTCAGGGTTAGGTTAGTGTGAGACTTAGGGTTAAGGTGAGGGTTAGGGTGAGGGTTATGTTTGGGTTAGGGTGAGGGTTAGATGAGGGTGAGGGTTAGGGTTAGGTTGAGGTTTAGGTTTAGGGTGAGGTTTATGGTTAGGATTAGGGTTAGGGTGAGGGCTATGGTGAGGGTGAGAGTTAGGGTGTAGGCTAGGGTGAGGGTGAGGGTTAGGGTTAGGGTGAGGGTTAGGGTGAGGTTAAGGTTAAAGGTTAGAGTGAGGGTGAGTGTTAGGGTTAGGGTTAGGGTGAGGTTTAGGGTTAGAGTTATGGTTAGGGTTAGGGTGAGGGTGAGCGTGAGTGTGACAGTGAGGCTTAGGGTCAGGGTGAGGGTGAGGGTGAGTGTGAGGCTTAGACTTAGGGTTGGTTTAGGATTAGGGTTAGTGTGAGGGTGAAGGTGAAGGTTAGTGTTAGGAATAGGGTTAGGTTTACAGTTAGGCTGAGGGTGAGGGTGACGGTTAGAGTTAGGGTTAGGTTGATGGTTAGGGTTTGTGTGAGGGTTAGGGTGAGCGTAATGTTAAAGGGTAGGGTGAAGGTGAGGGTTAGGCTTAGGGTTAGGGTGAGGGTTACGGTGAGGTTTAGGGTTAGGGTTACAGTTAGGTTTAGGTTGAGGGTGAGGGTTAGGTTGAGGGTAAGGGTGAGGTTAGGGTGAGGGTTAGGGTTAGGGTGAGGTTTAGGGTGAGTCTGAGTGTGAGTGATAGAGTGAGGGTTAGGGTTCGGGAAAGTATGAGGTTTAGGGTTTGGTTGAGTGTTAGGTTTGGGTGAGTGTTAGGGTGACGGTGAGGGTGAGGGTTCAGGTTGGGTTAAGGGTTAGAGTGAGGGGTAGGGTGAAGGGTAGGTTTAGTATTAGGGTTAGGGTGAGGGTTAGGGTTAGTGTAAGAGTTAGGGTTAGGGTGAGGTTTAGGGTTACTTTGAGGGTTTAGGCTTAGTGTTAGGGTTAGGGTTACGGTTAGGTTGAGGGTTAGGTTTAGGGTGAGGTTTAGGGTTAGTATGAGGGTGAGTGTAAGGGTGAGGGTTAGGGTTAGGGTGATGTTTAGGGTGAGGGTGAGGGTTAGGGTTAGGGTGAGTGTGAGGGTTAAGTTGAGTGTTTGGGTTAACGTTAGGGTGAGGTTGAGGGTGAGGGTGAGTCGTAGGTTTAGGTTTAGTGTGAGGGTGTGTTTGAGGGTTTGGTATGGGGTTAGGCTTAAGTTTAGGGTTAGGCTGAGGGTGACTGTGAGCGTGAGGGTTAGGGTTAGGGTGAGGTTTAGGGTTAGGGTGAAGGTAAGTGCTGGGGTGAGTGTTAGGGTTAGGGTGAGGGTTAGCGTTAGGGTTAGGGTGAGGGTTAGCGTTAGGTTGGAGTTTGGGGTTAGGGTGAGTGTTAGTGTTAGTGTTAGGGATAGGATTAGGTTGGAGTTTAGGGTTAGGATGTGTGTTAGCGTAAGGGGCAGGGTTAGGTTGAGGGTTAGGGTGAGTGTTAGGGTTAGGTTGAGGGTTAGGTTGAGGGTGAGGTTGAGGGTGAGGGTTCGGTTAAGGGTTTCGGTTAGGGTTAGAGTGAGGTTGAGGGTGAGTGAGAGGGTTAAGTTTATGGTTAGGATTAGGTTTAGGGTGAGGGTGAGTGTGAGGGTTAGGGTTAGGGTTATTTTTAGGCTTAGGTTTAAGCTGAGGGTGAGTGTGAGTGTGACCTTTATGGTTATGTTGAGTGTGATAATTAGGGTTAGGTTTAGGGTGAGGGTGAGGTTGAGGGTTAGGGTGAGGTTTAGGATGAGGGGTAGTGTGAGAGTTAGGTTTAGTGTTAGTGTTAGGGTTAGGGTTGGGGTTAGGGATAGGCTTAGTGTTAGGCAGAGGGTGAAGGTGAGAGTGAGGGTTAGGGTTTGGGTGAGGATGCGCTTTAGGTTTAGAGTTAGCATTAGGGTGAGGGTTAGTGTTAGGGTTAGGGTTAGTGTTACAATTAGGTTTAGGTTGAGAGTGAGTGTGAGGGTTAGGGTTAGGATTAGACTTAGGTTGAGGGTGAAAGTGAGGGTAAGGGTGAGGGTTAGGCTTAGGCTTAGGGATAGAGTAAGGTCTAAGATGAGGGTGAGGGTTAGTGTTAGGGTTGGGGTGAGGGTTAGGGTGAGTGTGAGGTTTACGGTGAGTCTTAGTCTTAGGCTTAGGCTTAGGCCGAGCATGAGTGTGAGGGAGAGGGTTAGGGTTAGGATGAGGGTTAGGGTTTTAGGGTTAGGGTGAGGGTGAGGATGAGGTTTAGGGTTAGGATTAGGGTTAAGTGAGGGCTAGAGTGAGGGTGAGGGTTCGGGTTAGCGTTAGGGTGAGGTTTAGGTTTAGGGTTAAGTTGAGGGTGAGGGTTAGGGTTAGGGTGAGGGTTAGGGTTAGGGTTAGGGTGAGGGTGAGGTTTAGGATTAAGTTTAGGGTTAGGGTTAGGTTTAGGATAAGGGTTACAGTGAGGTTGAGTGTGTGGATTAGGGTTAGGCTTAGGATTAGGCTGAGGGTGATAATGGGGATGAGAATTCGCTTATGAGTGATGGTTAGGGTTATGGTTAGGTTGAGGGATAGGATGAGGGTTAGGGTTAGGATTAGGGTTAGGGTGAGGGCTAGGATGAGGGTGATGTTTAGGGTTAGGGTTAGGCTTAGGCTTAGGGATAGGCTGAGGCTGAAGGTGAGGGTGAGTGTTAGGATGAGGATTACGGTTAGGGTGAGGGTTAGGGTAAGGGTGACAGTAAGGGTAAAGGTGAGGAATAGTCTGAGGGTGAGTGTTATGGTAATGGTGAAGGTTCAGGGTTAGGGTGAGGGTTAGGGTGAGGGTTAGGGTGAGGGTTAGGTTTAGCGTTAGTGTTACCGTTAGGGTGAGGGTTAGTGTGATGGTTTGGGTTAGGGTTAGGGTTACGATTAGGGTTAGGGTGAGGGTGAGTGTGAGGGTTAGGGTTAGTCTTAGGCTTATGCTTAAGCTTAGGCCCAGCTTGAGGTTGAGGGTGGGGGTTACGGTTAGGGTGAGTGTTAGGGTTAGGGTAATGGTTAGGGTTAGGGCAAGGTTGAGGGTTAGGGTTAGGGTTAGGGTGAGTTTTAAGTTTAGGGTGATGCTTAGGGTTAGTGTGAGGGTTAGTGTTCGGGTTAAGGTGAGTTTTAGTGTGAAGGTAAGTGTTAGGGTGAGGTTTAGGGTTAGGGTGAGGTTTAGGGTTAGATTTAGTGTAGGGTGAGGGTTAGGGTAATGGTTAGTGTTAGGGTTAGGGTTAGGTTTGGATTAGGGTTAAGGTGAGGGTGAGTGTCAGGGCTAGGGTTAGGGTTAGGGTTAGGATTAGAGTTATGGTGAGGGTGAGGTGAGGGTTAGGGTTAGGGTGAGGGTTGGGGTTAGGGTTAGAGTGAGGTTTAGGGTGAGGGTTAGGTTTAGGCTTAGGGTTAGGGTATGGACTTAGGTGAGGGTGAGGGTTACGTTCAGGGTTAGAGTGAGTGTTAGGGTGAGGGTCACGTTTAGGGTTAGTTTTAGGGTTAGGGTTGGGGTTAGGGATAGTCTTAGTGTTAGGCGGAGGGTGAGGGTGAGGGTGAGGGTTAGGGTTGGGGTTTGGGTGAGGTTTATGGTTAGTGTTAATGTTACGGTGAGGGTTAGTGTGAGGGTTAGGGTTAGGGTGACTGTTACTTTTAGGGTTAGGGTGAGGGTGAGTTTGAGGTTAAGGGTTAGTCTTCGTCTTAGGCTTAGGCTTAGTCCGAGCCTAAGGGAGAGGGTGAGGTTTAGGGTTAGGGTGAGGGTTAGGGTTAGGGTGAGGATTATGGACAGGGTGAGGGTTAGGGTCAGGGTTAGGGTTATTGTTAGGATTATCGTTAGGTTTAAAGTTACTGTGAGGTTGAGGGTTTGGGTTACGGTTAGGGTTAGAGTGAGGGTTAGGATGAGGGATAGGGTTAGGGTTAGGGTGAGGGTTAGGGTTAATGTGAGGGTTAGGGTTAGGGTGAGGTTTAGGGATACTGTGAGGGTTCATGTTAGGTTTAGGCTTAGTGTTAGGGTGAGTGTAAGGGTTAGGTTGAGTGTTAGGTTTAGGGTGAGGTTTAGGGTTAGTATGAGGGTTAGTGCTAGGGTGAGGGTAAGGGTGAGGGTTAGGATTAGGGTGATGTTTAGGGTGAGGGTGAGGGTTAGGGTGATTGTGATGGTGAGGGATAAGTTGAGGGTTTGGTTTAGGGTTAGGGTGAGGTTGAGGGTGAGGGTGAAACTTAAGGTTGGATTCAGGGTGACGGTAAGTGTGAGGATTAGGGATAGGGTTAGGCTTAGTTTTAGGGTTAGGCTGAGGGTGACTGTGAGCATGAGGGTTAGGGTTAGGGTTAGGTTGGGGGTTAGGTTTAGGGTGAGGTTTAGGGTTAGGTTGGAGGTTAGGTTTAGAGTGAGGGTTATCATTAGGGGTAGGGTTAGGTTGAGGGTGAGAGTGAGTGTTAGGTTTAGGAATAGGTTTAGTGTGAGCTTGTTGGTGAGGGTGAGGGTGAGGGTTAGGGTTAGGGTGAGGGTTAAGCTAAGGTTTAGGTTTAGGGTGATGTTTAGGTTGAGGGTTTGGGTTAGGGTTAGGGTGAGTCTGAGGGTGAGAGAGAGGGTTAGGATTAGGGTTAGGGTTAGGTTTAGGGTGTGGGTGAGTGTGAGGGTTAGGGTTATGGTTAATGTTTAGCTTAGGTTTAAGCTGAGGGTGAGGGTGAGTGTGAGGTTTAGGGCTATGTTGAATGTGAGCATTACTGTTAGTTTTAGGGTGAGGTTGAGGTTGAGGGTTAGGGAGAGGTTTAGGGTTTGGTTTAGGGTGAGGATTAGATGACGGTGAGGTTTAGGATTAGGGTGAGGGTTAGGGTTAGGGTGAGGGTGAGGTTTAGCGTTAGGGTGAGGGTTAGGGATTTGGTGCCGATTAGGTTGAGTGTTAGGGTTACGGTGATGTTTATGTTGAGGATGAGGGTTGGTTTGATGGTTTGCGTTAGGTTTAGGGTGAGATTGAGAGTGAGGGTGACGCTTAGGTTTATGGTTAGGGTGAGGGTGATTGTGAGGGTTAGGGTTAGGCTTTAGGCTGAGGGTTAGGCTGAGGGTGAGGGTGAGGGTGATGATTAGGTTTAGGGTGAGGGTTAGGGTTAGGGTTAGGGTGAGGGTTAGTCATAGTGTGAGGGTTAAGTTTAGTGTGAGGTTTAGGGTTACTGTAAGTGCTCATGTTAGGTTTAGCCTTAGTGTTAGGGTGAGGGTAAGGGTTAGGTTGAGGGTTAGGTTAGGGTGAGGTTTAGGGTTAGTATGAGGGTTAGGGCTAGGGTGAGGGTAATGGTGAGGGTTAGGGTTAGGGTGAGGGTGAGGGTTAGGGTGAGGGAGAAGGTGAGGGTGAGGGTTCAGTTGAATATTTGGGTTAGGTTTAGGGTGAGGTTGAGACTTAGGTTTAGGTTTAGGGTGAGGGTGAGGGTTAGGGTTAGGGTTAGTGTTATCGTTAGGGTTAGGGTTAGAATAACGGTGAGGGTGAGGATTAAGGTTAGGGTTAGGGTGAGTTTTAGGCTTAATGTTATTGATTGTGTTAGGGTTAGGTTTAGGGTGAGAGTTAGGAGGAGGGTTGGGGTTAGGGTTAGGGTTAGGATTAGGGTTAGGTTGAGGGTGATTGTGAGGTTTAGGGATAGGGTTAGGCTTTGGTTTAGGGTTAGGCTGAGGGTGACTGTGAGCTTGAGGGTTAGGGTTATGGTGAGCATTAGGTTTGGGGTTAGGGTGAGGGTAACGGTTAGGGTGAGTGTTAGGGTTTGGGTGAGGGTTAGCGTTAGGTTTAGGGTTAAGGTTAGGTTGGAGGTTAGTGTTAGGGTGAGGGTTAGCGTTAGGGGTAGGTTTAAGTTGAGGGTGAGGATGAAGGTTAGAGTTAGGATTAGGTTTAAGGTGAGCCTGAGGATGAGGGTGAGGGTGAGTGTTAGGGTTAGGGTGAGGGTTAGGCTAAGGTTTAGGGTGAGGGTTAGGTTTAGGGTGATGTTTAGGTTGAGCGTGAGGGTTAGGGTTAGGGTGAGGGTGAAGTTTCAGTTGAGGGTTTGTGTTAGGGTTAGGTTGAGTGTGAGGGTGTGTGAGTGGGTTAGGTTTAGGGTTAGGATTCGGTTTAGGGTGAGGTTGAGTGTGAGTGTTAGGGTTAGGTTTATTGTTAGGCTTAGGTTTAAGCTGATGGTGAGGGTGTGTGTGAGGTTTAGGGTTATGTTGAGTGTGAGAATTAGGTTTAGGATTAGGGTGAGGGTGTGGTTGAGGGTTAGGGTGAGGGTTAGGGTTTGGGTTAGGGTGAGGGTTAGATGAGGGTGAGGGTTAGGGTTAGGGTCAGGGTTAGGGTTAGGGTGAGGGTTCGGGTTATGGTGCGGATTAGGGTGAGTGTTAGGGTTACGGAGATGTTTATGTTGAGGGTGAGGGTTGGTTTGAGGATTTGTGTTAGGTTTAGGGTGAGGTTGAGCGTGTGGGTGACGCTTAGCGTTTAGCTTAGGGTGAGGGTGACTCTAAGGGTTAGGGTTAGGCTTAGGCTTTAGGCTGAGGGTTAGGCTGAGGGTGAGCGTGAGGGTTAGGGTCAGGGTGAGGGTTAGGTTTAGGGTTAATGATAGGGTGATATTTAGGGTGAGGGTTGGTGTGAGAGTTAGTGTTAGGGTTAGGTTTATTGTTAGAGTGAGTGTAAGGGTTAGGTTGAGGGTTAGGGTTAGTGATAGTGTGATGGTTGGGATGAGGGTTAGGGTGAGGGTAAGGTTAAGGGTGAGGGTTATGGTGGGTGTGAGGGTTAGGGTTAGGGTTAGGGTTAGGGTGAGGGTGAGGTTTAGGGTCCTGGTAAGGGCTAGGGTTAGGGTTAGGATGAGGGTTAGGGAGAGGGTTAGGATGAATGTTAGGGTGAGGGTGAGGGTTAGGGTTCAGGCTAGTGTTAGGGTGAGGGTTAGGGTTAGGGTTAGTTTTAGGTTGAGGGTGATGTTTAGGGCTATGGTAAGGGCTAGGGTTAGGGTTAGGATGAGGGTTAGGGAGAGGGTTAGGATGAGGGTTAGGTTGAGGGTTTGGTTTAGGGTTCGGGTTAGGGCTAGGGTGAGGGTGGGGGTGAGGATGAGAGTGAAGTTTAGGTTTAGAGTTAGGATGAGGGTGAAGTTTAGGGTTAGGATTAGGTTTAGGGTTAGTTTTAGGCTGAGGATGAGGCTGAGGGTGTGGGTGAGAATTAGGGTTAGGTTGAGAGTTAGGGTTAGGGTTAGGGTGAGGGTTTGGGATAGGGTTAAGTTTAGGATGAGAGTTAGTTTGAGGGGTATGGTTACGGTTAAGATGAGCGTTAGGGTTATGGTTATGGTTATGGTTAGGGTTAGGGTTAGGGTTAGGGTTAGTGATAGCTTTATGGTGAGAGTAAGGGTTAGCGTGAGGTTTAGGGTGAGTGTGAGAGTTAGAGTTAGCATCAGGTTTAGGGTGAGGTTTAGGGTGAGGTTTGGGTTAGGGTGAGGTGAGGGTGAGGGTGATTGTGAGGTTTATGGTTAGGGTGAGAGATAGGTTTAGCGTGAGGGTTAGGGTTAGGGTTACGGTGAGGGTGAGCCTGAGGGCTTAGGGTGTGGGGGAGGGTGAGTGTGAGGGTTAGGGTTAGGGTTAGGGTTAGTGTGAGGGTGAAGTTGAGGGTTAGTTTTAGGAGTAGCGTTAGGTTTAAAGTTAGGCTGAAGGTGAATGTGAGGGTGAGGGTGACGGTTAGGGTTAGGGTTAGGTATAGGCTGAGGGTTAGGGTTAGTGTGAGGGTTATTGTGAGGTTCAGGGTTAAGGTTAAGGTTAGGGTTACAGTGAGGGTTAGGGTTAGGGTTAGGGTTATTTTTAGTGTTAGGTTAGTGTTAAGTTTGCGGTGAGGGTGAGGCTGAGGGTGAAGTTTATGGTTAGGTTTAGGGTTAGGGTTTTTGTTAGGGTTAAGGTTAGTGTGAGGTTTATGGTGAGGGTTAGGGTTAGGGTTAGGATTAGAGTTATGGTGAGGGTGAGAGTGAGGGTTAGTGTTAGGGTGAGGGTTGGGTTTAGGGTTAGAGTGAGGCTAAGGGTGACGGTTAGGATTAGGCTTAGGGTTAGGGTATGGGCTAGGGTGAGGGTGAGGGTTAGGTTTAGGGTTAGTGTTAGGTTTAGGGTTGGGGTTAGGGATAGGCTTAGTATTAGGCGGAGGGTGAGGGTGAGGGTGAGGGTTATGGTTAGGGTGCGGGTGAGGTTTACAGTTAGTTTTAGCATAGGGTAAGGTTTAGTGTAAGGGTTAGGGTTAGGGTGAGTGTTACTGTTAGGGTTAGGGTGAGGGTGAGTGTGAGGGTAAGGGTTAGTCTTAGGCTTAGGCTTAGGTTTAGGCTGAGCCTAAGGGAGAGGGTGAGGGTTAGGATTAGAGTGAGGGTTATGGACAAGGTGAGGGTTAGCATTAGGGTTAGGGTTATTGGTAGGATTAGGTTTAGGTTGAAAGTTACTGTGAGGGTGAGTGTTAGGGTTAGGGATAGGGTGAGATTTAGGTTTAGGGATAGGGTTAGAGTTAGGGTTAGGGTAAGGGTCAGATTTGGGGTTAGAGTTAGGGTTAGTGTTAGGGTTAGGGTTAGGGTTAGGGTGAGGTTTAGGGTGAGGGTTAAGCTTAGGGTTAGGGTTAGGCTTAGGCTTAGGCTTAGGCTTAGGCTTAGGCTTAGGCCTAGCATGAGGGTGAGTTTTAGGTTTAGGTTTAGTGTGAGGGTTAGGGTTAGGGTGAAATTGAGTGTGAGGTTTAGGGTTAGTCTTAGGCTTAGGCTTAGGCCGAGCATATGAGTGAGGGTGAGGGTTAGGGTTAGGGTCAGGGTTAGGGTGAGGTTTAGTGTGAGTGTTAGGTTTAAGGTTAGTGTTAGGGTTAAGGTTGGGGTTAGGGATAGTCTTAGTGTTAAGTGGAGGGTGAGGTAGAGGGTGAGAGTTAGGGTTATGGTTAGGGTTAGGCTTAGGGTGTTAGGATTTGTTTGAGGGTTAGGATGAGGTTCAGGGTTAGGATTAGGGTTAGGGTGAGGGCTAGTGTGAGGGTGAGGATTAGGGTTAGTATTAGGGTGAAGTTAGGGTTAGGGTTAGGGTTAGGGTTACATTGAGGATGAGTTTTAGGGTTAGGGTGAGGGTTAGGGTTAGGGTTAGGGTGATGGTGAGGGTTAGAATTAGGGATATGGTTAGGGTTATTGTTAGTGTTATGGTTAGGGTTAAGCTTATTTTGAGGGTGAGGCTGAGGGTGAGCGTTAGGGTTAGGGTTAGGGTGACGTTTAGTGTTAGGGTTAGGGTTAGGGTTAGGAGGAGGGTTTGGTTTAAGGTGAGGGTGAGGGTAAGGGTTAGGGTTAGGGTTAGTGTTATCGTTATGTTTAGGGTTAGAATAACAGTGAGGGTGAGGATTAGGGTTAGGGTTAGGATGAGGTTAAGGGTTAGTGTTAGTGTTAGGGTTAGGGTTAGGGTTAGCGTTAGGGTGAGAGGTAGGAGGAGGGTTAGGGTTAGGCTTAGGGTTAGGATTAGGGTTAGGGTGAAGTTGAGGGTGTCGTTTAGGGTTACGGTTGGGGTTAGGCTTAGGGTTAGGCTGAGGGTGAGGCTGAGGTTGAGGGTGAGGGTTAGGCTTAGTGTTAGAGTTAGGGTTAGGGTAAGGGTGAGGGTTAAGTTTAGGGTTAGGATTAGCGTTAGGGTGAGTGTGAGGTTTAGGGTTAGTGTTAGGGTTAGGCCTAGGTTTAGGCTGAGGGTGAGTGTTAGGTTGTGGGTTAGGATTAGGTTTAGGGTTAAGGTATGGGCTAGGGTGAGTGTGAGGGTTAGGGTCAGGGTTAGGGTGAGGGTTAGTGTGAGGGTTAGGTTTAGGGTTAGTGTTAGGGTTAGGGTTGGGATTAGGGATAGTCTTGTTGTTAGGCGGAGGGTGAGGTTGAGGGTGAGGGTTAGGGTAAGGGTTAGGGTGAGGATGAGGTTTAGGGTTAGATTTAACATTAGGGTGAGGTTTAGTGTTAGAGTTAGGGTTAGTGTTAGAGTTAGGGTTAGGGTGAGGGTGAGTGTGAGGGTTAGGGTTATGTTTAGACTTAGGGTGAGGGTGAGGGTTAGGCTTAGGCGTAGGGTTAGAGTATGTGCTAGGGTGAGGGTGAGGGTTAGTGTTAGGTTTAGGGTGAGGGTTAGGGTGAGTGTGAGGTTTACAGTTAGTCTTAGTCTTAGGCTTAGGCTTAGGCCGAGCATGAGTGTGAGGGAGAGGGTTAGGGTTAGGAAGAGGGTTAGGGTTTTAGGGTTAGGGTGAGGGTTAGGATGAGGTTTAGGGTTAGGATTATTGTTAGTTTGAGGGCTAGAGTGAGGGTGAGGATCAGGGTTAGCGTTAGTGTGAGTTTTAGTGTTAGGGTTAGGATTACGTTGAGGGTGAGGGTTAGGGTTAAGGTGAGGGTTAAGTTTAGGCATAGGGTGAGGGTGAGGGTTAGGATTAGGTTTAGGGTTAGGGTTATTTTTAGTTTTATGGTTAGAGTTAAGTTCACAGTGAGGGTGAGGCTGAGGGTGAGGGTTAAGATTATGGTTAGGGTTAGGGTGTGGGTTAGGCTGAGGGTTAGGGTTAGGCTGAGGGTAAGTGTGGGGATGAGGATTAGCTTTTGAGTGATGGTTAGGGTTATGGTTAGGTTGAAGTTTGGGATTAGGATTAGGGTTAGGATTAGGGTTAGGGTGAGGGCTAGGATGAGGGTGAGGGTTAGGGTTAGGGTGAGTGTGAAGTTTCGGTTGAGTGTTTGGGTTAGGTTTAGGTTGAGGGTGAGAGTGAGTGAGAGGGTTAAGTTTAGGGTTAGGGTTAGGGTTAGGGTGAGTGTGACGGTGAGTGAGAGGGTTAGGATTAGGGTTAGGGTTAGGTTTAGGGTGAGGGTGAGTGTGAGGGTTAGGGTTCGTGTTATTGTTAGGCTTAGGTTTAAGCTGAGGGTGAGGGTGAGTGTGAGGTTTAGGGTTATGTTGAGTGTGAGCATTAGGGTTAAGTTTGGGGTGAGGTTGTGGTTGAGTGTTAGGGTGAAGGTTAGGGTGAGGGTTAGGGTGAGGGTTAGATGAGGGTGAGGGTTAGGGTTAGGATGAGTGTGAGGGTTAGCGTTAGGGTGAGGGTTAGGGATAGTGTGAGGGTTAGGGTTAGGCTGAGGTTTAGGGTTACTGTGAGGGTTCATGTTAGGTTTAGCCTTAGTGTTAGGGTGAGGGTAAGCGTTAGGTTGAGGGTTAGGTTAGGGTGAGGTTTAGGGTTAGTATGAGGGTTAGGGCTAGGGTGAAGGTAAGGGTGAGGGTTAGGGTTAGGGTGATGTTTAGGGTGAGGGTGAGGGTTAGGGTGAGGGTGAAGGTGAGGATTCAGTTGAGGGTTTGTGTTAGGGTTATGGTGATTTTGAGACTTAGGTTTAGGGTGAGGATGAGTTTTAGGGTTAGGGTTAGGGTTAGTGTTATCGTTAGGGTTAGACTTAGAATAAGGGTGAGGGTGAGGATTAGTTTAGGGTTAGGGTGAGTTTTAGGATAATGTTAGTGATAGTGTTAGGGTGAGAGTTGGGAGGAGCGTTAGGGTTAGGGATAGGTTTACGATTAGGGTTAGGTTGAGGGTGAATGTGAGGTTTAGGGATAGGGTTAGGCTTAGTTTTAGGGTTAGGCTGAGGGTGATTGTGAGCTTGAGGGTTAGGGTTATGGTGAGAATTAGGTTTGGGGTCAGGGTGAGCGTAAGGGTTGGGGTGAGTGTTAGGGTTTGGGTGAGGGTTAGGGTTCGGGTTAAGGTTAGGGTTAGGTTGGAGGTTAGTGTTAGGGTGAGGGTTAGCGTTAGGGGTAGGGTTAGGTTGAGGGTGAGGGTGAGGGTTAGGGTTAGGATTAGGATTAAGGTGAGCCTGAGGATGAAGGTGAGTGTGAGGGTTAGGTTTAGGGTGAGGGTTAAGCTAAGGGTTAGGGTGAGTGTTAGGTTTAGGGTGATGTTTAGGTTGAGGGTGAGGGTTAGGGTTAGGGTGAGGGTGAAGGTTCGGTTGAGGGTTTGTGTTAGGTTTAGGTTGAGTGTGACGGTGAATGAGAGTGTTAGGTTTAGGGTTAGTATTAGGTTTAGGGTGAGGGTGAGTGTGAGGGTTAGGGTTAGGTTTATTGTTAGGCTTAGATTTAAGCTGAGGGTGATGGTGAGTGTGAGGTTTAGGGTTATGTTGAGTGTGAACATTAGGGTTAGGTTTAGGGTGAGGGTGTGGTTGACGGTTAGGGTGAGGGTTAGGGTTTGTTTTAGGGTGAGGGATAGATGAGGGTCAGGGTTAGGATTAGGGTGACGGTTAGGTTTAGGGTTAGGGTGAGGGTTAGCGTTAGGGTGAGGGTTCGGGTTATGGTGCGGATTAGGGTGAGTGTTAGAGTAACGGTGATATTTATGGTGAGGGTGAGGGTTTGTTTGAGGGTTTGCTTTAGGTTTAGGGTGAGGTTGAGGGTGAGGGTGAGGCTTAGGGTTAGGGTGAGGGTGAGGGTGACTCTTAGAGTTAGTGTTAGGGTTAGGCTTTAGGCTGAGTTTTAGGCTGAGGGTGAGGGTGAGGGTTACGGTTAGGGTGAGTGTTAGGATTAGGGTTAATGATAGGGTGATATTTAGGGTGAGGGTTAGTGTGAGAGTTAGTGTTAGGGTTAGGCTTAGTGTTAGAGTGAGTGTAAGGGTTAGGTTGAGGGTTAGGTTTAGGGATATGTTGAGGGTTGGGTGAGGGTTAGGGTGAGGGTAAGGTTTAGGGTGAGGGTTATGGTGAGTGTGAGATCTAGAGTTAGGGTTAGGGTTTGGGTGAAGGTGAGATTTAGGGTTATGATAAGGGTTAGGGTTAGGGTAAGGATGAGGGTTTGGGAGAGGGTTAGGAAGAGGGTTAGGGTGAGGGTTCGTGTTAGGGTTCGGGTTAGGGTTTGGGTGAGGTTTGAAGTTTAGGTTGAGAGTGAAGTTTAGGGTTACAGTTAGGATGAGGGTGAGGATTAGTTTAAGATTAGGGTTAGGGTTAAGTTTAGTCTGAAGATGAGTCTGAGAGTGTGGGTGAGGATTACGGTTAGGTTGAGTGCTATGGTTACGGTTAGGGTGAGGGTTAGTGTTAGGGTTAAGTTTAGGATGAGAGTTAGTTTGAGGGGTAAGGTTATGGTTAGGATGAGCGTTAGGGTTAACGTTAGGGTTGGGGATAACATTAGGGTTAGGGTGAGGTTTAGGATGAGGGTTAGGGTTAGGTTTAAGGTTAGGGTCAGGGTTCGGGTGAAGGTTATGGTTAAGGTTAGGGTTAGGGTGAGAGTTAGGGTCAGGGTGAGGGTTAGGGTTAGGGTTAGATTTATGGTGAGAGTTAGGGTTAACGTGAGGTTTAGGATGAGTGTGAGGGTTACAGTTAGCATTAGGGTTAGGGTGAGGTTTAGGGTGAGGGTTAGGATTATGTTTAGGTTTTGGGTGAGGTGAGGGTGAGGGTGATTGTGAGGTTTATGGTTAGGGTGAGAGATAGGTTTAGTGTGAGGGTGAGGGTTAGTTTTAGGGTGAGGGTGAGCGTGATGGTGACAGTGAGGCTTAGGGTGTTGGTGAGGGTGAGTGTGAGGGTTAGGGTTAGGGTTTGGGTTAGTGTTAGGGTGAGGGTGAAGTTGAGGGTTAGTTTTAGGAGTAGCGTTAGGTTTCAATTTAGACTGAGGTTGAGCGTGAGGGTGAGGGTGACGGTTAGGGTTAGGGTTAGGTTGAGGGTTAGGGTTATTGTGAGGGTTATGGTGAGGGTAAGGCTAAAGGTTAAGGTTAGGGTTACAGTGAGGGTTAGGGTTAGGGTTAGGGTTATTGTTAGTGTTAGGTTAGTGTTAATTTTGCGGTGAGGGTGAGGCTGAGGGTGAGGTTTATGGTTAGGTTTAGGGTTAGGGTTAGGGTTAGGGTTAGGATTAGGCTTATGGTTAAGTTATGGGCTAGGGTGAGGGTGAGGGTTAGGGTGAGAGTTAGGTTTCGGGTTAGTTTTAAGTTTAGGGTTGGGGTTAGGGATAGGCTTAGTGTTAGGCGGAGGGTGAGGGTGAGGGTGAGGGTTAGGGTTAGGGAGAGTGTTACTGTTAGAGTTAGTGTGAGGGTGAGTGTGAGGGTAAGGTTTGTCTTAGGCTTAGGCTTAGTTTTAGGCTGAGCCTAAGGGTGAGGGTGAGGGTTAGGGTTAGGTTGAGGGTTATGGACAGGGTGAGGGTTAGCGTTAGGGTTAGGGTTATTGGTAGGATTAGGTTAGGTTGTAAGTTACTGTGAGGGTGAGTGTAAGGGTTAGGATTAGGGTGAAATTTAGGTTTAGTGATAGGGTTAGAGTTATGGTTAGGGTAAGGGTGAGGTTTAGGGTTAGAGTTAGGTTTAGTGTTAGGGTTAGGTTTAGGGTTAGGATGAGTGTGAGGGTGACAGTGAGGCTTAGGGTGTGGGTGAGGGTGAGTGTGAGTGTTAGGCTTAGGGTTAGGGTTAGGTTTAGTGTGAGGGTGAAGTTGAGGGTTAGTGTTAGGAGTAACGTTAGGTTTAAAGTTAGGCTGAGGGTGAGCGTGAGTGTGAGAGTGACGGTTAGGGTTAGGTTTAGGTTGAGGGTTAGGGTTATTGTGAGGGTTATGGTGAGGGAAAGTCTAAAGGTTAAGGTTACAGTGAGGGTTAGGGTTAGGATTAGGGTTATTGCTAGTGTTAGGTTAGTGTTAATTTTGCGGTGAGGGTGAGGCTGAGGGTGAGGTTTATGGTTAGGTTTAGGGTTAGGGTTAGGGTTAGGGTTAGGATTAGGCTTAGGGTTAAGATATGGGCTAGGGGAGGGTGAGGGTTAGGGTGAGGGTTAGGTTTCGGGTTATTGTTAAGTTTAAGGTTGGGGTTAGGGATAGGCTTAGTGTTAGGCAGAGGGGGAGGGTGATTGTGAGGATTAGGGTTAGGGAGAGTGTTACTGTTAGGGTTAGGGTGAGGGTGAGTGTGAGGGTAAGGTTTAGTCTTAGTCTTAGGCTTAGGTTTAGGCTGAGCCTAAGGGTGAGGGTGAGGGTTAGGGTTAGGGTGAGGGTTATGGACAGGGTGAGGGTTAGCGTTAGGGTTAGGGTTATTGGTAGGATTAAGGTTAGGTTGAAAGTTACTGTGAGGGTGAGGGTTAGGGTTAGGGTTAGGGTGAAGTTTAGGTTTAGGGATAGGGTTAGAGTTAGGGTTAGGGTAAGGGTGAGGTTTAGGTTTAGAGTTAGGTTTAGTGTTAGGGTTAGGGTTAGGGTGAGGATGAGTGTGATGGTGAGAGTGAGGCTTAGGTGTGGGTGAGGGTGAGTGTGAGGGTTAGGCTTAGGGTTAGGTTTAGTGTTAGTGTGAGGGTGAAGTTGAGGGTTAGTGTTAGGAGCAGCGTTAGTTTTAAAGTTAGGCTGAGTGTGAGCGTGAGGGTGAGAGTGAGGGTTAGGATTAGAGTTAGGTTGAGGGTTAGGGTTATTGTGAGGGTTATGGTGAGGGTAAGGCTAAAGGTTAAGGTTAGGGTTACAGTGAGGGTTAGGGTTAGGGTTATTGTTAGTGTTAGGTTAGTGTTAAGTTTACAGTGAGGGTGAGGCTGAGGGTGAGGTTTATGGTTAGGTTTAGGGTTAGGTTTAGTGTTAGGGTTAGGGTTAGGCATAGGGTTAGGGTATCGGCTAGGGTGAGGTTGAGGGTTAGGATGAGGGTTAGGCTTAGCGTTAGTGTTAAGTTTAGGGTTGGGGTTAGGGATAGGATTAGTTTTAGGCGGAAGGTGAGGGTGAGGGTGAGGGTTAGGGTTAGGTTGAGGGTTATGTTTAATGTGACAGTTAGGGTTAGGGTTAGGGTTAGTGTGAGGTTAGGTGGGGCTTAGGGTGAGAGTGGGGATTAGGGTTAGCTTTAGTGTTAGGGTGAGGGTTAGGGTGAGGGTTAGGATGAGGGTGAGGCTTAGGTTGAGGGTGAGGGTTAGAGTTAGGTTTAAGTGAGGGTTAGGGTTATGGTGAGGTTTAGGATTAGGTTTAGGGTGAGGGTTAGGGTTCAGGTGAGCTTGAGTGTTAGGGTGTGGGTGATGGTTAGGGTTAGATTGAGAGTTAAGGTGACAGTTAGGTTAGGGTGAGGGTGAGAGTTACGGTTAAGGTGAGCATTAGGGTGAGGGTTAGGATTAGGGTATGTGTGAGGATTAGGGTTAGGGTTAGGGTTATGGTGATGGTAATGGTTAAGGTGAGGTTTAGGGTGAGGTTGAGGGTGAGGGTTAGTGTTAGTTTTATGGTTAGGGTGATGTTACGGTGAGGTTTAGGCTTATGGTGAGGGTGAGGATTAGGGTTAGGGTTAGGGTGAGGGTTGGAGTTAGTGTGAGTGTTCGGGATAGGGTTGGGTTTAGGGTGAGGGTCAGGGTTATGGTGAGGTTTAGAGTTAGGTTGAGGGTGAGGGTGAGGTTTAGGGTTAGGATTAGGGTTAGGGTTAGGGTTAGGCTGAGGGTGAGTCTGAGGGTGAGGGATAGGGATAGGTTGAGGATTAGGGTTAGTGTAAGGGTCAGGTTGAGGCTTAGGGTTAGAATTAGGAAAAGGGTTTGGTTGAGGGTTAGGGTTAGGGTGAGGGTGAGTGTTAGGGTTAGTGTGGGGGTTAGGGTGAGGGTTAGTTTGAGAGGTAGGTTTAGGGATAGGGTTAGGGTGAGTTTTAGGTTTAGTGTGAGGGTTAAGGTTAGGTTTAGGGTGAGGGTTAAGTTGAGCATTAGAGTGAGGGTTAGGGTTAGGTTTAGGGTTAGGGTGAGGGTTAGGGTGAGGTTTAGTGTTAGTGTTAGGGTTAGGGTTAGTGTGAGCGTTAGGGGGAGGTTTAGGGTTAGAGTGAGGGTTAGGGAGAGGTTGAGGGTTAGGGATAGTGTAAGGGTTAGGATTAGGTTTACAGTTAAGGTTAGGGTTAGGTTTGGGATTAGGTTGAGGGTGAGGGTTATGGTTATCCTTACGGTTAGGGTTAGGTTTAGGGTGAGGGTTAGGGATAGGGTTAGGGTTAGGATGAGGGTGAGGGTGAGGGTTAGGGTTAGGTTTAGGGTGAGGGTTAGGATTAAGGTGAGGGTTAAGGTTAGGGTGACGGTGAGGGTAAGGGTTAGGGTGAGGGCTAGGTTTAGGGTTAGGGTTAGGTTGAGGTTAAGGTTTAGGGTGAGTGTGAGGTTGAGGGTTTGGTTTAGGATGAGGCTTAGGTTTAGGGTTAGGCTTTGGGTGAGGGTGAGGTTGAGGGTAAGAGTTAGGTTTAGCGTGAGGGTTAGTGTTATGGTTAGGGTTACGGTGAGGGTGAGGGTTTGGGTGATGGTAAGGGTGAGGGTGAGGTTGAGGGTTAGGTATAGAGTGAGGGTTAGGGTTATGATTAAAATGAGGGTGAGGTTTAGGGTGAGTGTTAGGGTGAGTTGAGGTTTAGGGTTTGCATTAGGATAAGGGTTAGGGTTAGGTGAGTTTTAGCGTTAGGATTAGGGTGAGGGTGAGGTTGAGGATGAGTGTTAGGTTTAGGCTGAAGTGTAGGGTTAGGGTTAGGGATAGGGTAAGGATTAGGGTTAGGGTTAAGTTTAGGGTGAGTGTTATGCTGAAGGGTAGGTTTCGGGTTAGGGTGAGGGTTAGGGTTAGGGTTAGGGTTAGGGTTAGCGTTAGGGTGAGGTTGAGGTTGAGGGTAAGGTTTAGGGGTGATGGTTAGGGTGAGGTTGAGGTTTAGGGTTAGCATTAGGTTTAGAGTTAGCCTTAGGCTAAGTTTTAGGGTTAGGATTAGGGTTGGGGTGTGGGTGAGGGCTAGTGTTAGCAATAGGGTTAGGTTTAGGATTAGGGTTAGTGTGAGGGTTAGGGATAGGCTTATGGTAAGGATGAGGGTAAGGGTTAGGGTTATGGTGAGGGTGAGGGTGAGGGTTAGGGTTAGGGTTAGTTTTAGCGTGAGGGCTAGGGTGAGGTTGAGGGTTTGGTTGAGGGATATTGTGAGGGTATTAGTTTCGGTTAGGAAAAGGTTAGAGTTAGGGTTAGGGTGAGGATTTGGGTGAGGCTGAGGTTTAAGTTGAGGATTAGGGTTAGGGTGAGGATTAGGGTTAGGGTTAGGTTAAGGGTGAGAATTAGGGTGATGTTTAGGGTGAGGGTAAGGTTTAGGGCGTGGGTGAGGGTGAGGGTGAGGGTTAGGGTGTAGGTGAGGGTTATGGTTAGGGTGAGGGCTAGGGTTAGGGTTATGGTTAGGGTGAGGTTTAGGTTTAGCGTGAGGGTGAGGGTGAAGGTTAGGTATAGGATTACGCTTGGGTGTAGGGTTAGGCTTAGTGTGAGGGTCAGAGTTAGGGTTTAGGGTCAGGTTTAGGGTTATGGTTCGGGTTAGGGCTAGGGTGAGGGTTAGGGTTAGGGTGAGGTTTAGGGTGAGGTGAGGGTTAGGATTGGGATTACGGTTAGTTTTAGGGTGAGGGTAAGTGATAGGGTTAGGGTTAGTCTGAGGGTGAGGGTTAGGGTTAGGTTTAGAGTTAGGGTGAGGGTGAGGGTTAGGGTTAGGTTTTGTATTAGGTTTAGGGTTAGTGTAAGGCTGAGGGTGAGGTTGAGGGTGAGGGTGACGGTTAGGGTGAGGGTTAGGTTTAGGGTTAGGTTTAGGATGAGGGTTAGGCTGAGCGTTAGGGTTATTGTTCGGGAAAGGATAAGTGTTAGGGTGGGAGTGAGGTTTAGGGTTAGGCTTAGGGTTAGGGTGACGGTTAGTGTGAGGTTTAGTGTTTGGTTTAGGTTTAGGGTTAGTGTGAGTGTTAGCGTTAGGGTAAGGGTTAGTATGAGTGTTAGGGTGATGGTGAGGGATAGGGTTAAGGTGAGGGTAAGGGTTAGGGCGAGTTTTAGGGTGAGGCTGAGGGTTAATGTAGCATTAGGTGTAAGGTGAGGGTGAGGGTGATGGTGAGGCTTAGCATAAGTGTTAGGGATTGGGTGACTATTAGGGTTAGGGTTAGGTTTAGGGTGACGCTTATGCTAAGGGGTAGGGTTAGGGTTAGTGTTAGGGTGAGGGTTAGGGTGTGGGTTAATGTTAGGGTTAGGGTGAGGTTGAGGGTGAGGGTAAGGGTTAGGGTGAGGGTTATGGTGAGGTTGAGGTTAAGGGTTAGCATTAGGGTTAGGGTTAGGGTTAAGATTAGTGTTAGGGTGAGGGTGAGGGCTAGTGTAACCATTAGGGTTAGGATTAGGGTTAAGGTGAGGGTGAGGTTTAGGGTGAGGGAGAGGGTTAGTTTGAGGGTTAGGGTGAGGGTGAGGTATTTGGTTAGGAAAGGCTTAGGGTTAGGGTTAGGGTGAGGATTAGGGAGAGTGTGAGGTTTAAGTTGAGGATTAGGGTTAGGGTGAGGATTGGGGTTAAGGTTAGGGTTTGGGTTAGGGTTAGGGTGATGTTTAGGGTGAGGGTGATGGTTAGGGTGAGGGTGAGGCTGAGAGTGTGGGTGAGGGTGTAGGTGAGGGTTAGGGTGATGTTGATGGTTGGGGTGATGGTGAGAGTTAGGGTAAAGGTGAGGGTGAGGGTTCGGTTAGGGTTAGGGTGAGGGTTAGGGTTAGGGTTAGGGTTAGTGTGAGGATACGGGTTAGGGCGAAGGTGAGGGTTAGGGTTAGCGTTAGGGTTAGGGTTAGGTTTAGGATGAGGGTTAAGGTGAGGTTTAGGGTTAGTATGAGGTTGAGGGTTAGAGTTAGGTTTAGGGTGAGGGTTAGGGTTAGGGTTAGGGTTAGAGTGAGGGTTAGTGTGAGGGTTAGGGTTAGGATGAGGGTTAGGCTGAGAGTTAAGTTTTGGGTTAGGGTGAGGGTGAGGTTAGGTTTTGGATTAGGGTTAAGGTTAGGGATAGGGTTATGATTAGTGTGAGGGTTTTGGTTAGGTTTAGGTTTAGAGTTAGGGTGAGGGTTAGGGTTAGTGTTTGGATTAGTGTTAGGATTAGGGTTAGGCTGAGGGTGAGGTTGAGGGTGAGGGTGAGGGTTAGGGTTAATGTGAGGTTTAGGGTTAGGATTAGCTTTAAGGTTAGGCTGAGGGTTAGGTTTAGGTTTAGGGTTAGAATGAGGGTTAGGCTGAGGGTTAGGTTTAGGTTTCAGGTGAGGGTAAGGGTTAGGGTGAGTTTTAGGGTGAAGGTGAGGGTTAGGTTAAGGCTTAGGGTTAGGGTGAGGGTTAGGGTTAGGTTAAGGGTGAGGGTGAGGTTTCGGGTGACGGTGAGGGTGAGGGTTAGGGTTAGGTGAGGGTTAGGGATAGGGTTGGGGTTAGGTTGAAGTTTAGGGTTAGGGTTAGGGTTAGAGTTAGGGTGAGGGTGAGTGTGAGGTTTAGGGTTAGGTTAGGGTTAGGCTGAGGGTTAGGGTGAGGGTGTGGGTGAGGTTTAGGGTTAGGATGAGGGTTAGATTTTGGGTTAGGGTTAGGGTTGGGTTGAGGGTTAGGTTTAGGGTTAGGAAGTGGGTTTGGCTGAGGGTTATGTTTATGGTTAGGGTGAGGTTTAGGGTTAGTGTGAGGTTTAGGATGAGTGTTAGGGTGATGGTGAGGGATAGGTTTAAGGTGAGGGTAAGGGTTAGGGCGAGTTTTAGGGTGAGGCTGAGGGTTAATGTAGCATTAGGTGTAAGGTGAGGGTGAGGGTGATGGTGAGGCTTAGCATAAGTGTTAGGGATTGGGTGACTATTAGGGTTAGGGTTAGGTTTAGGGTGACGCTTATGCTAAGGGGTAGGGTTAGGGTTAGTGTTAGGGTGAGGGTTAGGGTGTGGGTTAATGTTAGGGTTAGGGTTAGGGTGAGGTTGAGGGTGAGGGTAAGGGTTAGAGTGAGGGTTATGGTGAGGTTGAGGTTAAGGGTTAGCATTAGGGTTAGGGTTAGGGTTAAGATTAGGGTTAGGGTGAGGTGAGGGCTAGTGTTACCATTAGGGTTAGGATTAGGGTTAAGGTGAGGGTGAGGTTTAGGGTGAGGGAGAGGGTTAGTTTGAGGGTTAGGGTGAGGGTGAGGTATTTGGTTAGGAAAGGCTTAGGGTTAGGGTTAGGGTGAGGATTAGGGAGAGTGTGAGGTTTAAGTTGAGGATTAGGGTTAGGGTGAAGATTGGGGTTAAGGTTAGGGTTTGGGTTAGGGTTAGGGTGATGTTTAGGGTGAGGGTGATGGTTAGGGTGAGGGTGAGGCTGAGAGTGCGGGTGAGGGTGTAGGTGAGGGTTAGGGTGATGTTGATGGTTGGGGTGATGGTGAGGGTTAGGGTAAAGGTGAGGGTGAGGGTTCGGTTAGGGTTAGGGTGAGGTTTAGGGTTAGGGTTAGGGTTAGTGTGAGGATACGGGTTAGGGCGAGGGTTAGGGTGAGAGTGAGGGTTAGGGTTAGCGTTAGGGTTAGGGTTAGGTTTAGGATGAGGGTTAAGGTGAGGTTTAGGGTTAGTATGAGGGTGAGGGTTAGAGTTAGGTTTAGGGTGAGGGTTAGGGTTAGGGTTAGGGTTAGAGTGAGGGTTAGTGTGAGGGTTAGGGTTAGGATGAGGGTTAGGCTGAGAGTTAAGTTTTGGGTTAGGGTGAGGGTGAGGGTTAGGTTTTGGATTAGGGTTAGGGTTAGGGATAGGGTTATGATTAGTGTGAGGGTTTTGGTTAGGTTTAGGTTTAGAGTTAGGGTGAGGGTTAGGGTTAGTGTTTGGATTAGTGTTAGGATTAGGGTTAGGCTGAGGGTGAGGTTGAGGGTGAGGGTGAGGGTTAGGGTTAATGTGAGGTTTAGGGTTAGGATCAGCTTTAAGGTTAGGGTGAGGGTTAGGTTTAGGTTTAGGGTTAGAATGAGGGTTAGGCTGAGGGTTAGGTTTAGGTTTGAGGTGAGGGTAAGGGTTAGGGTGAGTTTTAGGGTGAAGGTGAGGGTTAGGTTAAGGCTTAGGCTTAGGGTGAGGGTTAGGGTTAGGGTTAGGGTGAGGGTGAGGTTTAGGGTGACGGTGAGGGTGAGGGTGAGGGTTAGGTTTAGGTGAGGGTTAGGGATAGAGTTGGGGTTAGGTTGAAGTTTAGGGTTAGGGTTAGGGTTAGAGTTAGGGTGAGGGTGAGTGTGAGGTTTAGGGTTAGGTTTAGGGTTAGGTTAGGGTTAGGCTGAGGGTGAGGGTGAGGGTGAGGTTTAGGGTTAGGATGAGGGTTAGATTTTGGGTTAGGGTTAGGGTTGGGTTGAGGGTTAGGTTTAGGGTTAGGAAGTGGGTTTGGCTGAGGGTTATGTTTATGGTTAGGGTGAGGTTTAGGGTTAGTGTGAGGGTTAGGATGAAGGTTAGGCTGAGTGTTAGTGTTAGGGTTGGGGTGAGGGTAAGGGTTAGGGTGAGAGTGAAGTTTAGTTTTAGGATTAGGTTTATGATTAGGGTGAGGGTAAGGGATAGGGTTAGGATTAGGGTGAGGGTTAGGGTAAAGGTTAGGGTTAGGGTTAGCATTCGGGTGATGGTGAGTTTTAAGGTGAGGGTTAGGGTTAGGATGATGACTAGGATTAGGTTTAGGGTGAGGTTTATGATTAGGGTTATACTTAGAGTGAGGGTGAGGTTTAGTGTGAGGGTGAGGTTGAAGGTGTAGTTGAGGGTTAGGGTTAGGGTGAGGGTTAATGTGACGGTGACGGTGAGGGTTAGGGTGAAGTTGAGGGTTTGGGATAGGGTTAGTGTGTGGGTTAGGATTAGGGTTAGTATTAGGGTGAGGGGTAGGGTGAGGGGTAGGGTTCGGGTTAGGTTGAGCGATAGCGTTAATGTGAGGATTACGGTTAGGGTTAGGGTTAGTGTGAGGATAAGGATAATATTGAGGTTTAGGGTGAGAGTGAGTTTTAGGGTTAGCGTTAGGTTTAAGGTGAGGGTTATTGTGAAGGTTAAGGTGAGGGTTAGGTTTAGTATGAGGGTGAGGGTTAGAGTTAGGTTTAGATTGAGGGTTAGTGTTAGGGTGAGGTTTAGGTTCCGGTTAGGGTGAGGGTGAGGGTTCGGGTTCGGGTGAGTTTTAGGGTGTGGGTGACGGTTAAGGTTAGGGTGAGGGTTAGGGTTACGGTGAGGATTAGGGTTAGGGTTAGGGTTAGGGTTATAGTGAGGGTAAAGGTTAGGATGAGGTTTAGGGTGAGGGTGAGTTTTAGGGATAGCGTTAGTGTTAGGGTGAGGGTTAGGGTGAGGGTTAGGATCCAGGTTAGGTTAGGTGAGGGTGAGGGTTATCGTTAGGTTTAGGGTTAGGTTTAGGGTGAGGGTAAGGTTTAGAGTGAGAGTTTGGGAGAGGGTGAGAATTAGGTTGAGGGTGAGGTTTAGGGTTAGCGAGAGAGTTAGGTTTAGGTTTAGGTTTAGGGTAGTGTGAGCGTTCAGGTTAGGTTGAGGGTTAGGGTTAGGTTTAGGGTTAGTATAAAGGATAGGGTGATGGTTAGGGTTACGGTTAGTGTGATTGTTAGGTTTATGGTTAGGATTTGGGTTAGGTTGAGGGTAAATGTTAGGGTGAGGGTTAGGGTGATGCTGAGGGTTAGGGTTAGGGTGAGGTTAGGTTCAGGGTTAGGATTAGGGTTACAGTTAGGGTAAGGCTGAGGGGGAAGGGGAGGTTGAGGGTGAAGGTTAGGGTTAAAGTTAGGGATAGGGTGAGGATTTGGGTTACAGTTAGATTTAGGTTTAGGGTTAGGCTGAGGGGTAGGGTTAGGGTTAGGGTTGAGTGTTAGGTTTATTGTGAGGTTTAGGGTTAGGGTTAGGGTGAGGGTTAGGTTTAGTGTGTTGGTTAGGGATAGGGTTAGGGTGAGGGTAAGGGTTAGGGAGAGGGTGAGGTTTAGGGTTAGCATTAGGTAAAAGGTTAGGATTAGGATGAGGTTTAGGGTTGTGGAGAGGGTGAGGGTGAGGTTTAGGGTTAGGATGAGGTTTAGGGTTAGTGTGAGGGTGAGGTTTAGGTTTAGGGTGAGGGTTAGGGTTAGGGTGAGGGTTAGGGTGAGGGTTAGGCTTAGGGTGAGAGTCAGGGTGAAGGTTAGGTTTATGTTGAGGCTTAGGGTTAGGGTGAGGTTTAGGGTTAGGGTTAGGCGAGAGGTATGGTTAGGGTGATATTTATTGTGAGGGTGAGTGTTCGTGTGAGGGTGGGTGTTCGTGTGAGGGTGAGGGTTCTGGTGAGGGTGAGGATTAGGGTGTGGTGAGGGTTAGGTTTAGGATGAGAGTCAGGGTGAGGTGTAGGGATAGGGTTAGGGTTAGGGTTAGTGTGAAGATTAGGGTTAGGGTTAGGGTTAGGGTTAGTGTGAGGATAAGAGTTAGGGTGTGGTTTAGTGTGAGGGTGAGCGTTAGGGTTAGCTTAAGGGTTAGGGTGAGGTTTAGGATGAGATTTAGTGTTAGGGTGAATGTTATGTTTAGGGTTAGTGTGAGGGTTAGGGTTAGGGTGATGTTTAGGGTGAGGTTGAGGATTAATGTGAGGGTGAGGGTGAGGGTGGGGGTGCTTGTGAGGCTGAGGGTGAGGGTGAGAGTTAGGGTTAGGTTTAGGGTGAGTGTGAGGGATAGTGTTAGGATTAGGGTTAGAGTTAGGCTGAGGGTGAGGATGAAATTGAGGGTGAGGTTTAGGGTTAGAGTTAGGGTGAGGTATCAGGTTAATGTGAGGGTTAGGGTGAGGCTGAGTGTGAGTTTGAGGGTTAGGATTATGGTTAGGGTGAGGGTGAGGGTTTGGTTTAGGTTTAAGGTGAGGGTTAGGGTTAGTGTGAGGGTTAGGGGGAGGGGGAGGGTTAGTGTGATGGTGAGGGTCAGGATGAGGGTGAGTGTTAGAATGAGGGTGAGGGTAAGGGTTAGGATTAGGTTAGGGTGAGTTTTAGTGTTAGGGTTAGGGTTATTGTTAGGGTTGGGAATAGGGTTAGGTGAGGGTAAGGGTGAGTGTTAGTGTTTTGGTTAGGGTTAGGGTTAGGGTGAGGGTGTGGTTGAGGGTTAGGGTTAGGATTAGGGTTAGGGTTAGGGTAAGGCTGAGGGTGAAGGGGCTGTTGAGGGTGAGGTTTACAGTTAGGGTTAGGGTTAGCATGAATGTTACTGTTAGGTTAAGGGTTAGTGTAAGTGTTAGGCTGAGGGTGAGGGTTATGGTTGGTGTGAGTGTTAGGTTTAGGCTTAGGGTTTGGGTTAGGTTGAGGGTAAAGATTAGGGTGAAAGTTAGGGAGAGGGTGAGGTTTAGTGTTATGTTGAGGGTTCGGGTGAGGGTTAGGGTTAGGGTTATGGTTAAGGTTGGCGTGAGGGTTAGGGTGAAGGTTAGGTTTAGGTTTAGGGTGAGGGTGAGGCTTAGGTTTATGATGAGGGTTAGGGTGAGTGTTCGGGTTTGGGTTAGGGTTAGGGTGAGGGTGAGTGTGAGGTTTAGGGTTAGGGTTTTTGTTAGGCTGAGGTGAGGGTGAGGTGAGTGTTAGGGTTGGGGTTAGGTTGAGGGTTAGTGTTAGTGTGATTGTTAGTGTGAGGGTGACTATAACGTTTAGGGTGATGATTAGGGTGAAGTGAGGGTTCGGTTTAGGGATATGGTTAGGGTGAAGTTTTGTGTTAGGGTGAGGGTTAGGTTGCATGTGAGGGTTAGGGTTAGGATGAGGGTTATGGTTGGTGAGAGGTTTAGGGTGAGGGTGAAGGTTAGGGTTAGCATTAGGGTTAGGATGAGGGTTAGGGTTAGGTTAGGGTGAGGGTGAGGGTGAGGGTGAGAGTGAGGGTTAGGGTTGGTGTTAGTTTTAGTGTTAGGGTTAGGGTGAGGGTTAGGGTGAGGTTGAGTGTTAGGGTTAGCATTAGGGTTAGGGTTAGGATGAGGGTTAGGTTTAGGTTAGGGTGAGGGTTAGGGTTGGTGTTAGTTTTAGTGTTAGGGTTAGGGTGAGGGTTAGGGTGAGGTTGAGTGTTAGGGTTAGCATTAGGGTTAGGGTGAGGGTGAGGGTTAGGGTTAGCATTAGGGTTAGGGTGAGCGATAGGGATAGGTTTAAGGTTAGGGTTAGGGTGAGGGTGAATTTTAGGGTGAGGCTGAGTGTGAGGTTGAGGGTTAGGATTATGGTTCAGGTGAGGGTGAGGGTGTAGGTGAGGGTTAGGGTTAGGATTAGTGTTAGCGTTAGGGTTAAGCTGAGGGTGAGCTTGCGGGTGAGGGTGAGGGTTTGGTTTAGGTTTAAGGTGAGGGTTAGGGTTAGTGTGAGGGTTAGGCTGAGGGGGAGGGTTAATGTTACGGTTAGGGTGAGTGTTAGTGTGAGGGTTAGGGTTAGGGTTAGGGTTAGGTTGTGGATAAGTGTTAGAGTGATGGTTAGGATGAGGGTTAGGGTTAGTTTGAGGGTTAGAGTTAGGTTTAGGGTTAGGGTGAGGGTTAGGGTTAGTGTGAGCGTTAGAGTTAGGGTTAGGGCTAGGATGAGGGTAAGGCTTAGGGTTAGGTTTAGGGTGAAGTTGAGGGTTAGTGTGAGGGTTATTGTTAGGTTTAGGGTAAGGTTTATGGTGAGGTCTAATGTGAGGTTGAGGGTTAGGGTGAAGGTGAGGGTGAGGGTGAGCTTTTCGGTTAGGTAAGTGTTAAGATTAGGGTTAGGGTGAGGATGAGGGTGAAGGTCAGGGATAGGATGAAGTTTAGGGTTAGAGTGATGGTTAGGGTTAGTGTGAGGTTTAGGGTTAGGGTTAGGGTTAGGGTGAGTTTTAGGGTTCGGGTTTGCATTAGGGTTAGGGTGAGGGTTAGGGTGTTTTTGAGGGTTAGGGTTAGGGTTAGGATTAGTGTTAGGGTGAGGGTGAGGGTTAGGGTTAGGGTTAGGATGAGGGTTAGGATAAGGGGTAGGGTTAGGATTAGGGTGAATGTTAGGATTAGGGTGATGGTTAGGGTAATGGTAAGGGATAGGGTTAGGGTGAGGTTAAGGATTAGAGTGAGGGTTAGGGTTAGTGTTAGGTTTAGGGTGATGGTGAGGGTTAATGGTGAGGGTGAGGGTTAGGGATAGGGTAATGATTAGTGTTAGGGTTAGTTTGAGGATTAGGCTGAGGGTGATGGTGAGGGTGAGGGTGGGGTTGAGGTTAAGGGTGAAGGTTAGGGTTAAGGTTAGTTTTAGGGTGAGGGTAGGGTGAGGATGAGGGTTAGGGTGAGGTTTGGGGTAGGGTTAGGGTGAGGGTGAGGGTTCGGTTAGTGTGAGTTTTAGGGTGTGGGTGACAGTTCGGGTTAGGATGAGGGTTAAGGTGATGTTGAGGGTTAGGGTGAGGGTGAGGGTTACGGTTACGGTGAGGATTAGTGTTCGGGTTGGTTTTAGGGTTATTGTGAGGTAAGGGTTAGTATGAGGTTTAGGGTGAGGCTGAGGTTTAGGGATAGCGTTAGAGTTAGGGTGTGGGTTAGGGTGAGGGTTAGATTAGGGTGAAGGTGAGGGTTAGAGTTAGGGTTAGTGTTTTGGTTAGGTGAGGGTTAGGTGAGCTTTAGGGTGAGGGTTAGGTTTAGGTTTAGGTTTAGGGTGAGGGTTAGGGTGAGGTTTAGTGTTAGTGTTAGGATGAGGGTTAGGCTGAGGGTTAAGGTTAGGATTAGTGTGAGGGTAAGGGTTAGGGTGAGGGTGAGGGTTAGGTTTAGGTTTAGGGTTAGGCTAAGGATGAGGGTGGGGAATTGGGTTATGTTTAGGGTGAGGGTTTTGGTTACGGTTAGGTTTAGAGTTAGGGTAAGGTTGAGGGGTTGTGTTTGGATTAGTGTTAGGGTTAGGGTTAGGCTCAGGGTGAGGTTCAGGGTGAGGGCGAGGGTTAGGGTTAAGGTGAGGGTTAGGGTTAGGGTTAGAGTTAAGGTTAGGGTGAAGGTTAGGGTTAGGTTTAGGTTTAGGATGAGGGTTTGTCTGAGGGTGAGAGTTAAGGTTCGTGTGATGGTAAGGGTTAGGGTGAGGTTTAGGGTGAGGGTGAGGGTTAGGGTGAGGGTGCAGTTGAGTGTTAGTGTTAGGGTGAGGGTTAGGGTGAAGGTTAGGGTTAAGGTTAGAGTGAGGGTTAGGGTGAGGGGAAGCGTTAGGGTGAGGGTTAGTGTGTGGGTGAGTGATAGGGTTAAGGTGAGTGTAAGGGTTAGGGCGAGGTTTAGTGTGAGGTTGAGGATTAATGTTAGCATTTGGGTTACGGTGAGGGCGAGGTTTAGGGTGAGTGTTAGGGTTATGGTTAGGGATACCTTGAGGATTAGGGTTAGGGTTAGGTTTAGGGTGAGGGTTAAGCTGAGGGTTAGGGTTAGGCTTAGGTTGAGGGTTAGGGTGAGGTTTAGGGTTAGGGTTAAAGTTATGGTGAGGCTGAGGTTGAGGGTGAGTGTAAGGGTTAGGATGAGGGTTAGGGTGAGTTTGAGGTTTAGTGTTAGCATTAGGGTTAGGTTTAGGGTTAGGGTGAGGGTTAGGGTTATGATTAGGGTTAGGGTGAGGGTGAGGGATTGTGTTAGCATTAGGGTTAGGGTTATGGTTAGGGTTAGAGTGGGGTTCAGGGTGAGGGTTAGGGTTAGGGTTAGGATTAGGTTTAGGGTTAAACTGGGGGGGTGAGGTTGAGGGTGAGGATTAGGTTTAGGGTTATTTTTAGTGTGAGGGCTAGGGTGAGGGTGAGGTTTAGTGTGAGGGTTAGGTTGAGGGTTTGGGTTAGGAAAAGCTTAGGGTTAGGGTTAGTGTGAGAGTGAGGATTAGGGTGAGCTTTTAGGTGAGCATTAGTGTTAGGGTGAGGATTACGGTTAGGTTTAGTGTGAGGGTTAGGATTAGGGTAACGTTTAGGGTGAGGGTATGGGTTAGGGTGAGGGTGAGGGTGAGGGTGAGGGTGATATTGAGGGTAGTGCGAAGGGGAGGGTTAGGGATAGGGCTAGGCTGAGGGTTAGGGTTAGGGTTAGGGTGAGGTTTAAGGTAGGGTTAGGGTGAGGGTCGGGTTCTGGAGAGGGTGAGTTTTAGGGTGAGAGTGATGGTTAGGGTTAGGGTGAGGGTTAAGGTGATGGTGAGGATTAGAGTGAGGTTCAGGGTTAGGGTTTCGGTGAGGATTAGGGTAAGGGTTAGGGTGCGGCTGTAGTATAGGTTTAGGTGAGGGTTAGGGTGAGCGTTAGGGTGAGGGTTAGGTTTAGGTTTAGGGATAGTGTGAGGGTTAGGGTGAGGTTTAGTGTTAGTGTTCAGGTTAGGTTTAGGGTGAGGGTTAGGGTTAGGGTAAGGGTTAGAGTGAGGATTAGGGTGAGGGTGAGTGTTATGAATAGTATTAGGGTTAAGGTTAGGTTTAGGGTGAGGGTTAGGGTTAGGGTTATGGTGAGGGTGAGTGTTAGGGTTAGCATTCGGGTTAGGGTTAGATTTAGGGTGAGGGTTAGGGTTAGGGTTAGGTTTAGGGTGAGGGCTAGGTTTAGGCTTAGGGTAAGGTTTACGTTTAGGGTGAGAGTGAGGGTGAGGGTTAGGTGTAGGATTAGGCTTAGGTGTAGGTTTAGGCTTATGGTGAGGATGAGGGTGAGTGTCAGAGTTAGGTTTAGTTTGAGGGTTAGGGTTATGGTTAGGGTTAGGGTAAGGTTGAGGGTGAGGGTTAGGGTGAGGGTGAAGCTGAGGTTGAGGGTAAGTGTGAGGGTTAGGGTTTGTGTGAGGGTTAGGGTTAGGGTTAAATTTAGGGTGAGGGTTAGGTTTAGGGTTAACATTAGGGTGAGTGCTAGGGGGAGGGTATGGTTTAGGTTTAGGTTAAGGGTTAGGGTGAGCTTTAGGGTGAGGGTTAGGTTTAGGTTTAGGGATAGGGTGAGGCTTAGGGTGAGGTTTAGTGTTCGTGTTAGGGTTAGGGTTAGAGTGAGGGTTAGGGTTAGGGTAAGGGTTAGAGTGAGGTATAAGGTGAGGGTTAGGGTTATGGATAGTATTAGAGTTAAGGTTACGTTTAGGGTGAGAGTTAGTGTTAGGGTTACTGTGAGGGTGAGTGTTAGGGTTAGCATTAGGGTTAGGGTGTGGGTGAGGGTTAGGGTTAGGGTTAGGGTGAGGTTGAGGGTTAGGGTTAGGGTTAGGGTGAGGTTTAGGGTTAAGATTTGGGTTCGAGTTAGGGTTAGGGTGAGGGTGAGGGTGAGGTTTAGTGTTAGAGTTAGGCATAGGGTGAGGGTTAGTTTGAGGTTTAGGGTTAGGGTTAATGTTAGGGTTAGGGTGAGGGTTAGAGTCAGGGTTAGGGTTAGAGTCAGGGTTAGGGTTAGGGTGAGGGTGAGGGTGTGTCTGTGGGTTAGGGTTAGGTTAAGGTTAGGCTTAGATTTACACTAAGGGTGAGGTTGAGGGTGAGGGTTATGTTTAGGATGAGGGTTAGGCTTAGGGTTAGGTTGAGGGTTAGGATGAGGGTTAGGTTTAGGATTATGGTTAGGGTCAGCGCTGGGGTGACGTTTCGTGTGAGGGATAGGGTTAGGGATAGTGCTAGGTTTAGGATTAGGGTTAGGTTCAGGGTGAGTCTGAGGGTTAGGTTTAGGGTTAGGATTAGGCTTAGGCTTAGGGTTAGGGTTAGGGTTTGGTTTAGGTTAAGGGTGAGGTTGAGGATTAGGGTTAGTGTTAGTGTTAGGGTGAGGGTTAGGGTTAGGGTTAGAGTGACGGTTAGGGTTAGTATTAGGGTTAGGTTTAGGCTTAGGCTTAGGGTTAGGCTTATGGTGAGGGTGGGGATGAGGTTAAGGTTTAGAATGATTTATAGGGTTATGGTTACATTGAGTGTTAAGGTGAAGGTTTGGGTTAGGATTAGGGTTATGGTGACTGCTAAGGTGAGGGTGAGGTTTAGGGTGAGGGTTAGGTTTAGGATTAGGGTTATGCTGAGTCTGAGGGTGAGGGTGAGGGTTAGGTTTAGAGTGATGGTTAGGGTTACCTTTAGGGTGAGGACTAGGATTAAGGTTAGGGTTAGGGTGAGGGATTGGGTGAGTGTTAAGCTTAGGGTTAGGGTGAGGGTTAGGGTGAGTGTTAGGGTTAGGGTTAGGGTGAGGTTGAGGTTTAGATTGAGGGTTAGGGTTATGTTGAGGGTTATGTTTAGGGTAAGGGTTATGTTTAGGTTTAGGGTTATTGTTAGCATTAGGGTTAGGGTTACGGTTAAGGTGAGGGTGAGGGTGAGGGTCAGGGTGAGGGTTAGGGTGAGGTTTAAGTTTAGGGTTAGGGTTAGAGTTAGGGTTATGGTGAGGGTGAGGTTTAGGGTTAGAGTTAGGGTTAGTGTTAGGGTTAGGGTTACGGTGAGGGTTAGGGTGAGGGTTAGAGTTCAGGTTAGGCTTAGGCTTAGGCTGAGCATGAGGGTGAGGGTTAGGGTTAGGTTTAGGGTTACGTTTAGGTTGAGGGTTAGGATGAGGTTTAGGGTTAGGGTTAGGGTTAGTGTTAGGGTTGGGTTTAGGGTTAGGGTTAGGTTTAGGATTAGGGTTAGGGATAGGGTGAGGGTTAGGGTTAGGGTTTGGGTTAGGGTGAGGGTGAGGGTGAGGATTATGGTTAGGGTTAGTGTTAGGGTTAGGGTTAGGGTTAGGGTTACAGTGAGGGTTAGGGTTAGGTTTAGGGTTATTTTTAGTGTTATGTTTAGGGTTAAGTTTGGGGTGAGGGTGAGGCTCAGGGTGAGGGTTATGGTTAGTGTTAGGGTTAGGGTTAGGTTTAGCATTATTGTTGGGTTAGGATTAGAGTTACGGTCAGGGTGAGAGTGAGGGTGAGGTTTAGGGTTAGGGTGAGGTTCAGCGTGAGGTTTAGGGTTAGGGTTAGGTTTAGGGTGCTGGTGAGGTTTAGGTTTAGAGTTAGGGATAGGGGGAGGGTTAGGGAAAGAGTTAGATTTAGGTTTAGTGTTAGCATTAGGGTGAGGGTGAGGGTTAGGTTGAGGTTTAGGGATAGGGTTAGGGTTAGGATTAAGGTTAGCGTGAGATTGAGGGTGAGGGTTAGGGTTAGGGTTAGGCTTAGGGTTACGGTTAGGCTGAGGGTGAGTGTGGGGGTGAGGATTAGGGTTAGGTTGATGGATAGGTTTAGGGTTAGTGTTATTGTTAGGGTATGGGTTAGAGTTACGGTGAGGGTGAGGTTGCAGGTGCGGGTTAGGGTTAATGTTAGGGTGAGGTTTAGGGTTAGGGTTAGAGATAGGGTTAGGCTGAGTGTGAGGGTGGGGGTGAGGATTAGGGTTAGGGTTAGCTTCTGGGTTAGAGTTATTGTTAGTGTTATGGTTAGGGTTAATTTTGCAGTGAGGGTGAGTTTGAGGTTGAGGTTTATGGTTAGGGTTAGGTTTAGGGTTAGGGTTAGGGTTACTGTTATTGATAGGGTTAGGGTTATAGTCATGTTGAGGGTGAGGGTGAGGTTTAGGGTTAGGGTTAGGTTGAGGGTGAGGTTTAGGGTTAGAGTGAGTGGTAGTGGGACAGTTAGTGTGAGGGTTAGGTTTAGAGTTAGTGTTAGTCTTAGGGTGAGGGTGAGTGTTAGGTTGAGGTTTAGGGATAGTGTTCGGGTTAGGATTAGGGTTAGGTGGAGTGTGAGTGTGAGGGTTAGGGATAGGATTAGGCTTAGTCT